>NC_041391.1:363023857-363110640 GCF_002162155.2 Triticum dicoccoides | reverse complement strand
GGGGCTTAGCTGCAACCCCGTAATCACCTAAGTTGAAAAACACTCAGAGTGGAGAGCAATCATCCCACTCGGGGGGCTTAGCTGCGACCCCGTAATCGCCTAAGTTGAAAAGCACTCCGAGTGGAGAGCAATCATCCCACTTGGGGGGTTTAGCTGCAACCCCATAATTGCCTAAGTTAAAAAACACTCCGAGTGGAGAGCAATCCTCCCACTCGGGGGCTTAGCTGCGACCCCGTAATCGCCTAAGTTAAAACACTCCGAGTGGAGAGCAATCCTCCCACTAGGGAGCTTAGCTACGACCCCCTAGTCGCATAAGTCACAAAGGCGTAGACTGAGCACTACCTCTGAGCTATGCCACAAGTACAATGTTCCATCCCTATCCGTAAGGACGACATGGTGTCGACTGAGCACCACCTCTGAGCTACGCCACAAATACAATGTTCCGTCCCTATCCGCAAGGACGACGAGGCGTCGACTGAGCACCACATCTGAGCTATGCCACAAATACAATGCTCCGTCCCTATCTGCAAGGACGACGAGGTGTCGACTGAACACCACATTTGAGCTCCATCACAAGTACAATGTACTTTCATTCGGTAAAGGGTGAGAAGATCAAATCCACTCGAAACCAAAGCACAATCAGAAACAGTTTGAAAAAACAGAGCAAAGCCACGATATTCAAAGAAATCCAAGTTGGATAAACCCTGCAAAAGTTCAGAACTGCAGCGGGCAAGAGTACTCACGCATCAAGCCTAAAAGAGTAACAATTACACGATCACTCGGCATTCTGAGGCAAATAAGTGTAGGGCATAATGTGTTTCATTCACTCGTCAGGAGAAGGGCTGGCTGGATCACAGAAACTGTCAAGATCAATGCTGTCTGCAATATGAGTGGCAGCTTCAAGGAAAGTGTCCATGAAGGACTGGAAAGTGTGCTTCTTGGTGTTCACAACCTTGAGGGCCGCCAGCTTGTCTTCTCTATCATCTTTGCAGTGCACTCGGACTAATGACAGGGCAACATCAACACCATAGCGTGCGGACGATTTCTTCCATTCTTGCACTCGGCTAGGGATCTGGTTCAGTCGAGTCATCAGCGACTCGAGATCGTGTGAAAGTTCCGCCTGAGGCCAGAGTTCGGCGTCAACCCGAGTCATCGCCGCCTTCAGTCAGGCAAGATAAGAAACAACACTGTCCATGCGTGATTCCAACTGTAGCAAGTTCATCGCGACATCATCTTTGACAGGAAAATTGATGGGGTCGAGACCCGTCTCGACCCGCCCAGTCTCAGCTTCAAAGTCCTGACAAAGTTCTGCGTAGTCGGAAAAAACGGTGAGTCGACAGTATGACAAGATGTACCAATCGACAACAATTAATCAGTCAAATGACAATACCTTCGAGCTTCAGGACCAGTTTTGCAGCAAGTTGTCCCAGATAGGACTCCAGCTCGCCCTTCTGGGCTTTGAGGCTTCCGACTTCATTGGTTAAGTTCTCCTTGTCCTTCTTTAATTTCTGACCTCCCGATTGGCCTCAGAGATGGCGGTCTTCAGCTTCGAGTTCTCCTCTTCCAACCTGCCGACCGAAGCTAGCTTCTTGTCCGCAAGAACTGTCTTCTCTCGCGCCTCCTTCTGAGCAGCAGCAAGATCCAGATCCTTCTTCTCCAGAGCCTCCTTCATTTTCTCTAAAGAAACAACACTCTTCAGACGAGCTTGAAGTTGACGGTTTTCACTACGCACATATGTTCGTGTGAAGTCACTCGGTTCAAAGAGACTGAAAGAAAAAACACTAAGAAGCGTGAGCCACAAGGTGGACAGGTGACGTTTGGTTACCTCCCATGATGGTTGTTTATTCCTGAGCAGTCTTGAGGTTCTTCTTCACCAGTTCAAGATCAAGATTGAGGCTGATTTGCTTCTTGTTCAACTCAGAAAGTTGAGCCCCAAGATCACAAGACCTCTGCAGTCAAGGTGGCATACAGGAACCCCGACCTCGACCTCACAAAAGTGCTCGACAGCTTGCCGGAGGATGCAGACCACAAGGCGCTTGGAGAGCTTTTCACGCCTATTGTCGCAATGGTGGATGACATCAAGAGGGTGGAAGGCCGGTACAGGGACTAGCCGCTTCGCTTCTCCTTGCTGCCAGGAACTCGTGCACAAGACAATTTATCTTAGTTAGAATTTGCGGTGACTATTGATGTAATATAACTTGCTATGTTTTGGATGAACGCTTGCTATCTTTCCTATTTGATTCCCCCCTCCTATGGTATATACCCTATGCTTTATTGGGAAAACTTGTTAGTGCACGCACCGTTGCCGCGAGCGCTTTGAGGAATGGATCCTTAGCAGCCTACTGGGGTGTTGCTGTCGGCAAGATACCTTGCTGCTTTCAGCGCAGCGACCTAATCTATTGAGCGGACTCGAAATAGAGCAGAGGCTCAACTAATCATGACAAGGTTCCTTCGTGCGCAAGTTTTCCATACAAGAACCGAAATCGCGCAGGGAAAAGAACTTAGCGTTTTAAAGGAAATTTACTCAAGGTTTCGCAACTTAGATTTTTGTTCGCTGCCGCACTCTTTCCCGCAAGATGCCACTCCGAACGTCGCTTGTTGGTGTCCACACTCCATATCGTCATCCCCTGGCAAACTTGTATGCGAGGGAACCTTCCATCCTTTGAGAAAAAGAGAGAAGAGAAAATAGGAACATGGAACCTCGGCGGTTCATCAGTAGTTGCTGGAAAAAGATGTAGTATGATATCTTGGACAGGCATGAATATAGATAAACATGGAAACTGACAAGAACTATACATACTAAAACTTATTCAATTGCACACAGGGTCTGCGCCTGGCTCTATACATAGGGTTATATACCTTGCCGGCTAGGCTAGTACAAAATGGGGTTGTCGGGGTACCCATCAACCGCGCCTTATGGGTAAAACTTGTGAAGATGTTCGATATTCCAGGAGTTGCTCACTGGGATCCCATCTTCGGTCTCCAGGCAGACTGCGTCGGGCCTGGTGACTCGTATTCCTGATAAGGGCCCTCCAACTTTGGCATCAACTTGTTGGAATTCTTGGCCGACTGAATGCCCCTAAGAACAAGGTCGCCCTCCTCAAGGCTTCGGGCATGAACCTTGCAGCTATGGTAGCGGCGCATGGCTTGCCGGTAGCATGCAGCTCGCACAGCAGCCTGAAGACGATCTTCCTCAAGGAGCCTGGCATGATCTTGCTGCAACTGCTCTTGCTCAAGTTGATCATAAGTGAGCACTCTAGATGACCCGTGTATGAGTTCTATGGGGAGAACTGCTTCCACCCCGTATACCAGGGAGAAGGGTGTCTGGCCGATGGCTCTATTTGGTGTCGTCCTGGTTGAGAAAAGAACTGCTGGCAACTCATCAATCCAGCATCTTCCGCACTTGTACAACCTATCGAAAGTCCTCGTCTTGGGACCCCGCAGCACCTCAGGAATTGCCCTTTCCGCCTGGTCATTGCTTCTTGGACGAGCAACAGAAGCAAGACAGATTTTGCTGCCAAGGTCTTGGATATATTGCATGAAGGTGCGTCTCGTGAACTGTGTGCCGTTCTAGGTGATGACTCTTTTTGGCACACCGAAACGGCAAACTAGTCCTTTGAAGAACTTGACGGTCGACTGTGCTACCACCTTTCTCACTGCCTCCACTTCAGGCCACTTTGTGAACTTATCAATTGCAACGTACAAGTACTCACAGCCCCCAACGGCACGGGGTAAAGGGCCAAGTATGTCTTGCCCCCAGACCGAAAATGGCCAGGAAAGAGGGATTGTCTGAAGAGCTTGGGCTGGCTGATGCAATTTCTTTGAATGAAACAGACACCCTTCACACTTGGTTACTAGTGTAGTTGCATCCTGGAGGGTAGTGGGCCAAAAGAAACCTTGCCGGAATGCCTTGCCGGCAAGAGCTCTTGGTCCTATGTGAGAGCCACATATGCCTCCATGTATCTCTGCCAATAGCTCTAGTCTGTCCTACCGAGGGATGCACTTCAATTTCACGTCGTTTGGTCTTTTTTTGTACAGGACATCGTCCACAAACTGGTACATATTAGACCGAAGAGCTACTTTCTCTGCTTCTTCCTGTTCCTCAGGGAGTTCCCCTATTTAGAGGAACTGGATGATGTGTTGTGCCCATGCTAGAGCCTGAGGCTTGACAGCAAGGAATAAAGGCATGTCTTCTGCCATGGGAGCAATTTTCTCTACGGCAAGGGCCCGAGGCCTTGCCGGAGCCTGTTGCCCGCCGACAAGCTTGGCGTAGTCCCCGACAACTTCCTTGCCGGTGGCTCCTGGGAGCTCGGCGGGAAAGTACTTGCCAGGGCTCAACTTCCTTCGCTTAACTGGCCTTGCTGATGGTTCAACGGATGGCTGAGTCAGCTGGATCACAAAAGTCTTTGGTTCCACTGGTAACTTTAGGGCAGCACATTTTGACAGGTCGTCAGCAATGTTGTTCTCTGCTCGAGCAACATGCTCTGCTTGTAGACCGTCAAAACGCTCCTCCAATTTCCTCACTTCATCTACGTAAGCTTTCATCAATGGGCTCTGATAATCTTTGTTAACTTGCTTGACGACAAGCTGCGAATCACCTCTGACGATGAGCTTCCTAATTCCAAGGTCTGCCGCAATCCTGAGACCACAAGCAGTCCCTCATAATCTGCAGTGTTGTTTGTTGATCTCTCCCGGGGAAAGTGTATCTGGACTATGTTTGAGGTGCTGTCCGGTGGGCGCGACAAGTATTACACCAGCGTCGGCGCCTTGCAGCAAGAAAGGCCCATCAAAATACATAACCCAGTCTTGGCTCGTTTCCTTGCTGGGGAGACAGGTTTCTTGAATCTCCTCGTCAGGCGTTGAGGTCCATTCTGCAATGAATTCTGCCAAGGCTCTGCTTTGAATTGTCGAAGTGCTTTCAAACCAGAGACCAGAGCTTGACAGTTCCAACGCTTGTTCCACAATCCTTCCCGTTGCATCTAGGTTGTGTAAGATCCGTTGCAACGTGAAGCGAGTGATGACGGTGATCTCATATGCCTGAAAGTAGTGGCGCAGCTTCCTCGAGGCCATAAGGAGGCCGAAGAGAAACTTCTGTAGACTAGAGTATCTCGATCTAGCCCCTGCAAAAGGGAGCTGATGAAATAAAGTTGGTGTTGCACCATCTTCTTCTTCTGTGTCACTTCATCTGCTTGCGTAGATCCCGCCTTGCCGGTACCAGATTCTGCCGGGGAGGGTCCCTCCTTGCTGGCACCAGGCCTTGCCGCGATGATCCTGGCTCATCACTTGACGGGCTCGCCGCTGCCACTGCTTCTTCATCTACTTCTCTTTGTGCCACTAGTGCAGCACTGACCACTTGATTCATCGCCGCTAGATATAGCAGCAATGACTCTTGTGACTTAGGCACGACTAGCATTGGCGTAGAGGAGAGGTACCTCTTCAAATCTTGTAGCGCTGCCTCCGCTTCCAGAGTCCATTTCACTGGACCTGTTGTTTTCATAATCTTAAAAAATGGTAGGGCGCGCTCAGCAGATTTGGAGATGAACCTGCTTAAAGCAGCAACACAGCCAGCAAGTCGACGCACATCTTTGACTCGCCTTGGTGCTTCAATCTGCTCAATTGCCTTGATCTTGTCGGGATTCGCCTCAATCCCACGCTGAGACACAAAGAATCCGATAACCGTGCCAGATGGGATGCCGAACACACACTTCTCAGGATTTAGCTTGAGATTAATCTTGCAAAAATGTGCAAATGTTTCCTCTAAATCTTGTATGAGTGTTGCCTTGTCCTTGGTTTTGACCACTATGTCATCCATATAGGCTTCCATATTTCTATGTAGCTGGGGCTCAAAACTGATCTGAACCGCTCTTGCAAATGTCAAACCAGCACTTTTCAACCCGAAAGGCATTCTTATAAAACAATACGTACCACATGGGGTGGTAAACATGGTCTTCTCTTCATCTTCCTTCATTATGAAGATCTGATGGTACCCTGAATAAGCGTCGAGAAATGACAGTAAGTCACACCTGACAGTGGAGGCCATGATCTGGTCTATGCGTGGCAAGGGGAAAGGATCCTTTGGACTGGCTTTACTGATATGTGTATAATCAATGCATAGTCTCCATTTTTCCATTCACCTTGCGCACAATGACCATATTGGCCAACCACGTTGGGTGGAGCATTCCTCTGACCAATCCTGCTACTTCATACTTCCTAATATCTTCAATAATAAACTCTTGCTGCTCCAAAGCTTGCTTCCTGACCTTCTGCTTGACGGGCTGGGCCTGAGGATAGACAACAAGATTGCGCTCTCACCTCCCTGGGAACACCGGGGATGTCAGATGCTTGCCAGCAAACACATCGACATTCGCCCGCAAGAAGGCGATGAGCGCGCTTTCCTATTTGCTGTCGAGGGTGGAGCTTATGGTGAAAGCTCCACCCGTTTCGTCCTCCTTGACGGGCACCTTCTTAGTTTCTGGTGGGGATGCCTTGGATTTCTTGCTCTTGCCGATGGAGCTCTCTGGCATGTCCTCTACGGGAACGCAGCACTCAGGGGAGGCTCGCTTGCTGGAGTGGGTGCAAGAGGTCTTGCCAGTCTTCTTCCCCCCGGGAGCTCTAGTGGCAGGAGTAGGCGCCTTGGTGGCAGGTGCTACAACTGCCTCCCGGTAGAGTTGCTCGGTGCAAATGAGCGAATCCTTCTTGTCAGAGTTGACGGTGATGATGCCCATCGGGCCGGGCATCTTCAACGTGTTGTAAGCGTAATGTGACGCCGCCATAAACTTGGCCAGTGTTGGGCGGCCAAGGATGCCGTTATATGGCAACGAGATCTTGGCGACATAAAAAACGATCTTCTTCATCCTGTAGTTCAGCTCACCACCAAATGTAACTGGTAGCATGATCTTACCCTTCGTTTGGCTTCTTCCAGGATTGATCCCTTGAAAAGTGCCTGTGTCTTCGAGATCTCCATCAGGAATTTGTAACCTCTTGATCACCTTGGGTGTGATCAAGTTCAAACCGGCCCCACTGTCCACTAGCATTTTTGTCACCTTGAGGTTGCGAATTATTGGCGAGACAAACAATGGCAAACACACGAACGCTGTTGTGCGATCAAGGTGATCCTCGTCGTAAAAAATGATAGGCGTGTTGGACCATTTCAATGGCTTCTGGGCATTGACCGATTGCTCTATCACATTGATCTCGCGCGCCCATTGTTTAAGTTGGCAGTGAGAAGAATGCAACAAGGCGCCACCATCGATGCACATGGCTTCTGTAGCTATCTGAAACTCATGCTCGCTGGACTCGTCGTCCTCTCCATGGTCATTATCCCCCTCTTTCTTGTCGCGGCCTCGAGCAGGCCTCTCTTGTTGCTTGTCCTTGCCACGGTATCCTCCTCAGGCACCACACATCTTGCCAGACCCATCAGCACCATCTTGGCCCTTCTCCTTATCTCGCCTTTCATACTCAGCTTTTTTCCTCTCACCAAGCTGTTCAACTTGTCGGCAATTCTGGAGGTCATGGCCCTTGGTGCGATGGATCTTGCAGTACTGCTTGTCTGAGCCCTCTGGCTTGTCAGCAGCCGCAAAGCCCTGGCAGGTGGCGCACCTGGCAATCTCCTTGCCGGGCTCGTCAACCTTAGCCTTCTTGGTGGTGCCGAGGTTGCTAGATTCCTCGATGACAAGCACGGTTTTGCAATTATGCTTCCTGTTATGCCGTCGGCCCTTCTTTGTCGGGGAGACGGTGTCTTCTTCTCCAGCATCAGTTCCCGCTCCGGCATCTTCACCGGGGTACTTCCTTCCTTCTACATCCCGAGTGCATCTATCGGCCAAAACATAAAGCTCGGCAATATCCCTAACCTTGTTCATCGCCAGCTCCTCACGCATCTTGCGGTTGCGCACATTCTGAGGAAACGTGATGCGGAGCATCCTTCCATCATCCCCATGGACTCTACTTTGACCACACTTGCTCCAAGAGGACCCATGACAAGAGCCCGAGCACGTGCCATCCAATCCGAGGTTAACTCTCTCCTTGTTGAATTTCCCTTTGACCCATTTGAGACATGGCTACTACCTCAAACGGAGACACTATGTGTGCTTAGGTACCATGAAAGCAGCCAAGGAGAAGGAGTGGTGCAAGATGGACATCAAGATCAAGGAGGCATTCCACCCAGCCTGGGAGGACCGGTACAACCGCCCCACCACCGCCCGGGCGGAACAACCGGCCAGCCACCGCCCAACAACTGGCTGCTATTCTGTGAGCAAGCGGTGCAAGGCCGGTACAGCATCGGTTCTACCGGTTTCTACCTGAAGACCGGAACAACCGCCCTGACCCCCGGTAAAACCGCTGGCTCCTTCGCCGCCCACCTCCAGAAGCTAGTGCCTGACCTCCCAGCGGTAGTACCGCCTACCTCGACCGGAACCACCGCCCCTCATGAGCTCTCAGCGGTACTACCGGCCCCCTGACCGGTACTACCGGCCTGCCTGCGCGCAATGCACTTACCTCTTCGTGGCTTATCACTATATATACTCGTCTCCTAGCTTCGTATTAGGGTTAGCACTGGATTAGCTCATATTTGTGAGAGAGCCTTTGCTCATCCACTTGGATACTTCTCCTCGGAGTTCAGGACCTCTTCGGAGAAGATCCCCCAAGCGGATTCAAGAACCCCATCGTGGGAAGATCCCCCCATGGATTCAAGACCTCCGTTAGGAGATGAACTGTCCTATGTATCCTTACCTTTGTTGATTGTGGATCATATGTTACTCTATGTTGTCGGTGATCTAGCACTCGTGTGATGGATTACTTGTCGGTTGAGTGCTTCTCTTGTTCTCCCCGTGTTTTCCCTCTAGTTCTTCCACGTGTTCTTCGTGATTCCCCGTAGGATCCCTCCAAACGTGAAAGATCGACCACTTAGGGTTCTGCCCTACATCATCTTGGTATCATGAGCCACGTTGATCACGTTTTTGGAGCCCCTACCCCGTGTTTTCTAGCTTGATTGTGTTGTTTTCGTCCTAAATTCGAAAATACCCACCAAAAATAGCCCCAAATTTTTTTGTGATTTGTTGGTTTGATGATGTTTTGTTGATTTTGATACGTGGATTTGCTTGGTTTCAAGTGGATCTAGCTTTCCCCCAAGTTTCCCCTCTTCTCACCCACGAAATCCATCCAATTTTGGCCCCGAAATCATCCATTTCCGCCACAAAATCGCATCCAGTTTTGTGCTGTGTCGAATCCCGACACGAGCGGTACCACCGCTGAGTACCACAGGCGGTACAACCGGCCATCCGAGCGGTACTACCGCCCAGGCCAATTTCAGCACTGAGTCTCACCATTTCCATCCACCTCGACATTTCGCTTCCACCGTTGTTGTTTTGGTCCTTGAGAATTTGAGTTGTGGTTCCCGTGTCCTATTGTGTTTCGACTGTATAGGTACGGTTCGACGTCAACATCACCACCGCTCATCTTCGCCAAGGACTCATCATCGTCAAGGACGGTAACCTCGATGACATCTTTGTCATCTCTTGCAATTGCATTGATAACCACATAGCCTTACTTTTGCGTTGCTTACCCATCGAGACTAGCCTTTGAGTATTGCCGGCAACATGACTTGTGCACATTAGTGATCATACAACATAGCATACATATCATACCATAGTGGTGCATATCTTGAGATCAACTTGTGTGTCACAAAGTTGTCATAGCATACGCAATTGCTATCTTGGTTCATGAAGTTTTGCATGAGAAAAGAGCTCCAAAGTGAAGAGCCACCCAAGCTTTTAAGCAAAAGAGAAAGATAAGCAAGGAGCTTATAAGCGAGAACCATAGCATCATACAACATTAAGATTGTCATATCCAATCATCTTGGATCATAGCACCGAAATACCATACATATAGCATACTTGGGATAGAGATCGTAGAATTTTTGTCTAGTAGGTTGTGCACAAGTTTGCGTATCCGCCTATTGTGCAATCGTGCTAGCGTCTCTCTAGTATTGTGCAACAAGAGCATTTCGTGGTTTCCACATTTTGGCTCACTTTTGGTTTGCACAATCCCACTTATCTATTTGCGTGTGTGTTTCTGTGTACCATTACTTACTTGGTCTACTTGTTACATTTGCGAATTTGCGAATCTTTTTCAACATCTTTGAATCAAACTAACGATTGCAATAAATTTTGTGCCACCATCCTAACCAAGCTCCACCATAAGCTTTTACTTGTGTAGGTGTGAGAACCGACAAGAATTGGTACCAACAATGCTATTTCATTGTCCGCATTTGAGTGAACTTGATTCATCTTCAACATCGGTCAAGGTACATTGGGTACACGTTATTTTCCTTCTTCCACTTACATTTTACTTCGTATGATGGATAGGCCAAGTTCTTCTACAAATCCAACTCTCATCGAGAACGGCGACGACATGTCATCATTTGTCACAAAGAGCCACCTCTTTGGTGCTCAAAGGGCGTTACACCAAGAGCAACAAGCTATGAGCGACCGCATCGACAACCTCGCCACCGACTTGCGACTCTCCGAGCAACGTACAAGAGACTACTTCGACGACAAGTTCGACTCTCACAAGCAAGAAAATGATGCAAGAATGGACGAGATCCGCGCCTTGATGAGGAACCGGCATCATTCCACTTCTTCCTCCTCAAGACGGAGCCGCTCGAGTCGACACTCCGATGACACCTTCTCCGGCCCAAGTACAACGTCATTGACCATTCTTCGACGAGCCGCGCGTCAAGACCATCATGCATCTCGCACCCCACTACAAGACAAGCATTCACAAGAGCAAGTCGATGAGCAAGTCCCTCATCCTCAATCAAACCAAGTGGTTTTTGCTCAAGCTCAAGAACGACAACGACTACGGCGACAAGAAGAAGAACGAGCGCGTCTACACCAAGAAGAACAAAACACCGAGGCTCAATGTCTTCAACAAAAACAACGTGAAGTGCAAGCTCTTGAGGCGCAACGTGCCCTTCAAGAATCAAGTCGAGCCATCGCTAACCGCAACCGCGAACGGCGCAATCAAGAGGAAGCTCTTCGAGAAGAAATCCAAGAGAGGAACTACCTACCACAAGTGCAACGTGAAGCGCCACAAATTCCTCCACAACCTCATCAAGCTCCACTTCAACCTCAAGTTCAACAAGAGCAAGTTGTTCATAGACTTCCTCCGCGCCAAGAGCAACATGAGGATGACTATCCCCCACGTCAAGGATGTCATCATCACCATCGCCAACAACACAATGAAGAGCAACGCTATGGCAAGCTCAAGTTCACAATGCCCAAGTTCAAAGGAAGCAATGATCCAGAAGAGTACCTCTCATGTGCATTGAAGGTCGACAAAATCTTTCGTTTGCACAACTATGAGGAAGAGAAGAAGATAGCTATGGAATCACTTGAGTTCCAAGACTATGTGCTCATATGGTGGGAACAAGTACTTGAATGGCGTGAAGGAAGAGGTGAAGCACCAATCACCACTTGGACTCAAATGAAGGATGTCATGCGGGCACGCTTTGTACCAACCTACTACAACCGCGATCTCTTCAAGAAGCTACAACTCCTCAAGCAAGGAACAAAGAGTGTTGAAGAATACTACAAGGAAATGGAGATTGCCATGATTCGAGCCAATGTCAAGGAAGATGATGAGCAAACAATGGCACGTTTCTTGAATGGACTCAATCATCCCATCAAGAAGATCGCCGACTTCCAACCATATTCCAACCTCATTGAGCTCGTGCATCAAGCAACCAAGGCGGAACGTCAAGTGCAAGATGACTTCAAGTACGCCAAGTACTCATCCAAGACCTACGGCTTCTCCAACATCCATGCTTCAATGACTCCTCCAACACCTACGTCAAACAAATCTTCTCCAAGCAACGACGACAAGTCAAGTTACAAGAAAACTTCGACAAGTTCAAGTCGTCTTCCTCCTACTACAAGCAACTTCAAGCCGCGTGCTTCATCATCTACTCCGACCGATGAGACCGTCAAAACAAGCACCTTCAAGTGTTTCACTTGCGGCGGCCGAGGCCACAAGTCCTATGAATGAACGAATAAGCGCACCATGATCCTCAACGACGACGGCACATATGACTCAATGAGTGAAGAGGAGATGGAAGCCCTTGAGCAAGAAGCCATGCACCGGCGCGTGAATGAAGATGAAGATGATCAAGTCTTTTGTGATGAGGATTCGAGCCCCGCTCTCGTTGTCTCCAAAGTCTTGACACTTCAACATCAACAAGAAGAAGACCAAAGATGCCACATCTTCCACACAAAGGCCAGCATCAATGGAAGGTCCGTCAAGGTCATCATCGATGGAGGTAGTTGCCACAACTTGGCAAGTGAAGAACTATGTTCAAAACTTCAATTGGTCAAGAAGAAGCACCCGCACCCCTACAAGGTTCAATGGCTAAGTGACTCCGGCACTATACGAGTCGAGCATACGGTACAAGTCTCTTTCAAAATAGGTGCTTATGAAGACACTTTGGAGTGTGACGTGGTCCCAATGACCATTTGCCACCTCCTTCTTGGTCGACCATGGCAATTCGACCGTGGTGTCATCCACAATGGGCGCACCAATCACTATAGCTTCAAGATGAAAGGGAAGGAGTATGTGCTACGACCTATGTCTCCTAGTCAAGTGATAGCCGACAAGCAAGCCACCCACCATGGAGAGAAGAGCGAGAAAGTGACCCACCCAAAAGTGAGTGAGAGCCACAAGCCAAACTTGAGCGCCTCTTCGCCTAGAGAGAAAAACCTCATCCTATTTGCCACCAAAAGTGAGATGAGAGAAGTGTGTGAGAACCCATCGAGTGTGATGCACTTTGTCCTTGTGTGCAAGGATGGAGAACCAAAATCTAACACTTCTCATGAGCTACCTTTAGTGTTTCAATCTCTTTTGCAGGAATTCCAAGATGTTTTCCCTGATGAGCTACCTCCGGGTCTACCTCCACTTCGAGGCATTGAGCATCGAATCGACCTCATCCCCGGAGCGCCACTTACAAACAAAGCTCCATACCGTGTCAACCCCGAAGAGACAAGGGAAATCCAACGGCAAGTACAACAACTCATCGACAACGGTCATGTACGTGAAAGCTTAAGCCCTTGTGTCGTTCCCATTATACTTGTGCCTAAGCCCGATGGAAGTTTCTGCTTGTGTTCCGATTGTAGACCTATAAATGCTATTACCGTTCGCTATAGGCATCCCATTCCTCGCTTAGATGATATGCTTGATGAACTTAGCGGAGCCAACTTTTTCTCAAAAATTGATCTTAAAAGTCGCTATTATCAAATCCGCATTCAAGAAGGTGATGAATGGAAAACCGCTTTCAAAACCAAATTTGTCTTATATGAGTGGTTAGTGATGCCTATGGGTTTGTCGGAAGCACCCGGAACATTCGTGCGTCTTATGCATCATGTGCTTAGACCTTACATTAGAGTCTTCGTTGTGGTTTACTTTGATGATATCCTTGTGTTTAGCAACACCATGAAAGAGCATATTAATCATGTTAAATCTGTGTTGCAAACTCTTCGCAAGGAACGCCTTTATGCAAACTTGAAAAAATGCACTTTTGGCGTTGACAAAGTGGTCTTCCTGGGTTTTGTTGTCTCTTCCAAGGGTGTCCATGTTGATGAAACTAAAATTGAAGCAATTAAAACTTGGCCCCAACCCACCAATTTGCAACAAGTGAGAAGTTTTCTTGGTCTCGCAGGATTTTATCGTCGCTTTGTGAAAAACTTTAGCACAATTGCCGCTCCTTTACATGCTTTGAGTAAGAAGAATGCTCCTTTTGTTTGGGGATCTTTGCAATCCACCGCTTTTGATGAACTCAAGTCTTTGCTTACTCATGCTCCGATTCTTGCTTTGCCCAATTTTGACAAAACTTTTGAGGTTCATTGTGATGCAAGTGGTACCGGAATTGGCGGAGTTTTGATGCAAGAAAAACGAGCCATTGCTTATTTTAGTGAAAAACTCTCCGGTGCTCAACTTAATTATCCCACCTATGACAAAGAATTGTATGCTTTAGTGCGTGTGCTACATGTTTGGGAACATTATCTTAGACCTCATGAGTTTGTCATCCATACCGATCATGAAACGCTTAAGTACCTAAATGGTCAAACTAAATTGAACAAGCGTCATGCCAAATGGAGTGAATTCATTGAATCTTTTCCTTATGTGATCAAGTACATTAAGGGTAAACAAAATGTTGTTGCGGATGCACTTTCACGCATATGCATGCTTGTCACTCAACTTGAGTTGAATGTTATTGGTTTTGAGCATATAAAAGACTTGTATGAGCATGATCCTTCTTTTGCTAATCCTTACACTAAGTGTTTGACACACACGTCTTGGGAACGATACTACCTAAAGGATGATTATATTATGAGAGCTAACAAACTTTGCATTCCCAAGTCTTCTCTTCGTTTGCTCCTTTTGCAAGAGGCTCATGGAGGCGGACTCATGGGACACTTTGGACAAGACAGGACTTTCGCCACGCTCTCCAAGAATTACTTTTGGCCCAAGATGTTTCGTGATGTCTCACGCTTCACCAACCGTTGCTCTACATGTCGCAAAGCTAAGTCAAAAGCTCAATCCCATGGTCTTTACATGCCACTTCCTATTCCTTATCAACATTGGGAAGACATTAGCATGGATTTTATACTTGGTTTGCCTAGAACTCAAAATGGCAAGGATTCCGTCTTTGTTGTTGTGGACAGATTTTCTAAGATGGCACATTTCATTCCTTGCAACAAGATAGACGATGCTTCACATATTGCTAATCTCTTTTGTAGGGAAATCTTGCGACTTCATGGATTGCCAAAGACGATCGTCTCCGACCGTGACGTCAAGTTCTTGAGTTACTTTTGGAAGACGCTATGCGCCAAGCTCGGAATCAAGCTCTTGTTCTCATCCGCATACCATCCTCAAACCGACGGCCAAACGGAGGTGACGAACCGGACACTATCCACTCTACTTCGCGTGTTGATCAAGAAGAACATCAAGGAGTGGGAGGCGTGTCTACCCATCGCCGAGTACGCCTACAACCGTGCAAGACATTCGACTACCGGCAAGTCCCCTTTCGAGGTCGTCTACGGCTTCAACCCGTTGTTACCATTGGACATTCGACCTCTTCCTCTACAAGAGCGCACCAACATGGATGCGAGTGCACGGGCAAGCTACATCAAGAAGATGCATGAGGATACAAGACACACCATCGAGCGCCAAGTACAACGACTAGCGACCAAGCTCAACATCAACAAGCAACCCATGGTATTCAACGTTGGTGATCTCGTGTGGCTACACCTCCGCAAGGACCGCTTCCCCAACGAACGCAAGTCTAAGCTTCTCCCTCGAGCCGATGGACCCTTCAAGGTTCTAGCACGCTACAACGACAACGCCTACAAGATTGAACTCCCACGAGACAAGTACACCGTGAGCGACATCTTCAACATCAAAGACCTCTCGCCTTTCCATGGTGATACAGATTTTGATCCGAGGTCGGATCTTTCCCAAGGGAGGGGAGATGATGCGGAGCATCCTTCCATCATCCCCATGGACTCTACTTCGACCACACTTGCTCCAAGAGGACCCATGACAAGAGCCCGAGCACGTGCCATCCAATCCGAGGTTAACTCTCTCCTTGTTGAATTTCCCTTTGACCCATTTGAGACATGGCTACTACCTCAAACGGAGACACTATGTGTGCTCAGGTACCATGAAAGCAGCCAAGGAGAAGGAGTGGTGCAAAATGGACAGCAAGATCAAGGAGGCATTCCACCCAGCCTGGGAGGACCGGTACAACCGCCCCACCACCGCCCGGGCGGAACAACCGGCCAGCCACCGCCCAACAACCGGCCGCTATTCTGTGAGCAAGCGGTGCAAGGCCGGTACAGCACCGGTTCTACCGGTTTCTACCCGAAGACCGGAACAACCGCCCCGACCCCCGGTACAACCGCTAGCTCCTTCGCCGCCCACCTCCAGAAGCTAGTGTCCGACCTCCCAGCGGTAGTACCGCCTACCTCGACCGGAACCACCGCCCCTCATGAGCTCTCAGCGGTACTACCGGCCCCCTGACCAGTACTACCGGCCTGCCTGCGCGCAGTGCACTTACCTCTTCGTGGCTTATCACTATATATACTCGTCTCCTAGCTTCGTATTAGGGTTAGCACTGGATTAGCTCATATTTGTGAGAGAGCCTTTGCTCATCCACCTGGATACTTCTCCTCGGAGTTCAGGACCTCTTCGGAGAAGATCCCCCAAGCGGATTCAAGACCCCCATCGTGGGAAGATCCCCCCATGGATTCAAGACCTCCGATAGGAGATGAACTATCCTATGTATCCTTACCTTTGTTGATTGTGGATCATATGTTACTCTATGTTGTCGGTGATCTAGCACTCGTGTGATTGATTACTTTTCGTTTGAGTGTTTCTCTTGTTCTCCCCGTGTTTTCCCTCTAGTTCTTCCGCGTGTTCTTCGTGATTCCCCGTAGGATCCTCCAAACGTGAAAGATCGACCACTTAGGGTTCTGCCCTACATCAAAACGCCACTGATAACAGCGGCATGATGAACATATGGGATGTTGTACTGCACATGGTTGAATCTCTATATGTATTTGCGCATGGATTCGCCATCCATCTTGGGGATGAGGTTTAAATCGCTTGCCTGGCCAAGAGTTTGGTTGCCTCCGGTAATGGCGCCACTAAACTCGTCGCATTGATCCGACCAAGAGGATATGGAATCTACTGGCACGTGCATCAGCCACGACCTAACGTTCGGCTTGAGTACCAACGGGAAGTAGTTGGCGAGCACCTTGCCGTCTCGAGCCCCGGCAGCTTGCATGGCAATGGTGTAAACACTCGGGAGCTCTGACGGATGAGTCTTGATGTCGTATTTCTCCAGGACCTCTGGTTTGGACGTGCGGGAAGTGGGCCCCTGGAACTGCCACAGCCCACGGGTAAAAGCTAGTAGACCCACCTCGTAAGGTAGGTCACTAGAGTCCCCCGGCGCAGGCCTGTCTATGGTGGGCGCTGCGCGCCTGTCAGATTGATGGCACGCTTCCCACCGCTGCTCGATTGTAGTCCGAGCATCTTCTTCGACCCGTTCTGAAGAACTTCACGTTGATCGCGGCAAGCTCGTGGGTTGGACGACACTGTGGATCCGTTGTCATGGGCATCGACCTGCCAAACTGGCAACTGCTGCTGTCATGGTGGAGGAGAGTGCACCGTGGTCGCACCACCTTCGTTCCTCCCACCATGAAGGCTCCGCCTGTTGATGCCCATCTCTGTCAACGAAACCGAGGAGGCTCTGAATAGAAGCTCTCCGTTCTTCGAGCTTTTCCACAGCGGGACGAAAATCTAGGAGTAGTTGCACTCGCGCCAACGCCTCCACTGGCGTAGGTGGCAGCGACAGGCGCGAAGAACGCGAGGTGCTCGGACTCCTAACTGTGTTAGAAGGAGCCCCGTCACGGTCTTGCAACCCCGTGCTGCTTCCACCAGCGTCTTGGTGTGCTTGCTGGCCCCACGCTTCCTGGGAATGATGCCGAGGGCTCTTTCCATCGGGATGCTTGGGGTCACCAACATTGCGGAGCTGCTCGTCGCACACGACCTAGGAAGACCGAGGAGCATGTGCCGATGGGGGTGTCTTGGAGGTCGCCTTTCCACCCTTGGAGGTTGCTTCACCGCCCGTGGGCAACACAACTCCGTCCTTGGATCCAACGGGGCGCGAGCCGTCATGGCGGATGCCCACGGGCGGCTCGCCTGGCTCCGGTCGCTAGAACGTCGTGGAAGCTCATGATGTCCACCTCCTCCTCCGCCCGCGTCCATCCCGTCTCTCGCCCGTGTTGGTATGGGCGGATCAGCCACACACGAACCAATCACCGTGATATCCTTCTTCTTGGGAAGCATGATGATGAAGAAGTTGAAGAAACTGACGCGTTTAACTGCTAGATCAGGTTTGCACAACCTCTCTTCGACCCCTGCCTGGCATGTCAAAGATGTCGGGGCAACGAAACCTATGGGCTCACATCGATCCCTTCTATGATCTTGCACGGAAAGAAGAATGCGCAAAGAGCAGATCCAACGATCAACACGAGGGATTTGTACCCAGGTTCAGGCCACTGAGAAGCGTAAAACCCTTGTCCTGCTTTTAGTGTATTGAGTGTTCTTGAGCTTCGGCTAGCTACTACGCATGCAAACTGGGACGGATAGTCCAAAAGTCCCCCATGTATCGCCTTGGGCCTCCTTTTATACCAAGTGTCTACCACACTGGCGTATAGGCATACATGTAACAGCCCGATTTTGGGCCCTTTCTTTTTCTTTTCTTTTTCTTAAGTTTTTTTCCGAAGTTTTGTTTTTTCCGTGGCTATGTGGTCTGGAAACTGAAGAAGATGAACTCTTCTTTGCTACCAGAGTGGCTTTTCATACCCAAATCCAACCCTAGACCTTTCCATCTTCATCCTATCCCAAATCCCTATATTCTTTTATTGGGAATATTCCTTTTCTATTAAAGGAATAATCCTTTTTGCCCTAAGTTGTGAAGCAACCTATAATTCCATCACTCCAAAAATTCCCAAATAATTCTCATAAATTGTTTGGGTCATATCTTCCTCAAACATGGCAAAATATTTCATTTGCCATGTTTATCATCATGCTCAAATAATTCATTTCTTATTCTGCCCTAAATGGCACATTGTGAAGCAAGTGCTATTTTTATTTTCCCAATTGCCCTCAAAACCCTTGGATATCGTTTCCTGTCCATATCATTGCCACATGCCAAAATGCAACGTCATTTTCCTAGTAATTATTTATTAATGATTTTCTAAAGGTTCTGTCCAAAAAGAAACTTTGTGAAGGAGGTACAAGCTAGGAATATCCAAATGAGTTGCAATTTTGCATGGCCATTCATATCATCAAATCATAGCCTTCCACCTAAGTTGAGCTCATGTCATGCCTCCATGTGAGCACAACTTCAAATCTTTGTTTCTGTCCAAATTTTTAGTTTGTGAAGCAAGTGCATTTTATCTTGCTTCATTATGGCGGCAAATTTTTCTAGGCCTTCTATTGTCCATATAATCAATCTCCACCAATTTGGAGCTCAATCCATCTAGCCATTTTCCCTCTAGAATTTTTGCAAGTTTCTGGTCAGTGGTGATGCTTGTGAAGCAAGTACCATTTTGGAGTGTCCATTTGGTATAAAACCTTTTTCAGCATCTTCACATGACCAAATAACTCTGCCTTGCCCAAGTTGAGCTTAAGTGGGTACCTGATGTGAGAGCAGCATCATGATCTTGATTCTGGACCCTTTTGGTCAGTTGCACAGCAACTATATTAATCTTTGATCTATCTGCCTCCAAAACTCCCAGGATCGTAGTCCCTATTATACTAAACACCCCAGACAACACCATTTGACCCAATCAATTTCCTGTTGATCAGCAGTGCACTGCCAAGTTTGATGCAACAAACTTCAGAGGAAGAATCCCATCGATCCAGTGCACCTCTTCTCGATCTATCACATCTCCCAGCCTCAGTGATCACCAGACATCTCACGACAGCCGCTCGTGTCCTCATCGTGCCAGTACTGGTGGTGACCACCTTTTTGGCATGCTATGGCTGCGTCAAGAGCGTCATTTTGCCTCGGCCCTGCTCGTTCTCGTCGTCTTCGCGCGCGTGACCCTGTCCAACATGTTTCCCGTGTCGTCACCGTCCACCTGGACCTTTCTCCCCCCCCCCGAAGCCTCCTCGCTGGCGCTCGTCGCCATGCGCCCATGGACACGCTGTAGCCGACCGGCTCTGTTCGCGCCGTGGCGACTTCCTCCTCTTGTCCCCGAGCACTGCCTCGTCTCCGTGAGCTCCGCGCCTTGTCCGTGTCCTCCCTCGTCGCCTTCCTGTGCCCTCCCGTGACCGATGACACCGGAAGAGCTTTGGATGGACCTCCCATGGTGGCACCCGAGCTCAACCGCCTTGCCCCGCGCCAATATAAGGCCATCCCAGCCCCTCCGAGAATCCCAGCCTCTTCACTCCTCGCCCAGAAGCCTCCTCGTCCTCACCCCGAAGCTCGGGAGCCCCTTCTCGCCTCCCTCTGTTGCCATGGCCGCCGCCTCCCCTTGCTCAAATTGGAGGCCACCTAAGCTCCATTGTCCTTCCTGACCTCACCCTTGAGCTCCCCTTGCCACCCCCATCCTCCTGAGAACCTGGAAGCAGACACGGTGTCCCCAAGCCGTCCTCCTCATCGCCTACCGATGGCCATGCCCGCAGACCTCCAAGCCACCATGGCCTCGGCCCTCCTCGGCACGTGTGCATGGCCTAGGCGAGCGAGGCACCTCCTCCCGATCACCCCGGTGGCCGGACCTCCGTCGGAGGTGGCCGGAGTGGGCAGGGCGAGCGCCGGAGCCACGCAGCCTCGCCTCTGCTCCCGCTCCATCACGAGTCGGAAGAAAGGACGAGGGGGGAGAGTCAACGCCAGCGGGCCGCATGCATCAGTAAGCCAACCGCCCGGCCCCGCCTTGCCACATCACTTAAGTGGAGGCGTATTACACGGATTACGCCTTCCCCTTTCAGTAAGCGCACTTTGACTCTGCTTCGGGCCAAAATATGTTTTCCTATCTGGAAGGAGTATTCCAAGCGTTTGCACTTTCTGTTTTTCAGCTCAGGGGCCTGTTTGTAGAAATCTTTTTATAGATTGGTCCCTGAATTTTGTCAGGACGTAACTTTTTGCTCGAGACTACGAATGAGTTGAAACCAACGCCAATGTCTTCGTCTCGTCGAGCCTGTTCTGTTCTCAGAATTTTCACTATGGTTTGACATTATGAAAATGACCTTTTTGCCCTTGCACGTAAAAAGCACCCTTCGGGAGAGAACTATTTCCGACAAATCTTTCCGCGATCATTCCGCACTTCTTCCCGGAGCTTTCTTCATACCCAGGCAAGCCACAACACCCACTTGCATGATGGCCATGCGGTAGCCATTGTTTTCAACTTGAACATTTAATAATGTCTATTTGTTTAACTGCAACTATTATCGTTGGTTCGGTACTGCTTATAGTGTCATGGTCACCTTCGTGCTATGTTTGGATGCATCTGGTTATCTTTTGTCTTGCTAGTATTACTTTCATGCTTGGTAGTAGTACGTGTTGATGTTGGTGATGGTCTTCGGTGCATGACTATCGTCTATTCCAGTGTCGTTGCTACGCATGTTCTTTTGCATCCAGTTGGTTAAATGCTTGCATGTAGTGTTGTCGTTATCTTCTTGCATGGTATTTGTTGTTGATGCTAGTAGTTATGCCATGAGTAGTGTTATGCTTGTGATGCTCGTCAGTATGCCATGCTCATATGGATAAATGATTCACTATTTGTTATCTTTAAGGTTTAGGTTGCATCCATGTTTATGTTAGTATCATGCATTATTGTTGCATCATGTTACTTTCATAAGACTCAGCTTATTGCATTCAAGTTTAAGCGGACTTAATTGAACTTGAACAACTGTTAGCTGAGTCATGGTGCCACTGAATCGAGCTGACCAGTGCAACCACATTTGCCTTTATGGGAAGGACCTAACTGGGTCTATTGTCATGCCTCTCGCCGGTGCCTCCAACGAGGGAAGCTTATGCGCGGGCGCTACCCTGATCAAGTAGGACGGCATGAGCCTTGTGTGCCCGTTGTTGTTATATCCAGATTGTCACCATTTGGGACCGTTTTTCTTTGCCACGACGGTGGCCGAAGATGCCTTTGGTAGGCATGGGGCCACCCATGACTTAGCCCTGAGAGGGAGTTGGTCGGAGTGGCCCGGAGAGTGTCATGGCAGTAGATCGGTTTTGTCGGAAGGCCGTTGGTCCACCCGAATGGGAGCGAGAGGCCATGGGTTCCGGGGTGTTGGTACAATGTGCTAACCTCTGAAGAGTGTGTGTTAAATCTATCGATAGCCGTGCCCGCGGATGAGGGCCCAGTTTGTAAGTAGATCACACTATGGGTCAACAGTAATAATAATGATGTGCTTAATAAAAACCCCGGTTCAATGATAAAAGAAGTTGGTTGATCTTTATGTGATCGTGAGAGGATCACCGTGGTATCGAGGATACCGAGTTGTCGAATATTTGTGATGTTATGCGAGAATCACGGGTAAAGGTCAAGCTCCTTGTGGTCATATAATGATAACTACGGTATTATTTATGCCAAGCTTGATTGTATCCTAGGATGATCGTGTGATGTCCGCGATGGTAAGTGATGCATGTGATGGTTACAAGGTAACCCCGAGCAGAGTAAGTTGGTGCATAATAGTGTCATCATGTTCCATGTTAGTATCATCATGTTTATATGTTCATGCCATGCTCATATTGTGCTAGCGATATCATGTTGTTCATGCCATGTTTTTCTGATGATATCATGCTAATCCTTGTTTAACCTGTAATTGCCATGCCGTTGTTTGTCTTGAATGCTTCTGGTTATTGTGAGCTTGCCAGTACGTTGAATGTAATGACCTGGCGTGTCATGCCGGATTTGATTGCTTGTTTGCCGTGGATTCTATGTTTGTGAGCTAGGATAAGCGTTCCAGCCAGAGTCCCTGCGGAGTGGAGTTCACCACCGTCATCATTGTTCTGCTGCTAGAGTTGTTCCGCTGCTTTGAGTTGTTCTGCTACTTGCAAAGAGCAACAGTGGCAAGTGTAGGGTCGCCGTGCCGATGTAACCCCTTGTACCCAATATAGGTTGTAATAAAGAGCTGAGTTGTTCTATGCTAAGTAGTGTCGTATTCCAGAAGACTTCTCCTCGATCTCTGGGCTGGAATACGAGGCATTACGGTTTCTCTGAGCCGGGGTGCCACATGTCTGGCTATAGGATGCCCTAGCCCGTGCGAACGTTAGAAAATGGTAGTATAGATCCCAATTGGTTTGTTGCATTTGATTGCTGCATTTGTTTGTCACATAGCATGCATATAGACTCATTATCTTGTCACTAACGGTTTATCTTGTGAGTGTAGGTGGTATCGGTTTCGATCCCCTACCCGCACCCTCCTTCTTAGCATGCCTGCTCTTCGGTGTTCGGCATCATCTCTATCCCATCAGAGTGTGCCCTAGTGTCGATTATTTCAGACACCAATTGTAGGAGTAATGCTCAGGTATCGTGTCGATATCTTTTCCGCCACCCACCCATATTGTTTCGGTGATAGACTGGTCTCTATCCCGAATCCTGCCATCCATCCCGTCAAATTGGCAACCCTTACTGATCTTTGTTATCAGAAAAGGGAAATGCCAGCAAGCCTTGCTTTTTCTCCCCTAGTTTGCCCTGTCATCTCGTTCTTTGGACGTGTATGATTCCCTTTCGTATGCTTGATGATGATGTGGTCGTGACCTTCGTGTCTTGCTACTTGATCTCCAAGTCCGTCCTCGCCTCCATATCCATCCAGAGGTAACCGGTGTTTAGCCAACGCTTGGTGTAGCCTTGGTTATGCCAACTCTTTCCACACACAGACTCACTTTCGTGCACACCGCCACAGCATATTAGACCGTAGTACCAGAATTTCAGCAACATTTGTGTGCTTAGGTGTGCATGCATATTATTGTGTGAGTAGCAGTAATATTTATGATTGCTTTATATTATTAGTATGCTTGTGTGCGTTTGTTTTCGTCATTTCTTTTGCTTCTTTCTTCGGGCCTTCGGTGTCACATATTTTTCCCCTTATTAAAGTTGCTCGTCAACCGACACCGTACCCGAAGAGTCAGCAAGGAATGCATATTTGGAAACTCAGCTAAACGGAATGGAATTATCAATAGACTATAGTGAAATTTGGAATATCTTGTCTGAATGCAAAAGAAATCCTAGATGGACTGTCAGTATCAAGTTTGAAGTAGCATGCACTCCTCACAACAGTATGGAATTCTCAGCCGGCTGCATTGAGATTTGTGGATATCTGGTCGTGCAAGACCAACAGTGGATTATCAAATTAGCAAGAAGACAAGCTATGTGCAAGACCAACAATGGATTATCAGTCCAAGTAAGCAACCGCAAAAACTTCCGGCATAAGGTACCAAGTCTTCCCCAGCAAGTCTTTAAGGGGGAAAGCTTCTGAAGCACGATACCCAGCTTTCCTCAGCAAGATAGTCTAATGGCTTCCAGCATAAGTCACCCAATCTTCCTCAGTACGACATTGGTACAAGCTATGAATTGACAGCGTATGGCAGTGCATCCAAAGAATTAGATCCGCAATAGTTTAGTTTGAAGCAAGAATCAGTCAGAAAGCAAGTCTGCCTCGGAAATTAGATTCTCATATATGCGGTCAACATACCACCAAGGTATTACAAGTCACTCGAACGAGGATCTGACAGTCACATGAGGATTGTTAAAAGAAGGAAGCCAGCTATACGCAGTGTGACCAAGGATTATGAAGATTGACGGCAACAATGAGCTCAGTACAAGTAACTTGAACCTGGAAGATGATCCTGATGAGCCCTTGTCTCCTTTCCTCCAGTGAAGGCACCATGCCTGTGATCTGAGCTATTTCTAGCTATCCGGGGTGGATGCCGATTTTTATTTCTCTATTCAACAACTGCCACGAGTTCTGAGCTGCTTTTCGGCCGTCTCATACAGCTATTGAGTTTGTTTTTGTGATAGTTGCCCTATAGCTGCTATTTGGCTATCTTAGGAAGCTTCCAGTTTCTTCTTATTGACCTGGTCTCATGCTCTGTGCTGCTTTTCGGCTGTCCTGAGCCGTGGTTGAGTTATTTCAGTAATGTCCCAGATCTGAGTTGTAAAGACCGTTCTGGTGGCTACTGATTTATTTGCCGATTTCTTGCACGGGTTTGGATGTTCATTTCCCTACGGTCAGAACTTGAGAGGTGTTGAACCTGCCATTTAATGGGTTACCATGTCAGAAGATGCAGATAAGAGTACACCTGTCAGAATATTGCACCCGACAGAAACTATGGTCACATAGAGAAACAATATTACCCTGCTCCTTCACCCAAGGATCCAGGCAAGGAAAACAGTAAAGAAGGAGCAAGACCGGTGATGCATGTACTTAAATTGTTGCAATACCCACATGGTGTGGATACCCCGGACAGACTGAGTCAGTATGGATCACCATAGATATTCACCTGAGGGGTCTGCTCAATTTTGGTAAGGACCCCATATCCAGACAACCCGCTCAGTCAACAGCATGTGCTCAGCTTTGAATATCTGGGTCCGTGAAGTCCGACCAAAGTACAATTCAACAGTTTGACTCTAGCCAATATGGTAAAGCATCAAATTGCCTACTATCCCTAGGATATGTCAACATAATGAGTCATCAGTATGTGAAATAACAGTCTAGAAGCTTGTGCCCTCAATTATGAGAATCACCAAAGGATAGCCGGTCATGAGCAAAAAAAATCTGTCAGAACTACCGCCAGTCAAGTCTACAGATATTATCATATAGGTTAAACCATTTATGCTAGCCACGACAGGAGACAATCAAATATTTGGTACGGATTCGATACTCAAGACAGTGGAGCCGGTTAAGATGATTCAGAAACTTCTGCGATGAGTTAAAAATCTGTTAGGAAACGGTTATGCCTCAACTCATAGTTTGGAGCCGAAGGACCTGCCTTTAGTGGAGAAACCCAATGCAAGGAGTTAGAGCTTGGGTGTTCATAAGGAAAATCTGATCACAAATTCATGGAAGATTGTCAGTGCTAGATCAATCAGAAATCACCCTCGAATTTGTGAGACATGCAATATATCTCACTCAGGATAATCTATCACAGTCAACTATGTTAGAAGATATGAAAAATAATTGGCGCCGATATAAGCATGAACAAGTTAGGTAAGATCTGTCAGAATATGGATACAGTGAAGCAAACCACCCAGAGCCAGGCAGACAGTCGGATGAAATTCAGTGGGGAACAATCAATAAAGGAAAAAGGATACCCGAGTTGGAAACGGTTTCCTTAAGTCAGTATATTCATACTTGTTCTCTAAGCAACCAAATTTCGAGGACGAGATTTCTTTAAGGGGGTAAGAGTTGTAACAACCCGATTTTTGGCCCTTTCTTTTTCTTTTGTTTTTCTGAGGTTTTTGCCTGAGTTTTCTTTTTCCGTGGCTATGTGGTCTGGAAACTGAAGAAGATGAACTCTTCTTTGCTTCTAGAGTGGCTTGTCATACCCAAATCCAACCCTAGACCTTTCCATCTTCAAGCTAGCCCAAATGTGCACTCTTCACAGCAGAAATGATCAAATCAGCAAGAAAATAAGCTATGTGCAAGACCAACAGTGGATTATCAGTCCAAGTAAGCAACCGCAAAAACTTCCGGCAGAAGGTACCAAGTCTTCCCCGGCAAGTCATTAAGGGGGAAAGCTTCTGAAGCATGATACCCAGCTTTCCTCAGCAAGATAGTCTGATGGCTTCCAGCAGAAGTCACCCAATCTTCCTAAGTACGACATTGGTACAAGCTATGAATTGACAGCATATGGCATTGCATCCCAAGAATCAGATCCGCAATAGTTTAGTCCGAAGCAAGAATCAGTCAGAAAGCAAGTCTGCCTCGGAAATCAGATTCTCATATATGCGGTCACCATACCACCAAGGTATTACAAGTCACTCGAACGAGGATCTGACAGTCACATGAGGATTGTTAAAAGAAGGAAGCTAGCTATACGCAGTGTAACCAAGGATTATGAATATTGACGGCAACAATGAGCTCAGCACAAGTAACTATGAACCTAGAAGATGATCCTGATGAGCCCTTGTCTCCGTTCCTCCAGTGAAGGCACCACGCCTGTGATCTGAGCTGTTTTAACTATCCGGTGTGGATGCATATTTTTATTAGGAATGGGGCTGCCCATGACTTATGTCGGTGTCCTGGATTCGGCGTATCCAGCCCTGCCTTCCTACGGCCCACCACGTGGTTTCATCGACGGCCTGGTACGGCCCAGCTTCATCACCAACACCGCAAGACCCTCGCGAGGGGCCAAGCCTCACGAGGTGGGCGAGACCAAGACCCCCAAAGGAAGTGGCCTCCTCAGGAGGGCTCCCGAAGGGTGGAGAGTTCTATGCATGCTACCTCACGAGGCTCAGCTGACGTGAGCCATGAAGACCAAGGCCAGGCAGATGCCATGTGGGCGCAGAGTGAAGGTTTCCTCTTTGGTGCAAGTGAGGCAAGCCACCGGCGCGGAGTCCTGAGGAATGAGCCAAAGGTTTCCATTTCGGTGCAATAAGACCAAGACCGCCAGGACGGCAGGACGGAGGTCATTGACGAGCCCACCGCAGCGTCACGACCATAGGCTTTTCGCAGGCGAAGACTACTTTTGTTAGGATAGACTGTACTACTTGTCCCCTTTCAAATCCCGCTATTGTGGGATCCCTTCCCGCACATATTTGGGAAGAGGACCAAGGCCACTATATATAGGACTTAACCACCACCATAGTGGGAGAGGAGATCCATTCTCACCCCACCGCACCAGCTCAAGAACACCTCACCTCCTGAGGCTTTTCCATCCACTGTACTTGATCATCCATAGCCCTTCAAGGCAATCCACCACACCACACTTGATTAGGGTATTACACCACAATGGTGGCCTGAACCAGTACAAATCTCTGTGTCTTTGTGTCTCTTTGAGCTCGACGCGCTAGGCTTAGGAGGATCGCAGTTAGGCAGGCTGGGCAGGTTGAGATCTCCGCACGCACCCTAGAGTTCGAACCTCTCAAGGGTTGCCGGATCCCTAAATCCGACATTTGGCGTGCCAAGTAGGGGTGCATCGGATCTTCTCTTCCGTCGACCAGTCCTTCGCTGCTCCACCGACACCGTGGCTGACATCCCGAGGGCACACGTCAAACACTGGGTCATCCAGACCTCCTCGGCAGCACCCACCGGTGAAGAAGACCTCTACTATGCCCTGCTCGTGGCCCGCATTCCGCCAGGGGCGACCGGCCGCGGAGGGCGCCTGGCGCAACCTTCTCGACTGGCATCGCACCACAGCCGTGCAGCCGCGTGATCTGCGAACTACGCTGCAGCAACCGCTCCGCACTCATGCAGGGAACAAGCAAACATGCGAGCAGCAGTCATCGTGGCCCGAGAGCTCCTGCGGTGCCGGCTGCTTGAGAGTGGCCGCGACGCCCTACTGGAACGTGTCGCCGAGCTGTTGGATGCGGCATGCAGGGGAGCGGCGCCGTTCTACATCCTCCCTACATCGCAGGCGATGGTGGGGGCGCACGCTCATCCCTGACACAACTGTGTGCCCCCTCCCAGGGGCCATGGAGAGCCTCTCGACGCCGACCAGCCTCGTGGAGCAGCCTGCACCATCCCGAACATGCCCCTTGGTGCGGGGCTGCTTCAGGCGATACCACCAGGGGCTGCGCTGGAGTGCCGGCCCCTAGCCAACAGGACCACATGATGGCAAAAGAAAGCGGGAACGTTAGGCGGCCAGGCGATGCCTCTGATGCGAACAGCCCGGAAGCCTACGTCCCCATCGTGATGGATCCAAGGCACGCGCTAGGAGAGGGCCCCAGCCGATCCCCCATGCCAGACTGGGCGCTAGACATAAACGAGGCCAAGCACTCCTTCGAACCACCACCAAGCCCTGCCGACGTCTCCAATAGCGGCAGCCTCTAGGTACAACTAATGCCACAGGGGCACGCTTACACTGACCATGGATCACAGGTGAACCAGGACACAGCAGCCACCAGGACACTCAGGACGGCGGACCCCCCTCAGGAGCGCGAAGGACGTGGGGAGCAGCATGGGGGAAGCCCAGCGGCGGGCCCTTCCTTGTGCTGCATGGAGCAGGGTCCTGCCTGGAGGTAGGTTCCCTGCCGAGGAAGGCACCGGCGAGCCCTTTGAGGGAGTCCTGGATTAGGGGGTATCCGGACTGCAAGACTGAAGACTTCAGCCTGTGTCCGGATGGGACTCTCCTTTGCGTGGAAGGCAAGCTTGGCGATCCAGATACTGTGTTTCCTTTCTTGTAACCGACTCCATGTAAACCCCAGTCCTCTCCGGTGTCTATATAAACCGGAGGGGTTGGTCCTTAGAAGGCCAATCACAATTAAAATCATACATCATAGGCTAGCTTCTAGGGTTTAGCCTATACGATCTCGTGGTAGATCTACTCTTGTACTACCCATATCATCAATATTAATCAAGCAGGAAGTAGGGTTTTACCTCCATCGAGAGGGCCCGAACCTGGGTAAACATCTGTGTCCCTTGCTTCCTGTTACCATCAGCCTTTATGCACAGATCGGGACCCCCTACCCGAGATCCGCCGGATTTGACACCGACATTGGCGGTTTCATTGAGAGTTCCTCTCTGACGTCGCCGCAAGGCTCGATGGCTCGTCTCATCATCAAGGACGACATCACCTTGGAAGGACCTCTGGCTGTAGGCCAAACTCTCCGCCTCGGCGGCTTTATCATGGCCGCCCCATCGGTGGTAGCACCGACGATGGCCTCTCGGGTCATCAATCATAACCTTCGCGTTAGTTCGGAACTCGCCGAACAGATGGATCCGATGGAGCTCTCCTCCCTCAATGATCTCTTGGATCGCATCGCCGCTCTGGGAGTCGCTATAGATTGTGACCAGATCGGGCTTAAACCCGACCAGAGGGACATTAGATCCCCGTCGGCCACCCATGTGATAGCAATAGTGGAGGAACCTCACACGGACCGTCCCTCGACTTTGAGGACGAATGATGTCCGGATCACCGAACTCTTGGAGCCAAAAATCTGCTCAGAGGGAGGCTTGGCCCAGGTCCCGGACTTAGAATCGGGCATTGAGCCGAAGAAACTGGGCGATACCCCGAATCCCAAGCTGTCGGGCTCGGAGCTTCCCGCGCCCCTGGGTGTTAGATCGGATCAGAATCTGGACTCAGCTAACAACGCCTACAAGGACATAAACTGCCTCTCCCACATCCGGCAAGAGCCCCAGGAGACTGTACATTGCTACTGGGCCAGATTCCTCCTTGCGCTTAACAAGGTCAAGGACTGCCGTGAGGAGAATATAGTCTTACTCTTCTGCAAGAACTGCATGGACAAAGGGCTCCTCAATGTTGTAAGCCGCCGTGACAAAATCCGCCATCACGATTTGGCAATCATAGTACGGAAGTACTATGCTATGGAAAGCGCCTGGAAAACCCAAACTGAATTTTGGGACAGTACAGCTCTCACCAAGACCTTTGTCCGAACTAAGCAGGCAAACTCCCATAAGCCGGCCAATCCTGTCCCCAAGAGACCAAAGTACACCCCGGGGCAAGGAACCGTATTGGAAGAATGGCTCAATGGACCATGTAAACTCCACAGCACCCCGGACTCGACACCAACTCATAGCCTTAGAGCATGTTGGATACTCCAGCAGGTTGCAAAAAGTGGCGAGGATCTTCTCGCAAGCAATAAAGCAGAACAACATCTGGCCAACGAACACAATGCGGTATTGACTGTCTTCGAGACTTTTGCCTCAAATAATAGGCGCAAGCGAGCTCATCGAAGCTCCGCTGAAATTTGCCAGGAGGCAAAGACAAACCCCTGGAACGACGCTGCTATAACTTTCAATGCCAGTGATGAGCCTCGATTCCAGACTGTCCCGACGCCGGCCGCTCTGGTCCTCAGCCCAATCGTGGACGGCTTCTGGCTCACTAAGGTACTCATGGATGGCGGAAGTGGATTGAACTTAATCTATGAAGAAATGCTCAAAAAAATGGAAATTGACAAAAGCCGCATTGAGCAAAGCGGCACCACCTTCAGGGGAATCATCCCCACTCGGGAAGCACGTGTGTAGGAAAAATCACACTCGATCTGGTGTTTGGCACTCCGGGAAATTACAGGTCCGAAGAAATCACATTCCAAGTGGCCCCTTTTAGCAGCGGATACCACGCCCTTTTGGGGCGGGACGCCTTCACGAGCTTTCAAGCCATACCCCATTACGGGTACATGAAGCTTAAAATGCCCGAGCCCAATTGAATCATCACTCTAGCCAGTGATCCAGACGTTGGACTCCGCGTCGAAAACAAAACCGCAGCACCGGCCCTGGAAGCATTATCCGAAGCCCTAGCATCCAAAGAATTAACAACACTATGGGCCACCATGGACAGGGACGACATGTTACTCGACAAGCGACCCAAGTCCACCTCTTTTAAACCGCAGACGAAATAGTCAAATGCCAAGTCCATCCAACGGACCCCATGAAGACAACTTCCATCGGGACACAGTTGAGCCTCGCAATAGACGCCGCACTACAGGACTTTTTACGCGAGAACTGTGATATTTTCTCCTAGCACCCATCGGACATGCCGGGCATCCCGCGTGGATTGGCCGAGCATAGCCTTAACATACTAAAAGGATACAAACCTGTCAGACAGACCCTAAGGCGATTCTCAGAACCCAAACGACAAGCAATGGGGGAAGAGCTAGCCAAGCTACTCGAGGCCGGATTCATCAGAGATATTAAACATCCGGATTGGCTGGCAAATTTGGTGATGGTACCAAAGAAGGACAAATCCAGGCGCCTATGCGTCTACTTTAAAGACCTCAACAAGGCTTGCCCCAAGGATCCCTTTCCCCTCCCTCATATCGATCAAATCATAGATGCCACAGCTGGACACGACTCGCTGTGTTTTCTCGACGCATACTCTGGATACCATCAAATAAAGATGGCAGAGCCCGACCAAGCTGCAACAACCTTCATAACGCCATATGGCCCTTTTTGCTTCAACAATATGCCTTTCGGGCTTAAGAATGCCGGCGCAACCTATCAACGCATGATTCAAACATGCATGGAAAAACAAATCGGCAAAACAGTAGAAGCATATGTGGACGACGTGGTCATAAAAACAAGACACGTCGAAACCCTAATAGACAATTTGATGCTTACATTCGATAACCTCTGGACATACAACATCAAGTTGAATCCAGAAAAATGCGTTTTCGGCATCCCTTCGGGGAAGCTGCTGGGCTTCATTGTTTCCAATAGAGGAATTGAAGCGAATCCTGCTAAAATCCGAGCTCTGTCGCAGTTGGCTATACCAACAGACCTCAAGCACATCCACAAACTAGCTGGATACGTGGCCGCTTTGAGCCGCTTTATATCCAGGTTAGGAGAAAAGGCATTGCCTCTTTACCGCCTCCTTCGACGCACCGAAAACTTCGTGTGGACGGATGCAGCCGCGGCCGGACTAGATGAAATAAAGACCTTATTGGCCAGTAATCCAGTCCTAACAGCGCTAAATACCGGCGAACCTGTGCTATTATATATAGCTGCAACACATCAAGTGGTAAGCGCAGTGCTCGTCGTCGAATGAGAGGTGGACGGATACAAATTCCCGCTTCAAAAGCCGATTTATTACGTATCCACGGTCCTCACCCCATGCAAATCCTGATACCCACATTATCAAAAAATAGCATACGCGGTCATCATGGCATCCCGGAAGCTGCGACACTACTTTCAAGTGTGTTCGATTACGGTGCCCTCCGAAGTACCACTCAATAACATAATTAATAACCGCGACGCTACGGGCCAGATTGCTAAATGGGCTATCGAGCTCCTACTGTTTGACATAATATACAAACCATGACGAGCCATTAAGTCGCAAGTACAGGCTGACTTTGTCGCCGAATGGACAGAGGCCAAACTCCCTAAAGAGTATGGGCGTACTCCAACTGGATCATGCACTTCGACGGCTCCAAAATGCTGGCCGGATTGGGAGCAGGGGTAGCCTGACGTCTCCCACCGGAGACACGGTCCAGTATGTCCTTCAAATATTATACACAGACTCTAACAATGCAGCCGAATACGAGGCACTATTGCACGGTCTTGGGATGGCAGTCTCTATGGGCATCCAACGCCTAGAAGTGTGCGGGGATTCAAACCTCGCAATATCACAAATAAATGGAGACTTTGACGCCAAGGATCCAAAAATGGTGGCCTACCGCAATGCCGTCCTCAAAATGTCAGCTCAGTTCGAGGGCTCGAATTCCACCATGTGGCTCGAGAAAACAATCAAGCGGCGGACGTCCTCGCCCGCATCAGCACCAAATGCGACCCTGTCCCACCTAACATATTCCTGGAAAGGTTGTTCAAGCCGTCCGTAGTATGGGAAGGGGAGTCCGGCAACACTAGCACGGATCCGAACACACCCCCAGATTCCGAACCATCAGACACAATCGGAGGCTCTGCCACCGAAATAACATCTTCGGCCCACGAAATCATGGTCGTAATTGCCCCGTGGACTGAGCCTTTCCTAGCCTACCTAAATAGGCAGGAGCTCCCCGAAGACCGAAATGAAGCACCCTGCATAGTCCGGCATTCTAAAGCTTACAAGGTCCACGAAGGGGAACTCTATAAGAAAAGCGCGACCGGAGTGCTCCAAAGGTGCATCTCCGAAGAGGAAGGGCGGCAACTCTTGGCTGAAATCCATGCCGGACTGGGCGGACACCACGCTGCGGCTCAAGCGCTAGTCAGCAAGTCCTTCCGTACAGGCTTCTATTGGCTGACAGCCCAAGCAGACGCACAGGACCTTGTCCAACATTGCGTCGGTTGCCAGCTCTTCGCCAATCAGAGTCATATGCCCCCCACCGCTCTCCAAACAATCCCCATAACTTGGACCTTCGCGGTCTAGGGGCTAGATATGGTCGGACCCCTTAAATGGGGAAGCCATAAGAAAAAAATACTTGTTGGTCTTGGTGGACAAGTTCACCAAATGGATAGAAGCCAAACCAGTTAAAACGGCCGAATCCAGACCCGTGATAGACTTCATATCTGGGGTCGTACACCGATACGGTGTCCCCCATAGCATCATCACTGATAATGGCTCAAATTTCACAGCCGATGAAGTGAAAACTTGGTGCGGCAAAATGGGTATTAAGCTCGACTACGCTTCCGTCTTCCACCCCCAAACAAATGGCCAGGTCGAACGGGCAAATGGTCTCATCATGAGCGGCATCAAACCCACACTAGTGCGATCTTTAACAGAATCGGATACGCACTGGGTAGAGGAGCTCGACTCCGTACTCTGGGTACCGCGGACCACACCGAATCGCACCACCGTATATACACCATTTTTTTATGGTGTATGGTGTGGAAGCAGTACTACCCTTTGACATAATACATGATTCACCACGCATACGCATGTACGAAGAGAAGGAAGCCGAGCTAGATCGGCAGGATAACTTGGATGCCCTGGAGGAGGAGCGCGATGTCGCAAAAGACCGTTCTGCATTCTATCAGCAGCAGGCTCGACGATATCAAAGCAAAGAAGTGCGGGCCAAAACTTACAATATTGGCGAGCTCGTTCTATGCCTACCGGAGAAGAAGGACAAACTCAAAACCAAGTGGGAAGGTCCCTTCGTCATTGATAAAGTTCTCACCGGAGGAGCGTACCATTTACGTAATGCACCCGATAAGAGACTCGTGCCGAACCCATGGAACGCGGCCAGACTCCGGAGATTCTACGCCTAACGCCGAACTCAGTGTTCGTCTCCTTACCCCCTCCCTTTTTAATTATGCTCCACCCCTTTTCTCTCCTTTCTCGACCTCTTTTTCTCTTCACACAAAGTATTTAATACAGTGCGGACTCCCGGATCACTCCGGCCGTACTATGTGTGTAAGCTTTACCTGGGGGCTTCCTATTCGGAAGCTAGACATAATTACTTTAAAATGGCTTTTTGCCCATCGCATATGCGTTCTTTTTACATATGTGCCTTTTCTTCACCATTATATGCATTGATATGACTTAAGATGTGGCCAAGCTGGGTTGCCTGGCTCTTTTGTTTATGCCCTACGTTCCCGTTAATTCGGCTAGGGCATAAGGGGAGCACCTCTGCGATTGTTACTGCCGGTTCAGCCGGATGTGTACCTCAGCCTGGGTGAAGCCAAAAGCTAGTTTCCTTAAGAGAATATTCGATCGGTGAACAAAGGATGTATTCATTGGTTACAACAAAAAAACCATACGTCTTGTATCCTACGCCATCGTTCGCAGTCCGGACATGTGCATCGACACGTGCATACCCAGGGAAAGGAACCCCTAATGGAACTATTCTCCCTGGAAGATGTTTCTTGCTATCCATGTAATATAACATAACTACTTGGGTACTTGTCTGTTCAAGCACTTATGACCCCTACGCCTGGTCTCCACGCATACCCCGGTTTTTCTATAGCTGAGCGGGTATTCGGACACACCCCAGACTGTAGGATCCGGGGGCTGAAGCGAAAAGGGTCCGCCATGACAAAGGATTTTAATCCGGCTTGGGGCTACTTATGCCAATTAAATTACACAGTCACTAGGACTGACTATATTCCTCCTCTATACCATCTAACAGGCTATCTAGCCTACAATCCTATTGAGAATACTTAGCGGCTAATGCTACCTGGTCATATATCAGACTCACGGGAATATCTTGCCAATCGGGCCCCGCCGATCCTACTTCGGCCATATGGTTCGGGTCCAGCTTGGTGTAGCGCGTCTTCACCATTGCCTAGGCTTCTCTCGCACCTTGCCGGCAGGCTGATATCTTCCACAGACGGAAGCGCCGCCGGGCTCCTTGAAGCAGGTCCGCAAGCTCCCCCATGCCATTCGGCAGGAGGCTTGATGGCCACAAGGCCTGAGCCACGCCGTGCATCACCCGCCGAGTGCGCTCGTGCAGCTGTGAAAGTTCTTGCAGCAAATCACTTGCAGATGAGGGCATCTCCTCTTCAGGGCGACCCATTAATATTCCTGCAAGATAAATTCTTTCAAAATACTTCCTCGCCGAACTATCATACAGTTCGTTTGAGCACTTACCATAAATGTCGCGCCGAAGCCTTTTGTTCTCCTTCATGGACTCCGCTAGTTGAACTCAGACGTCCTTTAATTCCACGTCCAGCCGAATATTGGCATCTTGTACCTTGTTCGTCTCTTGCATCACTTGCGTAAGGATGCGCTCGCCAGCCTTTAGCTGCCTTTTGAGATGCGAGTCGTCATCCGTTACGCCCTCCGGATTCACCCCGGGATTGTCTGCAGAATTTTCTGTTAGACTAATCACACCAGCCATTTACTAACTGGTACATCTGCGTACAATTGAGACAAATACTACCAGAGGGGAGCTTCTAGGATTCCTCTAACTGAGCAACCGCATCCATCAGTTGGGCCTTACATGCCTCCAGCTCCCGAGCCAATTGTTCATTCTTGTCCACAAGGACCTGTGCATATACTTGATCCTTCAAATAGTTGTCCCAACTATTCCAAGTCTCAGGGGCTGCTGCTATACATACTTATCAAAAGTTTCTTACCCGTATATCTTTGGTATACTGGTTCATCGCTTGGGCAAGCCCGCCTCGAGCAGCTCGGACGTATGCGTCCACCGAATTGAAGGCATTAAAAGCCTCTTCGGAAAAGATGGTGTTCCGAAGCACGGCCCTCCGGCGCCGGTGATTCATGGCGCTCTCCACTTCGGAGTTCGTGGCCGAACACATATCCGCATCCTCCGTCGGGGAACTATGCGGTACTGGCCCCGTGTCCGCCTCTGCCCTCGAAGCCGGTTCTGGAACCCGACTGGTGGAGGCGTGATTGGCGGGATCCCCGAATATAGTCCGGCTGTTCCTCTTCCTGCCAGACACAAAGGGCACTGTCATATTTCAAATTCTGTAATCGCGGGACAGGTTATTACTTTACCTCTGCAGCGGTGTGTCAACCCTCACCGCCTTCCTCTTGAGCCTGCCCGATCCGGACGCCCGTGGTTGACGAGTCCCTAGGGGCTCGGCCCCTCGCTCCGACTATCGTCTCTGCAAATAGTACGACGCCTCGAGGGTAAATCGTAATACCTGAGGGGGAGTCCTCTTTGGAGGATAGGGTTTTAGTTCGGCTTACACGCGACGCAGGGAGCAGTCCAGGATAGTCGGCCGTAATGGCCACTAAGGCGCCATCCTAGCTTGCTTGCTAAAATACCCCGTTGACAGGCTCCACAGTGATATCCGGATCTTCTTGGAGTCCCGAATCTAGGGCCCTGCCGGGGTCCTCTGGTTGCGGGGAGGGGCTGAAGATTCCTTCTACGGCCCTCCTCAATTCCTGCTCAGAAGCATTGATGCAAGTAATCTTAGTAGAAGGACGCTAAAGTAAGTGAAGCAGGGAAAAGAATGGCCACTTACCCACTCTGGGGGTTGTACATGGAGAATTTGTCCCGCGTTTTAATGCGAAGGAATTCCTCCTCTTCCCCTTTGTATAAATCGGACAATATCCTTGCCAAAGCATTAGCGGAGTCCGGACCCTTACGACCGCAGCGGGTGGCATCGTCTTCCCCATTGAAGTGCCACATGGGCTTTCCCCGATATTGATGCGGTTGCACTCCATGCCTTATGCATATCGCCATAACCTCGACTATCGTTAGTCCGGTTTGGCCAGTAACTTTATCTTGTTCATCAGGAAGTGTATTTCCCTCGTGTCCTCTTCTTGAAGGCCCCGGGGGCGCTAGCTTAGGCGTGCTTTCGGCGGAGCATTGCTGAACTGGGGGAGACCTGTCCGGACTGGATTCGGAAGGGGGAATATCATCAATATAGAACCATTCTGAAGGCCAGTTCTCTGGTGCCTTCTCGGGAGTGCCGGACAGGTATCCGGTCTCGGCAATACGCCATACTTTGGCCCCATCCACTTGGCATAGGTATTCTCCCTGGGTGCGGGGAACAAGGCAGAACAGCTTCCTCCATAAACCGAAGTGAGGTTCGCAGCCTAAAAACAGCTCGCAAAGTGGGACGTACCCCGCTATGTGCAGAATGGAGGCGGGGGTGAGGTCTTGCAACTGGAGGCCATAGAACTCCAGGATCCCGCGAAGAAATGGATGGATAGGAAACCCGACGCCCCTTAGCAGATGCGGGATGAGGCATACGCGCTGCTCTGGAGATGGGTTTGGGGATCCCTCCGCTTGTTCCCCTCCATCATAGGTAGCTATTCCGGCACGGACGGGGACCATGAATGCCGGTGGGAGAAACCCTTGGGTTTGCAGCTTTATCAAACAGCTATGAGGAACTGAACACTCTCCCCAACCCCTCGACTAAGAGCGAGGAGGGCAAGCAGAAGAGCTGCGATGGCTGACCATGTTGGAATGGTTTTTCGCGGAGCACTCTACGGGATGCTAGCTCGGGGAGAGTGAGTGAGGTTTGGATCTAAGCATCCCTGTCCCTTCAAATAGGCGGTTAGCCCGGAGGATCGAGGGTGTCAAATGCAAATATGCCTCGGCTCCTCGCATTCGCTCGACATGTGGAGGTGGTCATTATTGAGGCACTGAAGCCGAGGAGCACAACATTGATTGGAGGTCGGACACTATTTGTTGTAACAGGTACTTTGGAGTATTCGGAGAAGGAACCCACCTTGCAATGCCGAAGACAGTACTGCGTGCTGGACTCATCGTCATTGAAGCCTGGTTCAGGGGCTACTGAGGGAGTCCTGGATTAGGGGGTATCCGGACTGCCAGACTGTGTACAACGTCCGGACTATTGAAGCGTGAAGATGCAAGACTCAAGACTTCGGCCCGTGTTCGGATGGGACTCTCCTTTGCATGGAAGGCAAGCTTGGCGATCCGTATATTGTGTTTCCTTTCTTGTAACCGACTCCATGTAAACCCTAGCACTCTCCGGTGTCTATATAAACCGAAGGGGTTGGTCCTTAGAAGGCCGATCACAATTACAATCATACCATCATAGGCTAGCTCTTGGGTTTAGCCTCTATGATCTCGTGGTAGATCTACTCTTGTACTACCCATATCATCAATATTAATCAAGCGGGAAGTAGGGTTTTACCTCCATCGAGAGGCCCAAACCTGGGTAAACATCTATGTCCCTTGCTTCCTATTACCATCAGCCTTGACGCATAGATCGGGACCCCCTACCCGAGATCCGCAGTTTTGACACCGACACCCTTCTCCTCGGCAGGGGACCTATGGTCGCCGAGGACGCCGCCAGCGTCCCCTTGGCTCCTTGGTCTTGTCCTTGTTTCCGGTCTCCCCAATGGTGGTCAGGGGTGGCGCACGGCGGGGTCCTCGTAGGGCGACATGAAGCAAGGCTCCGGCCTGTGAAGGTCTCCGCTCGTGACACTCTCACGTAATAATAAGTGGGGATGTACATGCCCCGGAGTCTCCTGAGTGCCGCCCTGGGGTCTCACGGGGGCACCCACCCATGTCCTAGCGGAAGCACCATGCTCCACGTTGGCCGTCGACACTGTCCACAATGACCATTGTCGGTGTCAAAACCGGCGGATCTCGGGTAGGGGGTCCCAAACTGTGCGTCTAGGCGGATGGTAACAGGAGAGAAGGGACACGATGTTTTTACCCAGGTTCGGGCCCTCTCGATGGAGGTAAAACCCTACTCCTGCTTGAATGATATTGATGATATGGGTAGTACAAGAGTGGATCTACCACGAGATCAAGGAGGCTAAACCCTAGAAGCTAGCCTATGGTATGATTGTTCTGTCCTATGGACTAAAACCCTCCGGTTTATATAGACACCGGAGAGGGCTAGGGTTACATAGAGTCGGTTACAATGGTAGGAGATCTACATATCCGTATCGCCAAGCTTGCCTTCCACGCCAAGGAAACTCCCATCCGGACACGGGACGAAGTCTTCAATCTTGTATCTTCATAGTCTTGGAGTCCGACCGATGATGATAGTTCGGCTATCCGGACACCCCCTAGTCCAGGACTCCCTCAACTATGCCCAGCCAGTGGAAGCCCTTAGCTCCGCGCTGTTGAGAAGACCTAAGGCTGAAGACTGAAGACTAGCTAGGAGCCGGACGCAGCCGTCTGCTTTTTGCCTCCTTTTTGTATTTGCTTGCCGACTTTTTGCAGCAGTTCGTCTGTCATGCTTTTATAAAAATGGGGGGAGTTTTCTCGTTTCGTGCCGCTCTCTTGCTTTCAGCTCTTGCGTTCCTTTCGGAAACTCGTGACCGCTACCCTGTCCTCGAGCGCCTCGTGAGCAGGGGCTGGGTACGGTGTACGCACTTGTGCCGATCGCTCCCCCTAGGGGATCGAAGGTGCGGCCACCCCGCGCGCCCACCTCACCACAGTCTAGCAGTTGGCTCCTCACGAGGCACTCCACGGCAGGCCAGCAGGCCCCTCGTGAGGCACAGAGCCTCACGAGCCCGCAGCAGGCTCGCCTCAGGAGAAGGGGCCCGGCCGCGATGCCAGGCCCCACTCAAGACACCCGAAACCCAAGATAAGTCATAAACAACTGCCTTGCTCGGCGACTCGCAGCCCTGCGGGGCCCCGCTTCGGGTGTCACTTAAAAAGCATTTAGCAATCTCACACATCATATGGGGCACCCCCTTTCCAAAATGTTCTCACAAGAATGTGTACAAGTTTTCATTTTACAGGTTAAAGCAGAAGAAACATGGGCCTAGATGGACGCGCCTTCTTCGTTGCTCCCATCCGCGCTGCTGGTGCTGTAGCTGCTATCCTCCTCGTCATCACCACCGGTGTCAGCTCCTTTGGCCGCGAGCACGGCCGTGTCGTCCTCAGGAGTCAGCTCCTTCACCAAAGCGTCCACATGACCATCCACCCACTTGGCAAGCTTGTCTTGGGTGGCCGCAGGCACGGGGGCTAGCACGGTGCCAAAATCAAAGTGGGAGTCAAGGTTCAGGAGGTTGCTGAAGATGTGTGAAAGCGCGTGCCCGAGGAGGCCCCGACTCCTCTCCTTAACAAGCTGGCGAGCTTGTGCAACCTGATCTTCCAGGCGGGTTATGATATCAGTAAAGAAGGGGAGATGGCAAGCATAGTCATTCTCGTGCGGGTGAGGAGCGCTCTCGTCACAAATGGCACCCAAGGTATTGTTGGCTCTGATGCGCAGACCTTGGAGCATGGAGCCGTGCTCGCGCTCCAATGTCAGGCGGCGACACTTTTCACTTGAAGCCTTCTTCAGGAGGAAGGCGGTGTCTTCGGCTTGCATCCGGAGAGAGGATATCTTGGCACGAGTAGAATTCAGGGCAGATTCGGAGGAAGCCAGGGCTCCCCGGGCAGCGCCCTCACACTGCTCCATAGCCTGCAGCTTGGTCTTTAGGATGGAGGTCCGATCCTCAAGCTCAGCCTTGAGAAGCTCCAAGTCCAGGCGATGCCTTCCATCCAGCTCAGCACGTGCTTTCGCCACCCTCTTCTCCACCTCCACGAGGACCTGAGCCTCTCGGGCGGCGACGGCATCCTCAGCCACGGCGGCCTGTCGCTCCCTCACCTCCAGCCTCTCCAGCGCCAAGCTGTGTTCCACGACCTCCAGCATCAAGTCCTCATGGCGCCTCAGGAGCTCTGCCTCGGCAAGGGCACCTCGCCTGGTGAGGAGGCCAACAGGGCAAGACGCCCCTTGACTTCATGCTGCAGGGCCGCATTTGAAGACAAAAGATCTCGCTCCCGCTCCTCAGCCGCCTTGCGACGGCGGTTGGCTGCCTCGGTCTCTTCCATGGTGCGGGCGCCAGCTTCACGAGAAGCTGCAAGCGAGGACGCCGCGCGCGCTTCGGCTTCGTCATGCTGAAGCTTCCCAAGGTTGATGGCCACCTTCAGCCACTGTCACTCATCCTCCAAGCGGTGGTTCTCTGCCTCAAGCCTAGTGTCGACGTTGGCAAGCTCCCTACCAAGATGGACCATCGCACACATCGCTTCAGCGAAGATCTCAAAGCACACCACGCTGCGCCCACGAGCAAACGCGAGCTCATCGCCAAGATCTTCGTCGGCTCCAGAAGTCGCTCAGGAGGCGCTGGGCGCTCCGCCAGTCACCGACCGGGGGCTGGCAGGCATAGCCCCACAGCTTGATGACAAAGGCTGCCCAGAGGGCCCCCCTGCCGGGAATGACAAGAGGAAGGATCACTGGCGCACCCCTCGTCTCACGGGCAGAGTCGCGGGGGGAGAGAGCATGGGGCCCGGCTCTGGGGCACCCTTGCAGCGTCATGTTGGATGGAGTTGGTCCCACGCCTTGCGCGGGCTCGGGGTGCTGGAGGCTGCGCACATTTGCCAAGATGGGGTCCTTGGGGGTGCCTGCCTCCCGAGGTTTCGCCTTCGTGGCGACCCTGGAAAACCCCAGCCATGAGAAAACGCGGCGCGCTTGGAGGTCAAGAGCAAAGATACTTACTCATCGGCATCCATGTATCTCCTCGGCTTCAGCGGCCGACGGGTGCCGTCGTCGCGGCACGGGGACCTCTTCCTCTTCAGGAGCGACTCGAGGCACAGGCGACGCTGACCCGATCCTGACGGGCGATCCTCAGGAGGGGGAGCGCTCGGCGCGGTATCTGGAGCAGGGGTCCCAAGGGCAGGGGCACCCAGCGAGACTTTCTGGCTCACGGCTCCGGGGCCATTGGTGGGCTCCTCGTCGTGAGCGGCCACTCTGGAGCCACCGTACCAGGCATTAGAAGCCATTCCTCTAGAGCCTGGGGTTGCACCGATTCTACGGCAGCTCCTTCCCGGGCCCAAGAAGCCTCAGGCTCCTGAGCCTCTAGCGGGGTCGGGCCTCCGGAGGATCCCTCGACAGCTGATGGAGGCGCGCGTCCCCTGCCTCCACACTCGGGGCGCACGCAGCAGGGTTGATTAGGAGAGGAGCCATAAAGACAGGGTTCTCGCGGGACCCCTCCATGCCCTCGGGAAGGAACACCCATGAAGTCCGCCTTGTTCGAGCACATATAGAGAAGGCAGCCACCCCCCGAAAGGTCAGCAGGCTCGGGCTTGCCAGTCAGGATCTTGAGCACCATGCTCAAGGTATCAACAGCAAGCGATGGCTTCTGCAGCCTCATCGGATCTCCGGTGCCTGTTAAGTCCCACGTCGGGCAAGAATGGCGCTGGAGGGGAGTAATGCGCTGCTTCACGAATTCCTTCACCACCATTGGCACCATCACCTCCAGTTCCTGGAGCCTCACCAACCTCTTCTAGACAAAAGAAAGACTCCTGTCGGTGAGCTTCTCATGGCACCAGCCGGAGCTAGGTGAGGTCGTCGACTGAGGAATCAAGAGTAGGGGACTGAACGCGCGGGCGTCCATAAGGAACCACTGCTTCCGGAATCCCTTCGTGATAGGCGAAAGCTCGAAGTCAATCCCCGAACCAGTGGTCAAGGGCACGGCTTCGAAGGTCATGCACCCAGAGCGTTGGCGGGCGTCGATCAGCCGAAGCAAGAAGAAATGGCGAAACAAGGCCACGGAGGGAGTGATGCCTAACATGGCCTCGCAGAGGAAGGCGACGACGGCAAGGAGGATGATGGAGCGGGGGTCCAAATGGAGCAGATGGATCTGGTAATGCGACATCACGACATTGAAGAAAGGGGAGAAAGGAGGAATCAACCCAGCAAGAAGAGCATGGAGATAGATGGGGATCTCATAGGCGCTCATCTCTCTGGTTTGCCAAGATGCAGGGCGGACAACCGTCGCCTTCCCCTCATTGGAGTCGGAGGTGAGCACATGGTGAACCTTGTCCAGCCCCTCCTCATTGATCACCATCGACTGCTCAAGGGCTGGCTCCAGAGCGGGCGGAGGACCGGCCGGGGCGAGCGACTTCCCCTTCTTCCTTGACTTGGGGGCCATGGCGAGCACTAGAAGAGAGAAAGGAGCTGACGCCGGATCTATGGACACAATGGCAAGATTGGGAAGGAGGAAACAAGTGCCGAGCACGGTAAGTTGTGAAGGGCGAGCCGCACTGACAACGGGCGACTGCTAGGTCTATCGGATATCAAGGCTGCATGGGGAAGTGGAGACGCCCACGTCCCATCAACCGCCATGTGTCCTCAAGGCCGCAGGCTGATAGGGCCCTCGGTGCTCCACCCTTGCCCTTTGGCTTCACCTGGAAGCCAAGTCCGAGCATGCCTTGGGCCCGGGGGCTACTGTCGGCGTCCTGGATTCGGGGGTGTCGGTGTCAAAGCCGGCGGATCTCGGGTAGGGGGTGCCGAACTGTGCGTCTAAGGCTAATGGTAACAGGAGGCGGGGACACAATATTTACCCAGGTTAGGTTCCTCTCCATGGAGGTAATACCCTACTTCCTGCTTGATTGATCTTGATGGATATGAGTATTACAAGAGTTGATCTACCACGAGATTGTAATGGTTAAACCCTAGAAGTCTAGCCTATGAGGTTATGATTGTTGTGGCTAAACCCTAGAAGCCTAAACCCTCCAGATTATATAGACACCGGAAGGGGCTAGGGTTGTACAAAGTCGGTTAGAGAGAAATGACTCTACATATCCAAAATGCCAAGCTTGCCTTCCACGCAAAAGAGAGTCCCATCCGGACACGGGACAAAGTCTTCTATCTTGTATCTTTAGAATCCAACAGTCCGGACCAAGTATATAGTCCGGCTGTCCGAGGACCCCTTAGTCCAGGACTCCCTTAGTATCCCCTGAACCAGGCTTAAGAGACGATGAGTCCGACGCGCAGATTGTCTTCGGCATTGCAAGGCAGGTTCCTTCTCCGGTATTAACAAGGATGCTGGCTCCAGCGCCATATCAAGTGCCGGCGGGGGAAGATAAGGAGGAGGACGAAGAGGCCCAAGGCGGCCTCCATTCTGGAGGCACACCAGGAAATTTGTCTAGGGAGATTGGTACTTCCACTTCCAAAGCCGGAAGGGAAGGGCGAACTGACATCCCTTCTCCTCATGGGAAGAAAAGGGTCGCCTCCAAAGACTCGAAGAGAGAAGCTTCTAAGCGGGGGAAGGTATCCCAGTCAGGGGGTGATGTTGACATGGAGTCACTCCGCAAAGATAGGCCCTTTGCCGAATCATAAGTGAATCAGGGTGTTTTTAAACATGTCACGTTCTTTCCTTGTTGTAAGGGTAACATTTTAAACACATGTTTGCAGTCCGACACGTAGCCCTCCTCAACAGTCCTCCTCTTCGGGGGATCTTCTTTCGGAGATGATGGAGAGCGAGACGCCTCCACAGATCTCCTTGCCTGATAAGGCAGACGGCGCCGAGGTGTTGTCCCGGAGTATCTTTCACGATCTACGAGTGGCGCAAGGGGCAGTGAAGAAGTAATACTTCGTTCGCCCAGGGTCCGGGGTGTGTGGCCCCTACAGGGAACAAAAAAAGTCCCGGACTATCCAATGTCCAAGGGATGACGTAACCTGTTCCGGATCCGGTGGTGCTAGATACATTGATAGACATGTTGTAATATGCCTCCGTCTTAGAGGAACATCGTACCTTGATGGGTACAGTGGTTGAAAGAGTTTGGTCCGCGAAAAGTGGATTGAATGAAGCTTTTACGAGCTTACTAAGAGGCTTCGAGGTACGTATTGTAATTTCAATTGTATTATAAGTGCAAATTGCACCTGTGTATAGATAGTAGCCCCTGAGACTATGGTTGACATCCAAAGGGATGCTATTAGAGGAAAAAAAATATATGCCCAGGAAATGATCTGACTATTTGAAACACAGGTTGTGACATCCGTGGTGACTGCACAAGCTACCGAGGTAGCACATCTAAAGCAGAAAGTTGATGTGGCGGATGATGACATCACACTTATTAACAGGTGGCTCGACGAGGCGCAGGGTATGTCTTTGGGGCATTTAGTACATGCTAGTATTATAAAATGAGCGTGATACTGAGAATTTGTATATGCATAACTGTAGATAGTGCCGCCGCAGTTGAAACCCTTCGGGCGGAACTTGCTCGGCCCAAGGAACTGCAGAAAAGGTAGCCACCGAATTAAAAGCCGAGCAGACTGCTCGGCGTCAGTGTGAGGAGAGAATATCTACTATGGCACTTGAGCTGAAGGATGCCACTAGCCGATGCAAAGTTCTTGAAAAAGATAACAAAGCCAAAGCGGACGATATTGACAAGGCCTTACAAGAGGCGAACGAAGCCCGGTCTGAGTCTAGAGCAGCTCGGGAGGAGATCCGACAAGCTGGGGAGATTGCAGCTGGTAAGCCCTTTTTATTGCAAACTAAATTTGGCAATCTGAAGTATGCGCCGCTTAATCAACTGTGGAGTTCTCCAGATGCCTTTATGGACCTGCCGAAGAGTGCTGCCGATGCGAATAAGTTTTTCCACGTGCAAGAAGGACATGCGACGGAAAAGCTATTTTGGTCGCAATTTGACACGCCAAAGTGTCGACTTTTGAACGAACAGATGGCTCAGTGGGCCAAGCTCCACAAGATGTCCGGTACTGCCATGAAGGACGCCATAGCCCAGCTATGGCCAACTGAGCCCATTCCGAATAGTTATTTTGGTTTGGCTCGACAACTTGTTAATTCGGTGCCGCGTATTGACGCTGTGAAGCGATCAACATGCATAGAAGGTGCACCGATGGCTCTTGCCCGTGTCAAGATGTACTGGGCGAAGATGAAGTCCAACGATATTGCAGCGCAGAGTCCACCCGAAGGCAAGGACCTTAACATGCGAGAACATTACTTTGAAGATATCCTAGAGGGTGCCCGCTTGATAGAGGGTCAGTGCTCGAAAAATATTATGTTTGAGTAAGTTGTATCAAAAATGTAATAACAATATTATGATATATTTAAGGCTATGTTTTTATACTTTTTGCCCGAAAAGTTTTGGTGCCTCCTGTGCGGCCGTCTTTTTTTTTATATATACAATCTGAAAGTTTGCAGTCGTCGGCTTCAGCCCCCTTGCGTATAACGCTGGGGTGTTTGGAAAAGCACTTGATCACACTTGACCCAACGTCTTGGTCTGTTAAGGAGGTGTTTGTGTGGCGAACTAGGGAATCAGACTATAGAGCTTTAACACTTTCACTTAGCCATAGGAGTTTGATGGTGGGGCTACTATATAGCCCCTGGTATGTCCGCGGTTATCCGAATACGGTGCGTGTATATACGTGACCAGAAGGACAATCCTTCGTTTAACACGGAGGGAATCGTGAAGATTCCGATGAGTCATCGAGTGGTTTGACCAGCTCTCGTCGCATCATGACAGTCAGCTTTCGGCTTTCTCTACTGAGGTGCTCATCCGGACGAGCCAGGACACAATCGCAGTAGTTCTCCCTTTACTATCCTTGCCGATACAGCAAAACTTAAGGTAGTAAGCACAAGAGCCGGGCAACCCAACTATTGACGAAATACATGATTCGGAGCTGATGCATATAAGGCCAAACTCGCGATGTTGAACTCTCCCTGCAGATGTCCGGACTTTTCAATATACACCGGGCTGAATACAGCCCCTAGTGATAGACCCTGGTATCAAGGAACGTATGGCAATCCGACGTGGGGAAAGAACGCAGGTGGTGAGAGCATAAATCTCAAAACACAATACGAACCAAGCTGCTTCTATAACATCCACTTTAGTACGGCGAGCCGTATATTTACAGATAATGCCGATATGTTTCTTGGACATTTTACATTCTAGGAAAGTATAAAACAAAAGGAGATAAAAAAGGTTTACACAGGGTCTTAATCTCAAAGAGAAACCTTAATGCGGGGCCCTGCTGCATGTCTGCGCCTTTGTCTCTGTTGTGAAGTGTCCTTGACGGGTATAGTTTGATGGCCATCTGTAAAAAGGAAAAAACCAAGTAAAAGAATCTGGTGTGGCCATAAGTAAAGTTGGTTCGTTTTAATGAACCGTGAAAGATAACTTCTGGAATCCGAATAGGGTTGAGCCGAACTATGGACTTTTTGCGTGCAGAGTTCCCCCAATGCCGCCCAAGGAATTTTGAGTGTATCTCCTTGTGGGGCGGTCGATGGGGGTGTAGCTGCTAATCGAGCTCGGGTTTATCTGAGCTGCCACACTGAGGTGTGCACCGGACACGTTTAGCTTTGTCTGGGGTCTTAACGACCGATGAGCTGCTCGGCTTGAATAGGCTAGTTTGTCTTCTGACTGCTAGAGCCGCCGTGTATTCTTTTGTATGAAGAGAGCGCTCCGTATTTCTGCTGACCGTAATGACGCCGCATGGTCCAAGCATTTTGAGTTTTAGATACGCATAATGCGGGACTGCATTAAAACGGGCGAAGGCGGTTCTTTTGAGTAGTGCATGATAGCCACTTCGGAATAGAGCAATGTCGAAGATTAGTTCTTCGCTTCAAAAGTTGTCGGGGGAGCCGAATACAACATCCAATGTTAGAGAACCCGTGCAGCGGGCTTCCACGCCCGGTATAACTCCTTTAAAGGTAGTGCTGCTTGGCTTGATTCTTGACGGGTCTATCCGCATCTTGCGGACGGTATCCTGATATATCAGATTGATACTGCTGCCGCGGTCCATTAGGACTCGAGTGAGGCTGTATCCGTCGATTATTGGGTCGAGCACTAGGGCCGCCGAACCCCCGTGATGGATACTACTCGGATGATCCCTGCGATCGAAGGTGATCGGACAGGCCGACCATGGGTTGACCTTGGGGGGACGGGCTCAACAGCATAGACATCTCGGAGTGCGTGTTTGCGCTCCCTCTATGGGATATGAGTGACATAGATCATGTTTACTGTTTTGATCTCCAGTGGAAATTTCTTCTGTCCCCTGTGTTCGGCTGGCGAGGTTCGTCCTCGTCTTTGCTCTGAAGTCCCTTCCCTTTGTGCTCGGCGTTGAGTTTGCCGGCCTGCTTGAAGACCCAACATTCTCTGTTGGTATGATAGGCTGGTTTATGGGAAGTGTCGTGGATCTGGCAGGGACTGTCCAGAATTTTATCCAGGGTGGATGGACTGTCTTTGTTGCCTTTAAATGGCTTCTTCCATTGACCGGGTCTGGAGCCCCTAAATCCGACGTTAACCGCTGCATTGTCTAGGCTTTGTTCATTGTTTCGACGTTTTTTTTGTTGCGTCGTGGTTTTCCATTGACATCCCTGACTTTGGATGTGCCGATGTCACTGGTGCTGCTACGGGCTAACCAGTTGTCCTCGCCCATGCAAAAGCGGGTCATTAGTGTAGTTCAGGCTGCCATGTCCTTGGGTTTTCCTGGCCAAGGTGCCTGGCTAGCCATTCGTCCCGGACACTGTGTTTGAAGGCCGCTAGGGCTTCGGTGTCCGGATAGTCAAAGGTCTGGTTCTTCTTAGTGAGAAACCGGTTCCAAAGCTTACGGGCTGATTCTCCGGGTTGTTCGATTATGTGACTTAAATCATCTGCATCTAGGGGCCGGATATAGGTCCGTTGGAAAAAAGCGTCCTCAAGTTCTTCCCAGCTTCCGATGGAATTTTCAGGGAGGCTTTTTAGCTAGTGCCGAGCTGGTCCTTTTAGCTTGAGGGGTAAGTATTTGAAGGCATGGAGATCATCTCCGCGAGCCATGTGGATGTGAAGAATAAAGTTTTCTATTCAAACCGCAGGGTCCATCCTTCCATCGTATGCCTCGATGTTGACGGGTTTGAACCCTTCTGGAAATCGTGTTCTAGCACCTCATCGATGAAGCACAGGGGGTGTGCGGCACCCCTGTATCTGGCTGTGTCGTGGGTTGGGTCTGACTGTTGTAATGTTCGGTATTGGTTCCGAGCAGGTAAATGGCAGGCATATTTCGTTTGATGATCATGATCCCGTGTAGGAGCACGTTCCCTGGATCCATAGATGGACCTGGTTTTGCCAGCTATTTTGTCCAGGTCCTTACGTAGATCGTGTTTCTGGTCCTCGGCCTCAACCTTCCTTCCTTTATGGGGAGGGGGTGCGGGCTTGTGTACGACATTGCTAGCCGCTTTTCCTCAACCACGAGGTGGTCGGTCCGGCATGTCGTCTGTATTGTTTTTCGGCGGTATAGGCGCAATAGCCTCGTCGCCGAATTCGGACAGCAGCTTACGTTTAGGATAGCTCTTTGTTTGGCGATTACCGCCATATTTTTCCTCAGCGTCTAGCACTTTGTTCCATCTGTCATTAAGCGTATCTTGTGCTGCTTTAAGCCACTGCTTCTGCTTCTTCAAGCTCCATGGAGTGGTGATAAGCCTTTAATGGAGGCGTTCTTGTTCTAATGGTTCTTCTGGGATGTGCTACCTCTTGAGCACTGCGTTGGATTTCCCCGAAGAGGAGAGGATGATGCAGCAAAGTAGCGTAAGTATTTCCCTCAGTTTTTGAGAACCAAGGTATCAATCCAGTAGGAGACCACGCACAAGTCCCTCGTACCTACACAAAATGATAGCTCCTCACAACCAACACGATTAGGGGTTGTCAATCCCTTCACGGTCAGTTACGAGAGTGAGATCTGATAGAGATGATAAATAATATTTTTGGTATTTTTGGTATATAGATGCAAAGTGAAAAGTAAAAGGCAAAGTAAAAACAAGGCAAGTAATAAAGTAAAGGAGATTGATATGATGAGAATAGACCCGGGGGCCATAGGTTTCACTAGTGGCTTCTCTCAAGAGCATAGATATTCTATGGTGGGTGAACAAATTACTATTGAGCAATTGACAGAATTGAGCATAGTTATGAGTATATCTAGGTATGATCATGTATATAGACATCACGTCCAAGACAAGTAGATCGAAACGATTCTGCATCTACTACTATTACTCCACTCATCGACCGCTATCCAGCATGCATCTAGAGTATTAAGTTAAAAATAGAGTAACGCCTTAAGCAAGATGACATGATGTAGAGGGATAAATTCATGCAATATGATAAAAACCCCATCTTGTTATCCTCGATGGCAACAATACAAACATGCCTTGCTGCCCCTTCTGTCACTGGGAAAGGACACCGCAAGATTGAACCCAAAGCTCAGCACTTCTCCCATTGCAAGAACTACCAATCTAGTTGGCCAAACCAAAAGGATAATTCGAAGAGACTTGCAAAGATAACTCAATCATACATAAAAGAGTTCATAGAAGATTCAAATATTATTCATAGATAAGCTGGATCATAAACCCACAATTCATCGGTCTCAACAAACACATCGCAAAAAGAAGATTACATCGAATAGATCTCCACGAGAGAGGGGGAGAACATTGTATTGAGATCCAAAAAGAGAGAAGAAGCCATCTAGCTACTAGCTATGGACCCGAAGGTCTGAAGTAAACTACTCACATTCATCGGAGGGGCTATGGTGTTGATGTAGAAGCCCTCCATGGTGGATGCCCCCTCTGGCGGAGCTCCGGAATAGGCCCCAAGATGGGATCTCGTGGATACAGAAGGTTGCGGCGGTGGAATTAGGTTTTTGGCTCTTGTTCTAATTGTTTGGGGATACGTAGGTATATATATGAGGAAGGAGTACGTCGGTGGAGCAACAGGGGGGCCACGAGGCAGGGGGCGCGCCCCCCACCTTTGTGACCTCCTCTGTTACTTCTTGGAGTAGGGTCCAAGTCTCCTGGATCACGTTCGGTGAGAAAATCACGTTCCTGAAGGATTCATTCCGTTTGGACTCCGTTTGATATTCCGTTTCTTCGAAACACTGAAATAGGCAAAAAATAACAATTCTGGGCTAGGCCTCCAGTTAATAGGTTAGTCCCACAAATAATATAAAAGTGGAAAATAAAGCCCAATATACTCCAAAACAGTAGATAAAGTAGCATGGAGCAATCAAAAATTATAGATACGTTGGAGACGTATCAGGCGTCCCCAAGCTTAACTCCTGCTCGTCCTCGAGTAGGTAAATGATAAAAAAAAGAATTTTTGATGCGGAGTGATACTTTGGCATAATTTCAATATAAGTCTTCTTAATTGTGATATGAATATTCAGATCCGAAAGATTCAAGACAAAAGTTCATATTGACATAAAAATAATAATACTTCAAGGATACTAATCAAAGCAATCATGTCTTCCCAAGATAGCATGGCAAAAGAAAGTTCATCCCTACAAAATCATATAGTTAGTCTATGCTTCATTTATGTCACACAAAGGTGTTCCCAACTTCTATACCCCCGATGACAAAGCAAGCAATTGTTTCATACTTAAATAATCTCAAACTTTTTCAACCTTCATGCAATACATGAGCGTGAACCATGGATATAGCACTATGGGTGGAATAGAATATGATGATGGGGATTGTGTGGAGAAGACAAAAAAGCAAAAAGTCTCACATTGACGAGGATAATCAATGGGCTATGGAGATGCCCATCAATTGATGTCAACATGAGGAGTAGGGATTGCCATGCAACGGATGCACTAGAGCTATGAATGCTCAACAAAAGAAAACTAGTGGGTGTGCATCCAACTTGCTTGCTCATGAAGACCTAGGGCATTTGAGGAAGCCCATCGTAGGAATATACAAGCCAAGTTCTATAATGAAAAATTCCCACTAGTATAAAAATAGAACTTATGAGACTCACTACATGAAGAACAAGGTGCTACTTTGAAGCACAATTTATGAGACTCACTACATGAAGAACAAGGTGCTACTTTGAAGCACAAGTGTGGAAAAAGAGATAGTAGCATTGCCCTTTTCTCTTTTCTCTTTTTTTTCCTTTTTTTCTTTTTTTGGGGCTTTTCTTTTTTTTTCTTTTGGCCTTTCTCTTTTCTTTTCTTTTTGGGCAATGCTCTAACAATGATGATCATCACACTTCTATTGATTACAACATAAGGATTACAACTCGAAACTTAGAACAAGATATAACTCTATATGAATGCCTCGGGCGGTGTACCGGGATGGTGCTATGAATAAAGAGTGACATGTATGAAAAATAATGCATGGTGGCTTTCCCACAAATACGATGTCAACTACATGATCATGCAATGGCAATATGACAAAAGTAATGTATGTAATGAATATGATGATGGAAGTTGCATGGCAATATATCTCAGAATGGCTATGGAAATGCCATGATAGGTAGGTATGGTGGCTGTTTTGAGGAAGATATAAGGAGGTTTATGTGTGATAGAGCGTATCATATCACGGGGTTTGTATGCACCGGCGAAGTTTGCACCAACTCTCAAGGTGAGAAAGGCCAATTCACGGTACCGAAGAGGCTAGCAAAGGCGGAAAGGTAAAAGTGCGTATAATCCATGGACTCAACATTAGTCAAAAGAACTCATATACTTACTGCAAAAATTTAGAAGTCATCAAAAATCAAGTACTACACGCATGCTCCTAGGGGGCTAGATTGGTAGGAAAAGACCATCGCTCGTCCCCGATCGCCACTCATAAGGATGCACAAGCCAGGTACACTTCATGTTTCAAATTTGTTACACAACTTTAACCATACGTGCATGCTACAGGACATGCAAACTTCAACACAAGCATTCTTTGAATTCATAATCACCCTACTAGCACGACTTTCATATTATCACCTCCATATCTCAAAAAAATTATCAAGCATCAAACTTATCTTAGTATTCAACGCACTCAAAAGAAAGTTTCACATATCTTGAATACCAAGTATATTAATATTAAGCAAATTACCATGCTATTAACGACTCTCAAAATGATCTAAGTGAAGCATGAGAGATCAATAGTTTCTTTAAAACAAATCCACCACCGTGCTCTAAAAGATTTAAGTGAAGCACTAGAGCAAAAATTGTCACACTCAAAAGATATAAGTGAAGCACTGTGAGCAAAACTATCAAGCTCAAAAGATATAAGTGAAGCACATAGAGTATTCTAGCAAATTCCAATTCATGTATGGCTCTCTCAAAAAGTGTGTACAGCAAGGATGATTGTGGTAGACTAACAAGCAAAGAAGCAAATAATACAAGACGCTCCAAGCAAAACACATATCATGTGGTGAATAAAAATATAGCTCCAAGTAAATTACCGATGGAAGTAGACGAAAGAGGGGATGCCTTCCGGGGCATCCCCAAGCTTTGAATTTTTGGTGTCCTTAGATTATCTTGGGGGTGCCATGGGCATCCCCAAGCTTAGGCTCTTGCCACTCCTTGTTCCATAATCCATCAAAAGAATTCACCCAAAACTTGAAAACTTCACAACACAAAACTTCAATAGAAATCTCGTGAGCTCCGTTAGAGAAAGAAAACAAAACACTACTTCAAGGTACTGCAATTAACTCATTCTTTATTTATATTGGTGTTAAACCTACTGTATTCCAACTTATCTATGGATTATAAACTATTTTACTAGCCATAGATTCATCAAAATAAGCAAACAACACACGCAAAACAGAATCTGTAAAAAACAGAACAGTCTGTAGTAATCTGTAACTAACGCAAACTTCTTGAACTCTAAAAATTCTAAAAAAATATGAAATCCCGGAAAATTTGTTTTATTGAACAGCATCAAAAAGAATCAACGCAAAATCACGTTCCTGTGATTTAACAAAATTATATTCGTGCGCACAAAGTTTCTGTTTTTCAGCACAATCAAATCAACTATCATCGTAGGTTATCCTATAGGTTCTACTTGGCACAAACACTAAATAAAAGATAAAACCACATCCAAACAGAGGCTAGATGGATTATTTATTCCTAAACAGAAGAAAAAACAAAAAATAAAATAAAATTGGGTTGCCTCCCAACAAGCGCTATCATTTAACGCCCCTAGCTAGGCATAAAAGCAAGGATAGATCTAGGTATTGCCATCTTTGGTAGGCAATCCATAAGTGGCTCTCATGATAGATTCATATGGTAATTTTATTTTCTTTCTAGGGAAGTGTTCCATGCCCTTCTTTAATGGAAATTGGAATCTAATATTCCCTTCCTTCATATCAATAATTGCACCAATCGTTCTAAGGAAAGGTCTACCAAGAATAATAGGACATGAAGGATTGCAATAAATATCAAGAACGATAAAATCTACAGGCACATAATTCCTATATGCAACAATAATAAAATAATTAATTCTCCCCATAGGCTTTTTAATAGTGGAATCCGCAAGATGCAAGTTTAGAGAGCAATCATCAAAGTTACGGAAATCTAGCAAATCACACAAAGTTTTGGGAATAGTAGAGACTCTAGCACCCAAATCACACAAAGCATGAAACTCATAATATTTAATTTTAATTTTAACAGTAGGTTCCCACTCATCATAGAGTTTTCTAGGGATAGAAACTTTCAACTTAGGTTTTTCTTCATAAGATTGCATCCAGGCATCAACAATGTGTTTGGTAAAGGCATTATTTTGACTATAAGCATGAGGAGAATCTAGCACGGATTGCAACAAGGAAATACAACCAATTAAAGAGAAATTTTCATAATTAAATTCCTTGAGATCCAAAATAGTGGGTTTAGCAACATCTAGGTTTTTATTTCTTTCAATCCCACTTTCATCAATTTCATCATCAAGATCTAGAAACTCCGAATTCTTAAAACGCCTTCTAGGTAAAGGAAGATAATCTTCAGTTTCATCAAGATTCATATTGCAAAACAAAGATTTAATGGGGGACACATCAATAACTTTTAGATCTTCATCTTGATTTTCATAGGAATTGGAAGAACACGCTTTAATAAAGGCATCTTTGGAAGCACGCATCCTAGCGGTTCTTTCTTTGCACTAAGCAATGGAAATTCTCATGGCTTTGAGAGACTCATTGATATCATGCTTAGCAGGAATAGATCTAAGCTTTAAAGAATCAATCTCAAGAGAAATTATATCAATGTTCCTAGCCAAATCATCAACTTTAAGCAATTTCTCTTCAAGCAAAGCATTAAAATTCTTTTGTGAATTCATAAACTCTTTAACACTACTCTCAAATTCAAAGGTCATCTTATTAAAATTTCCATAAGAGTTGTTGTAGGAATTTCCATAATTATTAGAAGGATTACTAGGATAAGGCCTAGGATTAAAATTCCCTCTATAAGCTTTGTTTCCAAAACTATTCCTACCAACAAAATTCACATCCATAGATTCATTATTATTCTCAATTAAAGTACACAATGGCATATCATTGGGATCAATAGAAGTATTTTTAGTAGCAAACATCTTCATAAGTTCATCCATCTTTTCACTCAAAACATTGATTTCTTCTATAGCATGCACTTTTTTACTAGAAGATATTTCGGTGTGCCATTGAGAATAATTAGCCATAATATTATCAAGCAATTTTGTAGCATCTCCTAACGTAATTTCCATAAACGTGCCTCTCGCGGCCGAATCTAAAAGATTTCTCGAAGCAAAATTCAATCCGGCATAAAAATTTTGTATGATCATCCATAAATTCAAACCATGAGTAGGGCAATTGTGAAGCATCAATTTCATTCTTTCCCAAGATTGGGCAACATGCTCATGATCAAGTTGTTTAAAATTCATAATATTATTCCTAAGAGTGATGATCTTAGCGGGAGGAAAATACTTAGAGATAAAAGCATCTTTGCTTTTGTTCCAAGAATCAATACTATTTTTAGGCAAAGACGAAAACCAAATTTTAGCACGATCTCAAAGTGAAAACAGAAATAACTTCAATTTGAAAATATTGTTATCCGTATCTTTCTTCTTTTGCATATCACACAAATCAACAAAATTGTTTAGATGAGTAGCGGCATCTTCACTAGGAAGGCCGGTGAATTGATCTTTCCTAACATGATTCAGCAAAGCGGTATTGATTTCACAAGACTTGTCATTATTAAGAGGAGCAATCGGAGTACTAAGGAAATCATTATTATTGGTATTCGAGAAATCACACAATTTGGTATTATCTTGTGCCATGGCAACAAGTAAATCAACACACAAGCAAACAGAAAGGCAACGGGAAAAAGCAAACGGGAAAAAGAGGAGGAGATTGGGAAAGAGAGGGCGAATAAAACTGCAAGGGTGAAGTGGGGGAGAGGAAAACGAGAGGCAAATGGCAAATAATGTAATGCAAGAGATAGGGATTGTGATGGGTACTTGGTATGGTTGACTTGCTCTTGCGTGAGCCTCCCTGGCAACGGTGCCAGAAATTCTTCTTGCTACCTCTTGAGCACTGCGTTGGATTTCCCCGAAGAGGAGAGGATGATGCAGCAAAGTAGCGTAAGTATTTCCCTTAGTTTTTGAGAACCAAGGTATCAATCCAGTAGGAGATCACGCACAAGTCCCTCGTACCTACACAAAAAGATAGCTCCTCGCAACCCTTCACGGTCACTTATGAGAGTGAGATCTGATAGAGATGATAAATAATATTTTTGGTATTTTTGGTATATAGATGCAAAGTGAAAAGTAAAAGGCATAGTAAAAACAAGGCAAGTAATAAAGTAAAGGAGATTGATATGATGAGAATAGACCCGGGGGCCATAGGTTTCACTAGTGGCTTCTCTCAAGAGCATAGATATTCTACGGTGGGTGAACAAATTACTGTTGAGCAATTGACAGAATTGAGCATAGTTATGAGTATATCTAGGTATGATCATGTATATAGGCATCACGTCCAAGACAAGTAGATCGAAATGATTCTGCATCTACTACTATTACTCCACTCATCGACCGCTATCCAGCATGCATCTAGAGTATTAAGTTAAAAACAGAGTAACGCCTTAAGCAAGATGACATGATGTATAGGGATAAATTCATGCAATATGATAAAAACCCCATCTTGTTATCCTCGATGGCAACAATACAATACGTGCCTTGCTGCCCCTTCTGTCACTGGGAAAGGACACCGCAAGATTGAACCGAAAGCTAAGCACTTCTCCCATTGCAAGAACTACCAATCTAGTTGGTCAAACCAAAAGTACAATTCAAAGAGACTTGCAAAGATAACTCAATCATACATAAAAGAATTCAGAGAAGATGCAAATATTACTCATATAAGCTGGATCATAAACCCACGATTCATCGGTCTCAACAAACAGACCGCAAAAAGAAGATTACATCGAATAGATCTCCACGAGAGAGGAAGAACATTGTATTGAGATCCAAAAAGAGAGAAGAAGCCATCTAGATACTAGCTATGGACCCGAAGGTCTGAAGTAAACTACTCACACTTCATCGGAGGGGCTATGGTGTTGATGTAGAAGCCCTCCGTGGTGGATGCCCCCTCCGCCAGAGCTCCGGAACAGGCCCCAAGATGGGATCTCGTGGATACAGAAGGTTGCGGTGGTGGAATTAGGTTTTTGGCTCCTGTTCTGATAGTTTGGGGATACATAGGTATATATAGGAGAAGGAGTACGTCGGTGGAGCAACAGGGGGGCCACGAGGCAGGGGGCACGCCCTAGGGGGGGCGCCCCCCACTCTCGTGACCGCCTCTGTTACTTCTTGGAGTAGGGTCCAAGTTTCCCGGATCACGTTCGGTGAGAAAATCACGTTCCCGAAGGTTTCATTCCATTTGGACTCCGTTTGATATTTTGTTTCTTCGAAACACTGAAATAGGCAAAAACAACAATTCTGGGTTGGGCCTCCGGTTAATAGGTTAGTCCCAAAAATAATATAAAAGTGGAAAATAAAGACCAATATAGTCCAAAACAGTAGATAAAGTAGCATGGAGCAATCAAAAATTATAGATACGTTGGATACGTATCAGGATGACAAATTCTTCGTCGCCCAGGCTGATCTCCTCTTCACAAACATGTTGATAATTGCTATCTTCGGCATCACTGTGGTCAGACAACATCTCCTGAATATGCTCGCCGTCATCTCGCACACCTTGCTCCAACACTGGGTCTGCGGGGTCCTCGGCTTGGTTCAGATTATCATCGTCGTCCGTGACAATGTTACTATTTTTCCTTTTACCCAGTCGAGGTCGGCGCTCTTGACGCTGGCGCTTGGGAGGTTCATCGATAGGCATGCTGTTATCCCCGTCGGCCTCCTTCTCCCTAGGTGTGTACACCATGTATATATCGTATGAGGATGTAGCCATCCACTGCCCTAAGGGTGGTGGTTTTTGTGCCTGCTCCTCTCCGGCATCGTCGTCCGTACCGTCGATGTCTTCGAAGCCGTAATCGAGCGTGTCGGTTAAGTCCTCGACAGTGGCAATGAAGTGGGTGGTGGGTGGGAGACAAAGTTCTTCGTCGTCCGCTTCCCATTCGAGCCGGACATAGTTTGGCCAAGAGTCCCCTGACAAGGAGAGGGACTTCAATGAGTTTAACACATCACCAGGAGGCAAGTGCTGAAAGATGTCCGCGGAGCTGAACTCCAAGACTGGTGCCCAATCATGTTCGATGGACGCGGATGCACGTGGTCTGGAACCCATGGCCGGAGACGAGTCTGTGGTTTCGGTGATACAAGCCCAGCTCGATGTTGGGTCTGTGTGCGGCTTGAGTGTCGCCGAGTCTGCAGCCTCCGTGGCGGGGTTAAGCTTCCCATCTTCGGATGACGCAGTCTGCTCTGGATCTAGGGCCAGAGTGGTCACATGCGCTATCTCCAGCGCGCGGCCAGATGACAGATCTAGGTCATGTTCATCGTGGTGTCCGGGGACAGCCGTCATGGGCTAGAACCCGTCGAAGATCAAGTCTCCATGGATATCAGCCACAAAATTCAGGCTTCCAAATCTGACCTGATGGCCAGGGGCGTAGCTATCAATCTGCTCTAGATGGCCAAACGAGTTGACCCGCAGTGCGAAGCCGCCGAATACGAAGATCTGTCCGGGGAGGAAGATCTCCCCCTAGACTGCGTTATTGTAGATGGTTGATGGAGCCATCAAGCCTTCTGGTGACGTTGCAATGGAACTCTCAATGAAAGCACCAATGTCGTTGTCAAAACCGGTAGATCTCGGGTAGGGGGTCCCAAACTGTGCATCTAAAGCTAATGGTACCAGGAGGCGGGGGACACAATGTTTACCCAGGTTCGGGCCCTCTCTATGGAGGTAATACCCTACTTCCTTCTTGATTGATCTTGATGAATATGAGTGTTACAAGAGTTGATCTACAACGAGATCGTAATGTCTAAACCCTAGAAGTCTAGCCTATGAGGTTATGATTATTGTGGCTAAACCCTAGAAGCCTAAACCCTCCGATTTATATAAACACCAAAAGGGGCTAGAATTGTACAAAGTCAGTTATAGAGAAAGGAATCTACATATCCGAATCACCATGCTTTCCTTCCATGCAAAAGAGAGTCCCATCCAGACACGGGACGTAGTCTTCTATCTTGTATCTTCATAATCCAGTAGTCTGGACCAAGTATATAGTTTGGCTCTCCGAGGACCCCTTAGTCCAGAACTCCCTTAGGGGGTATCCAGCCCTGCCTACCTATGGCCCACCACATGGCCTCATTGACGGCCTGGTACGGCCCAGCTTCAACACCAACACCGCAAGACCCTTGCGAGGGGCCAAGCCTCATGAGGTGGGAGACGCCAAGACCCCCGACGGAAGCGGCCTCCTCAGGAGGGCTCCTGAGGGGCGGAGAGTTCTATGAAAGCTACCTCACGAGGCACAGCTGACGTGAGCCATGATGACCAAGGCCAGGAGGGCGCCAGGCGGGCGCAAAGCGTAGGTTTCCTCTTCGGTGCAAGGGAGGCAAGCCACAGGCGCGGAGTCTCGAGGAATCAGCCAAAATTTTCCATTCCGGTGCAACAAGACCAAGACCGCCAGGACGGCAGGACGGAGGTCATCGATGATACCACCGCAGCGTCACGACCAGAGGCTTTTCGCAGGCGAAGACTACTTTTGTCAAGATAGACTGTACTACTTGTCCCCTTTCAAATCCCACCGCTGTGAGATCCCTTCCCGCTCATATTTGGGAAGAGGACCAAGGCCACTATATATAGGACTGGGCCACCACCATATTGGGAGAGGAGATCCATTCTCACCCCACCACACCAGCTCAAGAACACCTCACCTCCCGAGGCTTGTTCATCCATAGCCCTTCAGGCAATCCACCACACCACACTGGATTAGGGTATTACACCACAACGGTGGCTCGAACCAGTATAAATCTCTGCGTCTTTGTGTCTCTTTGAGCTTGACGCGCTAGGCTTAGGAGGATCGCGAGTAGGCAGGCTGGGCAGGTTGAGATCTCCGCACGCACCCCAGAGTTCGAACCTCTCAAGGGTTGCCGGATCCCTAAATCCGACAACTTAGCCCTAAGAGGGAGTTGGTCGGAGTGGCCGGGAGAGTGTCATGGTAGTAGATCGATTTTGTTGGAAGGCTGTTGCTCCACCCGAACGGGAGCGAGAGGCCATGGGTTCCATGGTGTGGGTAGAGTGTGCTAACCTCTGTAGAGTGTGTCTTAAATCTATAGATAGCCGTGCCCGCGGATAAGGGCCCAGTTCGTAAGTAGGTCACACTATGGGTCAACAGTAATAATAGTGATGTGCTTAAGAAAAACCCTGGTCCAATGGTAAAAGAAGTTGGTTGATCCTTATGTGATCGTGAGAGGATGACCGTGCTATCGAGGATACCGAGTTGTTGAATATTTGTGATGTTATGCGAGAATCACGGGTAAAGGTCAAGCTCCTTGTGGTCATATAATGATTACTACGGTATTGTTTACACCAAGCTTTATTGGATCCTAAGATGATCGTGTGATGTCCGCGATGGTAAGTGATGCATGTGATGGTTATGAGGTAACCCCGAGCAGAGTAAGTTGGTGCATAATAGTGTCATCATGTTGCATGTTTGTATCATCATGTTTATATGTTCATGCCATGCTCATATTGTGCTAACAATATCATGTTGTTCATGCCATGTTGTTCTGATGATATCATGATAATCCTTGTTTAACCTGTAATTGACATGATGTGGTTTGTCTTGAATGCTTCTGGTTATTGTGAGCTTGTAAGTACATTCAATGTACTGACCTGGCGTATCATGCCGGTTTGTAGGTCATGTCGGATTTGATTGCTTGTTTGCCTGGATTCTTTGTTTGCGATCTAGGATAAGTGTTCTAGCCAGAGTCCCTGCAGAGTGGAGTTCACCACTGTCATCGTTGTTCCGCTGCTAGAGTTATTCCACTGCTTCGAGTTGTTCAGCTGCTTGCAATGAGCAACAGTGGCAATCGTAGTGTCGCCGTGTCGATGTAACCCCTTGTACCCAATATAGATTGTAATAAAGAGCTGAGTTGTTGTATGCTAAGTAGTGCCGTATTCCAGAATACTTCTCCTCGATCTATGGGATGGAATACGGGGCGTTCCGGTTTCTCTGAGCCGGGGTGCCACAATACAGGAGGTGTAAAGTTGCTACAGTGTGCATACTTATCTCTATCGTCTTAGGATAAACGCATTTAGTGCGCTGCTTACGTGTCCCTAACTTTATCGTGGACAGAAACAGAGCTTGTCCCGTCCATCGCTGCATCACCTCATCTCGACACGCATCCAGGATGATGAGTCATACAATGCCAGGCTGGCTGGCTAGCTGCTGCGCTAGAATGGTGGCAGGATCTTCTCGAAGATCTGCATGCCACCACGCAGGCGCTTACCAGGCTGGCAGGCTAGTCGCCGTGCTGGAAAGTTGATAGGGTGGGCGAAGCCTTGCCATGCGCGAGCCTCACCGCGGGCCCGCGAACATCCCTGGAAATAATCGGGGCCTTGCAAACGTCCCCTGCAAGAATCTTGCTGGGAACTTTGCCTTCTGGTCTTCACAAAGATCTGCATACCATCATGCAAACGCCCCTGGGTCTTGGTCTTGACATTATCGATGGTGTCAGAGCTCTCAACCTCCAGGGTGGTGGTCTTATAGGGGCTTTGCTTCACGAACCACTCCGGCAATGATCTTGCCGGGAGCCTAGCTTGTGGCCTTCTTCGGTCATCTTGTATTTGTTTCCAGCCATCCCCGTCAGGACTTGCCGCGGGTGAGGCTGCAACTACCCGTGCACAAGTATGGGGGTACTAAAAAGGCCCAAACTTTAGTACACCGACACTCAGCCAGTGAGCATGTGCTCACAATGTCTGGGTACTACAGTCGCCTGAATCAAGTGGGAGTTAATCTTCCAGATAAGATAGTGATTGACAGAGTTCTCCAGTTACCACCAACTAGAGCTTTGTGATGAACTATAATATGCAATGAATGACTAAAACGATTTCCGAGAGCTTCGCGATGCTCAAATCAGCGGAAGTAGAAATCAAGAAAGATCATCAAGTGTTGATGGTTAATAAGACCACTAGTTTTAAGAAAAAAGGCAAGGGAAAGAAAGGGAACTTCAATAATAATGGCAAGCCAGTTGCCACTCCCGGGAAGAAGCCCAAAGCTTGACCCAAGCCTGAAACTGAGTGCTTCTACTGCAAAGGGAATGATCACTGGAAGCGCAACTGCCCCAAATACTTGGCGGATAAGAAGGATGGCAAAGTGAACAAAGGTATATTTGATATACATGTTATTGATGTGTACCTTAGTAATGCTCGTAGTAGCGCCTGGGTATTTTCTACTGGTTCGGTTGCTCGTATTTGTAAGTCGAAACAGGAGTTGCGGAATAAACAAAGATTGGCTAAGGACAAGGTGACGATGCACGTCGGGAATGGTTCCAAGGTCGATGTGATCGCCCTCAGCACGCTACCTCAACATCAACCTTCGGGATTAGTTTTAGACCTCAATAATTGTTATTTGGTGACAGCGTTGAGCATGAACATTATATTCGGATCTTGTTTATTATGAGACGGTTATTCATTTAAATCGGAGAATAATGGTTGTTCTATGTATATGAGTAATATCTTTTATGGTCATGCCCCCTTAATGAATGGTCTATTCTTGTTGAATCTCGATCTAGTGATACACATATTCATAATATTGATGCCAAAAGATGCAAAGTTGATCATGATAGTGCAACATATTTGTGGCACCCCCGTTTAGGTCATATTGGTGTAAAGAGCATGAAGAAACATGATAACCCACAAATATAGGTGATCGTTTGTAGCCTTCTTCGATAAATAAGAGTGTCAAACCTAACGAGGAGCTAAAGGCAGAACAAATATTCCCTCAAGTTCTATCGACCACCGATACAACTCTACGCACACTTGATGTTTTCTTTACCTAAAACAAGTATGAAACTATTTTGCAAGAATAAAACTACGAGTACTTTGCGAGAATAAAACTACGAATAAATTGCAAGGTAATAAAAGTGGATTGCTTTTGTCAATAAGAAAGTCATTTGTCCCTAGGCAATCGATAACAAGTATTGGTAATCATTCTTGTAATTTTATATGAGGGAGAGGCATGAGCTAACATAATTTATCTACTTGGATCATATGCACTGATGATTGGAACTCTAGCAAGCATCCGCAACTACTAAAGATCATTAAGGTCATGAAACCCAACCATAGCATTAAGTATCAAGTCGTCTTTACTCACATGCATCATACCGCACTTACTTGGGTTTAAGTTTCTGTCACTCTCGCAACTCACATAAGCGAACCATGAACATATTGCAACACCCTACACCGGGGGCCCCTCACTTTTGCGCAAGACGGAGGGCACCGTAGGAGAGCACCATAAATAAAATGTACAATTATACCAACCAAGATCACGATTAAGCCATAGGACAAAGCAGATCTACTCAAACATCATAGGATAACCATAGATCATTGGTAAATAATATATGGACTTGAGCACTATGTTTAAGTAGAGATTACATCGGGGAGAAGGGGTGTTACACTGCTGTATAGAGGGGAAGAGAGTTGGTGTTGACAGTACCAAGATTGTTGATGTAGATCGCCATCACGATCCTTGCCCCGGCGGAACTCCGGCGTCATCGGGAGAGAGGGGGAGAGACCCCCTCCTCCTTCTTCTTCCTTTGCCTCTGTCGATGTCAAAATCGGCGGATCTTGGGTAGGGGGTCCCGATCTGTGCGTCTAAGGCTAATGGTAATAGAAGGCAAGGGACATGATGTTTTACCCAGGTTCGGGCCCTCTTAATGGAGGTAAAACCCTACTTCCCGTTTGATTGATATTCATGATATGAGTATTACAAGAGTTTATCTACCACGAGATCATAGAGGCTAAACCCTAGAAGCTAGCCTATGATGATTATTCTATCTCTAAGGACTAAACCCTTCGGTTTCTATAGACATCGGAGAGGGCTAGGGTTTACATGGAGTCGGTTACAAAGAAGGAAATATAATATCCGGATCGCCAAACTTGTCTTCCACGCAAAGGAGAGTCCCATCCGGACACGAGACGAAGTCTTGAGTCTTGTATCTTCACGGTCCAACAGTCCGGCCAAATATATAGTCCGGCTGTCCGGATACCCCCTAATCCAGGACTCCCTCAGTAGCACCTGAACCAGGCTTCAATGACGATGAGTTCGGCGTGCAGTTTCGTTTTCGACATTGCAAGGCGGGTTCCATCTCCGAATACTCCAATGCAGATTGAGGATTGTGTCCGGCTTCGTGAGGTAATTTCCGCACACCACTGTAGCATAGCACTTCATAAATCTGATCTGCTGGCAATTTTTGTACGGTGTGCTCTCACACCGTGGCCTGGCCCAACACGAACCAGTTTTTCTTAGCCTGCCTCGATACGCGTCGCGAGGCGGTTTTATTGGCACACCCTGCCAAAGAAGATATTGTGTTCCCCTTATCATGGGATTTTCCATCAATACTGGCGCGTGCAACCCCATGACGCCTGTTGGTATGACTCCGTGTTTTTAGGTAAGGCCCAAGCGGTTACACTGAGGACGCTTGATATTCACCCCCTTTATAGAGGGGCCGAGGCCTATCCCTTTTTTCTACCACGCTTGCGCCTTTTCGCATCTCGAGCCCCAACACTGGAAGCCCAAGCTCAAGCCCTCCGGATCTTCAATCATGTCTGAATCCAACCCTCAAGGCCGATGGGTGGCTTCCTCTGTCACAGAGGAGGATATTCTGAAGCTTAGGGAGGTTGGATACCTGACCGCCGACATCAAGCACAGGCTCCCCGCTCCAGGGCAGATCATCCCTTCTCCCGAGCCCAATGAGAGCGTCGTATTTGTCTCTCACTTCCTCCGCGGCTTAGGCTTCACTCTTGGTCCCTTCGTGAGAGGGCTCATGTTCTACTACGGGCTAGATTTTCATGATCTACCTCCGGACGCCATCCTTCATAGCTCGTCATTCATCATTTTGTACGAAGCTTTTCTCCACGTCAACCCACACTTCGGATTATGGCTCAAGACCTTCAATGTGAAGCCAAAGATGATTGAGGGGCAACCCGCGGAGTGCGGGGGTGCTGTAATAAGAAGGAACGCCGATGCCCCATGGCCGGAGGGCTCCTTTCCATAAGTGTCCGATCTATGGCAGCGGAGGTGGTTTTACGTCACGGCTCCCAGAGGCACAAAGTGGGTGGCTGCCCCCGACTTTCGTTCGGGCTCTCCGCCTCAACTGGTGTCATGGGCCATTGTAGGAAGGGATTGGGGGCCTTCTAATGATGTACCGACCTTGCAGAGCCGCATCCGGGAGCTTCTTGGGAGGGACATTAGCCTTATCAGCATAATTCAGGTAATGCTAGTCCGACTGATCTTGCCGTGGAAACGCCGGCTTCTCTGGATGTGGGAGTTCAATCCGGAAGGTCCGCGGACTATTCTGCACTTCTTCGGCATCACGCTCGAAGGGATGTGTAAGTTATTCTTCGGGCCACAAGTAAAGTGTCCAGACACCACCGAGGATGCGGGCCTAAGCTGCAATCACCTAGATACCCAAGTAAGCAACCCAGAAACTGAACACTTCATTTATTTTTATCATAATATTATTCTGAAAATCCTCCTTGGCCAGGAATGGCTGAGCAAGGCGGAGAGAACCGGCTGTCCAGCGCCACTTCTCGAAGGCTCGCCTAGTCCCACCATAGCCAAGATGCTTGGTCGTGTGCTAAGCAAAGTGCCCTCGGGGAAAGACGAAGGGAAGAACAGAGAAGCAGAACTTCACACATTGCACATCCAAACCGGTGGAATTGTTACCTCGCCAAAGGAGGATAGTCGGGGAGGGGAATCTAAGGCCTCCTCCCCTCGCAGGAAGAAGAGGGCCGCCTCCGAAGACTTAGAGATGGAGGTTCCCAGACAAGGGAAGAAAGCTTCACCAGGGGGCCCTGCCCCGAAGGGCGTCCTCGCCGCGCCATGCCCGCCAACACCGTTCATTAATGAACATGGTGCTCGAGAAGATTTCATCCGCCACAAGCGGGTTGAATGAAGCCTTTACGAGCCTGCTCAGAGGCTTTGAGGTATGTAATGAAAATACATAAATTTTGACTGTGACGCACGCGCTAGGTGTGCTCCATATGGATAGTAGCCCCTGAGACTCTGGTTGCCAGCCCTAGGCGGCAAACGGAGGATCACATTGTTAAGTGATGATCGCGCTGTATTTATGCGCATGTGTCTAAGGATCCGGCAGCCGACCGGTCCGTTGAAGTTGCTGAACTAAGGAGGCAGATTGGAGTTATTGATGCTGATATCACATTGGTGAATGAGTGGCTTAACGAGTCACAAGGTATGTGCTCTGCTTTCCTTATTATTGTCAGGACCTCGATCCTAAGTCACACCGATCTAGCATGCAACACTTCATATCACTTTGCAGCCTCACGCACGGTATTCCCACGGGTGCCACCTTACCTGGCCCGGGACCGTTTGTGCCTTTTGGCTCACGTATATGATAGTGCCGCTAGCATCCATATGACAAAGAACTCGGGCTGACATGGCTAGTCGTGAACCCAAAGTGGCACTAACTTACAGGGACAGGCATACATGACCCAACAACGAACGTGTCGGTCATCAGCGAGTGAATCCGGGCTGTAGCAACTGGGCTAACAGGACTCCAGTAAACCGGGCTGTAGCGGGCTAACAAGACTCCGGTACTCATCGCGTGACAGTTCCCCGAAGGGACAGACACAGGAACAAGGAAGGACACATGCCGGCCAGCCTAAGTGTTCCGGAGCAGTAGCAAGCTACCAGGGCTCAGTGGAAGCACTAGGAGACATTTCCCGGTAAGAGAGGCTACTAAGGATAAACAACTAGATAGTCAGATCCCACACATACCAAGCATTTCAATAGCATACACACAATATGCTCGATATGTGCAAATACAACATGGCATCACAACATGACTCTACAACTCAAGTATTTTATTCAATAGGCTCCGAGGAGCGAGATATTACAAACATGGGTCTCACGACCCAACATTCAGAGCATACAAGTCAAACACATGCGGAAGCTTAACATGTCTGAGTACAGACATCTACAAATGAAAAAGGCTGAGAAGCCTGACTATCTACCAGATCCTGCCGGGGGCACAAGATCGTAGCTGAGGTAACAAGCTAAACGTCGAAGTCCAAGCAGAACTACTAGTGAGACTGAAGTCTCTCTGCAAAACATAAAATAGGCAAACGTGAGTACAAATGTACCCAGCAAGACTTACATCGGAACTATCTACATATGCATTATTATCAACAAAGGGGATGGTGGAGTTTAACTGCAGCAAGCCAGCTTTGACTCGGTGGCTATCCTGAACTACGACTGCAAGTAACTCTTTTGAGGTGGCGCACACGAGTCCACATATTCACCATATCAATACACCACTATGGATCCGCTCCCGTCTCCCTACGAGAACGCCATCCATAGCACTCATGCTTATCTTGCGCATTTTAGAGTATCCACTTTCACTTGTCTATGAACTGAACAGGCAACCCATAAGTCCTTTTCCGCGGACACGGCTATTCGAATAGATGATGTTAACCCTGCAGGGGTGTACTTCTTCATACATGTTTCCACCACTTAGAGTCTGCACACGACATGTGCTCGGCAGACTTCAAGCGAAAGCCGACGTGGGTGTAGACCACGACCTACCTAAACACTCAAGTCTCTAGTCCAGGTTTATCGCCTATTCGGGTTCCATCCACGAGGAGATCCGACCGGAGTTTCGCTCACAGCCCAAACGATGTGTGCAGGGTTCTGGAGACACCAAACGGGCGCCCGGTGCACCGTGCCACGTGCCTACCGCATCACAGCCCACCCCTCGGGTCAGCGCTGCCCACGGCCTCCAGCATACTACAAACATTAGAAACTACTTGCAACTCCTGGACAGAGGACACGGGTGATTAAGAAGTCGAGCGGGGTCATATTTCAGGGCCCAATGCATGGTAGTAGCTGAATCATGGATCACAAACACAGAACTCAGATCCTAAGGACGGCTTCAATGAGACAACCCACCATGTACTCCTACATGGCCTCTCACCGCTACCTTTACCAAATCGTGTTCACACACTTAACTCATACACAGTAGGACATGTTCACACACCTCTGATTCATCCCCGATGAATCAGACCTGACTCAACTCTAAGCAGTAGCAGGCATGACAAACAAGCATGAATGAGTAGGCACAACAGGGCTCAAATAACTCCTACTCATGCTAGTGGGTTTCATCTATTTACTGTGGCAATGACAGGTCATGCAGAGGATAAAGGGTTCAGCTACCGCAGCAAGTAACAGATGAATCGTTATTGTCCTGATGCAGTAAAAGAGAGCAGGAGCGAGAGAGTGGGATTGTATCGGAATGAACAAGGGGTTTTTGCTTGCCTGGCACTTCTGAAGATAGTATATTTCTTCATTGGTGTCATCAATCACATCGTCGGTACACGTCTTACTGAGAGGCGACAAGCACCGACAAACAAAGAAGAAACACAATCAATGCAATGCATGATATGATGCATGCTATGACATGGCAATAAGAATGTGTTTTGGGCTAATGCAACTAGCAGCAGATTAAATGGAGTTGGTTTGAATCCAAGATTCAAATTCAAACTCCATATATGACATTTCAAATGCCATTAATTCAAATTGTTGTATACAGCAGCTTTAAGTTGTTATAACATGCATGAAAATGGTACAGATGGATAGATTGGATTTTTCTGATCATTTTTCATATATAATTTATCTCATTTGGAGTTACGGTTGATTTTCTATGATTTTTAGAAGTTTAGGCAATTTTCTGGATTTTCCTGAAATAAATTAAATCCAGAAAATGACTAATTGCATCAGCTCTGCGTCACTGTGACGTTAGCTGGTCAACTGCGGCTGACCCAGTCAAACCTGACCAGTGGGGTCCACTGCTCAGTGACACAGTGCTGTTCAGTGTCAATGACAGGTGGGGCCTGGTCAACGGCCACGTCAGCAAGTCAGCACTGACGTGTGGGGTCGGTCAACATGTGACGTGGCCGGGTCAAACTGACCTGTGGGGCCCGTGTGGTTAGTTTAATCTAAACAAAAGCTAAACCAGAGTTAATTAAGCAGCGGGGCCCACATGTCTGTGAGTCTGTGGTCATTAGCTTAATACTAACTAGTTGTTAGGCCGGCGTTTAGCCGTCGGCGACGAGCAAAGGCGGCGGCGAGGCTCGAGTTTCGCCTACAGGCTGCGGTTCGAGCCGCGGTTGGTCTCTACGGCTAGCTGGAGCTCGCGCGCATCTATCGGTGGCAGTGGGAAGGCGCGAGGTGGCCGGAGTTGAGCACGGCGTCGACCTCGGCGGCAGCCGGAGTTCGGGTTAGTTTGAGCTCGGCGTTAGGGTGCTCGGGAGGAGGAGCTGGTGGGAGCGGCGTGCTCCTGGGTAGGAACTGAATGCGTTGACGCGCTCAGGCGCGAGCTGTGGTGGCTAAAACGATGGCGGCATCATGGCCGGCGGCGATGAGCTCTCGGCTCCGGCGAAATCGGGCTAGCGGAGAGAAACGGAGGGGGGCGAGCATAGAGGAAGGTTAAGAAGCTCACAAGGGGTCGGGGGAGAAGCTCAGCGGGCTCGGGGAAGCACGAACGGCGGCGAAATGACGATGAGGTTGATGGCGGCCGAAGGTTGAAGATGAGCATTGAGGACGATGCTGCAGGGTTTCCGGAGGGGCGTGGATTGGTGGGGAGGAAGAGGGGGTCGAGGCAGAGCTCCTGAGCTCAGCGGCAGGGCGAGGGGTGGCCGGTGGCCGCGGCGAACGACGTCGGTGGCGATGGTGGCGCTCGGCACGAGGTGCAGAGTGAGAGAGAGGAGGGGATGAGGATGAGGAAGTGGGCGAGAGGGTCCGAGGTGATGCGTGGCGACGCATGGAGGCGTCCAGGGCGTTGGGGACGCAGGCAGCCAGGCAGGAGGTGGCTCGGGCGCGTGTGCACGCGTGGCGAGCACGCGCTCTGCCTACTGGCCTGGGGAGGAAGGCAACAGGGAGGAGGCGGTGGTGAGCTGGGCCGGCCAGCTGCAGTGCTGGGCCGGTTGGTGGCTCCAGGTAAGTGCCCCATGTAAGCTCTCTCTCTCTCTGGTTTTTCTATTTATTAATGTTTTCTATTTTCTGCAATTGGTTTTGATTTGATTTAAAACATCAAATCATTTTTTTAACTTTCTGTAAATTGTATGTGAGCTCAGGAACTAGTCCAAGGTCACAGGAAACTTACAAAAATATTTGAACTTTATTTCTTATATAACAGAAATAAATTCAACTCAAATATGTCATTGGTTTAAGTCAAAGGCCCAAAATAAATATTTCTGTGATTCCAAAAATATTGTTTTAAATTTTACCTCATGCCAATATTTTTGCAGAATAACATGAAAATTTTCTTGGACTCATTTGATGATATTTAAATGTTGGTTATTTTTAGAGGACTTCTGAGGCTTTTGAAAATTCCTCAATTCAAGTTTCATTTGAATATAAACATGATGCTCACATGGAAACTAGCATAGGTCAGGCCAGAACTAGGGATGTGACAACTCACCCCCACTAAACAAGAATCTCGTCCCGAGATTCAAGACATGAGGTAAGAAGACAAAGGGGACACTAAGTATCACAAACTTCATGATCCAACTGTCTTCTCGAGGGTGTTGATTTGTTGACTCAATCGATCTTGACGTCTTTTCTTGCGAGGTCTTCATCCAACACGATGACGACAGAAGGAGACTCTCTAGAAAACGATCTCCTCGAAGATCGAGTATTCAATATCAACTCATGGAGTGAGAGGTAAGAACATCTCTCGAGCTAAGATACGAAGCATTCATCCAAAGAGATGGAGTGGAACAGATGTCGAAGGTTCACTAGGTAGACAATATTTCCGCACTTAAGAAGGTGGTAATCGGTTGTCAACGCAGCGAGGAGTTGAGTTTCCATGATACCACAACAAGACACCTTAGGGATGGTGACTCGTAGATATATCCCCTTAAGTGGCAAAAGAATTACCTTTGATTCAGAGATCATTGAAACTCTTTATACCAGCCTAAGGCAAATCACAATCGATCATTTGAAGGAGTCCGAAAGAATGACATTCTCGGGCCAGAATGGATGATGTGGATTACCTTGTTGAATACAACACAAGGGATGATTTTTCCTATCATCGTAAATGGATGGGACCCAAGATAGGATGGCACAATGACGGTGCAAGCTGGGAACAAAACACAAATGCTGGGAATGATTCTGGTAACTGGGGAGGAACCCCATCAGTAGAGAGTGAATCCACTGTTTGAAAGGGTTATAGCATAACCGAGGAAACTGAGAGCACTATGTTATTAATGCCGACGATAAAACCTAGCACATACGCGTGCTCTCAAGAACTTGAGCATCTCCATAATCATCAAGGTTTTACCAACATCCGTGTCAAGGGTGCTGACAACACAACATACTACCATGATGAATAGCGATGGATGATGCAGATGCAAAGGAAGATAACACTTTCTCAGATTTCACCTTAGCAAGGCCAAGGGGCAAATCTAGACGATCAACCGAGAGACATTTAGCACTCCGCTTCTAATGTTCTCCTTGATGTACTAGCGTATCCCATTTGTAGATATGGTTTGATGTCTAGAACAACAAGTAAAAGGTCGAACTTCGGAAACACAATATCCATAAGGAACAACTAGGGAATAAATCCTACGAAATCCCTATGGGGAGGTGGTCAACTTCTTCAACCAAGATACTACAATAACAGGCCTTCCGACTAGGTGTGTTGGCCATGACATCCACGTTACCGGGTACAGAGAGACCAATATTATAATTCTTGGGACACGTTCCAACCACCATATCTGCCTGAGATTCAGATCTGGTTGGTGTTAGAATAGTCCAGACTCATCAAGTCTAGAAAGAAAAATGAAAGTTTGCAACACAACTCGACGAGACGACATTGCGAGATTCTCGGGAAATGGACTACGGTAGTAAGCTCCAAAACACGAGCTGGTTCTGCTAGAAACATGTGAGCATGTTGTCCCAGACAAACACGATCACATGGTATTCTTACAACAAAACACTACCGAGTTCAGATGGGGAATCCATCATCGAGGATATCGAAGTCCTTGCATAAGGTATACTCTTAAGAAGAAACTTCATCTCCTTGAACAAATCAATCAGTGGCTTGGTGTGCTAGGGATACATATAGAATGAAGGTTGCAAGTCTCCGAACCACAGAATACTTCGCACGTATGCATGACCAATTTGGGATGATTCCAAAGGAAGCAACATTGACTTTATCGGATTCACGGCGGCAACTTACATCAAATGCACGTGAATCAGAGGAAGTCACTTCTTTCATCCAACACATGCTTCATAAACTAGCATGAAGAAATGCTTTCAAAAGTTTCCAATACTAGCTTGATGTTCAACACGAATCATGGAGGAGACAAAATGGTGTCGATGGGCTGAACAACAATTCATCCAGGTTTCCACATAAGTGAAATTCCAGAATTATGTGAACAAGTGATAGTATTGGTCAGACCAAAGGATATAATGGTGTATGCTCGAGGGATCAACCACGAGTAAGACAACATTAAGAACATCGTTGGTTCTGATTTGATTTGAGGATAGCCCACACTCAAATCAAAGTTTTGGCAAGACAATAGGTCCAACAACTGGTCACAAGGATCAATCGATGAAGATATCGTCTTTCTTCAACACACATAAAAGATACCCCTTAAGATGAACTAAATCGGACAAGCTTCCATCTTCAAACTCTCCAAGTTGTTGTTCAGCTTAGCCAACTAGCTCAGGGGTACCCAACACAGACTCTTGGAGAAGGGGTGGTTTACAAGAAACCAACTTGATCACGAACTCAACATAGCGGCCAGGTGACAACTTGGTAACACTTCCGAGAAGATATTCGAAAAATCACGAACCACCGATATGTTACTAAGCTCGAGAACAATCTTGCTTTTCAGGGCAAGACGATATGATCAAATAAGCAAGGATTGACAAAATCCTAACTCAACGACCGAAGAGTGCACCGGAAATAGGGACTAGGTAGCACAATCAACCTTAGGGTGACGATTCAATAATCAACATGCTAAGGATGAAATTATTGTCCTTTAACTACCAAGAAACAAGGTTGCTATGAGTATTGATTTCACACATCACGATTCACTTGTCAGCATTCCGGTTGCAACAACACGAGGACCAAGGAATGAACAGCGATGGCGAGAAGTATCACTACGTCAAGAATTCACAAGAGCTGGAGAAATTCTCATGAAAATCCTAACATAAAGGGAGTGATACTCCAGGGTAGAACAGAATCAAAAGCTGGATTGCATTTGATCTGTGGAAGACAACTGCTTTGACCCAATCCTAGAAATGGATGAGGTACTGGAGTTTGTTTCTCCTAGTCATTCTGAACTAGAATGGCTTGACAGACCATAAGAGTAACAGGCATCAATGAATGAATGCATGCATACTCTTGACTATCAATTGATAGACGAGGGTCAGAAGACAACTAAAGAGGGACAACCCAAAAGAACATACGATTTTCTGAGCTGTGGATGCATAGATTGGTATGTCGAGCGAAGCTCAACATTTCTTCCGGATAACCCATGCGGAAAGGTAGAACTGGCATATTCACAATATAGAATGGAGAACCCATCGAGAGCACTCCTGTCATGATCTTTTGATCCAACAAACATCTGTCGTAAGTGGTTCATAGTATTTGGAAGAAGGGAATACCACGGACCTCGAGGACTAATGCAAAGGTTACTAATTTCCTAAAGGAACTAGCAAACACTATCAACATGAGGTAAGTAGGGTGAATCTAGGGTTCAAAGCCCAGAAGTGGAATACCTACATACTAAGTGGCATCACGGAATGCTTTCAAGAATGATGGCCAGAGTCATCACACTAGGACATAAATCATGGCTAGATTACTAGATGATCCCCTAAAACACCTAGGGTCATAATATTAACTCCAACATATATGTCGAGGCAATAAAGTACCTCAACTCACTGATTTGTGTGATTAATCTGACCAAAGGGACATCGGGAACGGGAAGAAGGGATTTGCAAATGCATCAGACTGTTTAGAAACCTGGGATGACTCGGACAGCATAACGGCTGTAAATGCTCAAAAGGATTTGAGACATGCTACAAAAATGGTGGCGTAACCACTCAGAAGCACAATATCAAGGTTTTGAGATCAATAGTTAACACATGGAAGTAGTAGAGACTGAACTGAGGCTTAAAACCAACAATCTTAAAAGTCTATAGATTAGTAACACGTCATCCTGATAGATAGATGAGAAGGCCTAGTTCTTAATCCCCGTAGAAGAGAAGAGGTTGACTCAGATCAGAAGGCCATGAGGTATAAGGAGTAAAAAGAGCCTTACGTTCCATCCCACAATCAATTCCCTTATATAACTAAAGAATTTCTAGACTCAACTTTGACCAGTTTGGCTTGGTAATCCTACAGGCAGTCAGGCTCTGATACCAAAGCTGTCAGGACCCCGATCCTAAGTCACACCGATCTAGCATGTAACACTTCATGTCACTTTGCGGCCTCACGCACGGTATTCCCACGGGTGCCACCTTACCTGGCCCGGGACCGTTTGCGCCTTTTGGCTCACGTATATGATAGTGCCGCTAGCATCCATATGACAAAGAACCCGGGCTGACATGGCTAGTCGTGAACCCAAAGTGACACTAACTTACAGGGACAGGCATACATGACCCAACAACGAACGTGTCGGTCATCAGCGAGTGAATCCGGGCTATAGCAACTGGGCTAACAGGACTCCGGTAAACCGGGCTGTAGCGGGCTAACAGGACTCCGGTACTCATCGTGTGACATTTCCCCGAAGGGACAGACATAGGAACGAGGAAGGACACATGCCGGCTAGCCTAAGTGTTCCGGAGTAGTAGCAAGCTACCATGGCTCACTAGAAGCACTAGGAGACATTTCCCGGTAAGAGAGGCTACTAAGGATAAACAACTAGATAGTCAGATCCCACACATACCAAGCATTTCAATAGCATACACACAATATGCTCGATATGTGCAAATACAACATGGCATCACAACATGACTCTACAACTCAAGTATTTTATTCAATAGGCTCCGAGGAGCGAGATATTACAAACATGGGTCTCACGACCCAACATTCAGAGCATACAAGTCAAACACATGCGGAAGCTTAACATGTCTGAGTACAGACATCTACAAATGAAAAAGGCTGAGAAGCCTGACTATCTACCAGATCCTGCCAGGGGCACAAGATCGTAGCTGAGGTAACAAGCTAAACGTCGAAGTCCAAGCGGAACTACTAGTGAGACTGAAGTCTCTCTGCAAAACATAAAATAGGCAAACGTGAGTACAAATGTACCCAGCAAGACTTACATCGGAACTATCTACATATGCATTATTATCAACAAAGGGGATGGTGGAGTTTAACTGCAGCAAGCCAGCTTTGACTCGGTCGCTATCCTGAACTACGACTGCAAGTAACTCTTTTGAGGTGGCGCACACGAGTCCACATATTCACCATATCAATACACCACTATGGATCCGCTCCCGTCTCCCTACGAGAACGCCATCCATAGCTCTCACGCTTATCTTGCGCATTTTAGAGTATCCCTTTCACTTGTCTATGAACTGTACAGGCAACCCAGAAGTCCTTTTCCGCGGACACGGCTATTTGAATAGATGATGTTAACCCTACAGGGGTGTACTTCTTCATACATGTTTCCACCACTTAGCGTCTGCACACGACATGTGCTCGGCAGACTTCAAGCGAAAGCCGACGTGGGTGTAGACCACGACCTACCTAAACACTCAAGTCTCTAGTCTAGGTTTATCGCCTATTCGGGTTCCATTCGCGAGGAGATCCGGCCGGAGTTTTGCTCACAGCCCCAAACGATGTGTGCAGGGTTCCCGAGACACCAAACGGGCGCCCGGCACACCGTGCCACGTGCCTACTGCATCACAGCCCACCCCTCGGGTCAGCGCTGCCCACGGCCTCCAGCATACTACAAACACCAGAAACTACTTGCAACTCCTGGACAGAGGACACGGGTGATTAAGAAGTCGAGCGGGGTCATATTTCAGGGCCCAATGCATGGTAGTAGCTGAATCATGGATCACAAACACAGAACTCAGATCATAAGGACGGCTTCAATGAGACAACCCACCATGTACTCCTACATGGCCTCTCACCGCTACCTTTACCAAATCGTGTTCACACACTTAGCTAATACACAGTAGGACATGTTCACACACCTCTGATTCATCCCCGATGAATCAGACCGGACTCAACTCTAAGCAGTAGCAGGCATGACAAACAAGCATGAATGAGTAGGCACAACAGGGCTCAAACAACTCCTACTCATGCTAGTGGGTTTCATCTATTTACTGTGGCAATGACAGGTCATGCAGAGGATAAAGGGTTCAGCTACCACAACAAGTAACAGATGAATCGTTATTGTCCTAATGCAGTAAAAGAGAGCAGGAGCGAGAGAGTGGGATTGTATCGGAATGAACAAGGGGGCTTGCTTGCCTGGCACTTCTAAAGATAGTATATTTCTTCATTGGTATCATTGATCACATCGTCGGTACACGTCTTACTGAGAGGGGACAAGCACCGACAAACAAAGAAGAAACACAATCAATGCAATGCACAATATGATGCATGCTATGACATGGCAATAAGAATGTGTTTTGGGCTAATGCAACTAGCAGCAGATTAAATGGAGTTGGTTTGAATCCAAGATTCAAATTCAAACTCCATATATGACATTTCAAATGCCATTAATTCAAATTTTTTTATACAGCAGCTTTAAGTTGTTCTAACATGCATGAAAATGGTACAGATGGATAGATTGGATTTTTCTGATCATTTTTCATATATAATTTATCTCATTTGGAGTTACGGTTGATTTTCTATGATTTTTAGAAGTTTAGGCAATTTTCTGGATATTCCTGAATTAAATTAAATCCAGAAAATGACTTATTGCGTCAGCTCTGCGTCACTGTGACGTCAGCTGGTCAACTGCGGCTGACCCGGTCAAACCTGACCAGTGGGGTCCACTGCTCAGTGACACAGTGTTGTTCAGTGTCAATGATAGGTGGGGCCTGGTCAACGGCCACGTCAGCAAGTCAGCACTGACATGTGGGGTCGGTCAACGTGTGACGTGGCCGGGTCAAACTGACCTGTGGGGCCCGTGTGGTTAGTTTAATCTAAACAAAAGCTAAACCAGAGTTAATTAAGCAGCGGGGCCCACATGTCTGTGAGTCTGTGGTCATTAGTTTAATACTAACTAGTTGTTAGGCCGGCGTTTAGCCGCCGGCGACGAGCAGAGGCGGCGGCGAGGCTCGGGTTTCGCCTACAGGCTGCGGTTCAAGCCGCGGTTGGTCTCTACGGCTAGCTGGAGCTCGCGCGCATCTATCGGTGGCAGTGGGAGGGCACAAGGTGGCCGGAGTTGAGCACGGCGTCGACCTCGGCGGCGGCCGGAGTTCGGGTTAGTTTGAGCTCGGTGTTTGGGTGCTCGGGAGGAGGAGCTGGTGGGAGCGGCGTGCTCCTGGGAAGGAACTGAACGCGTTGACGCACTCAGGCGCGAGCTGTGGTGGCTAAAACGACAGCGGCATCATGGCCGGCGGCGATGAGCTCTCGGCTCCGGCGGAATCGGGCTAGCGGAGAGAAACGGAGGGGGCGAGCATAGGGGAAGGTGAAGGAGCTCACAAGGGGTCGGGGGAGAAGCTCAGCGGGCTCGGGGAAGCACGAACGGCGGCGAATCGACGATGAGGTTGACGGCGTCCGAAGGTTGAAGATGAGCATTGAGGACGATGCTGCTGGGCTTCCGGAGGGGCGTGGATCGGTGGGGAGGATGAGGGGGTCGAGGCGGAGCTCCTGAGCTCAGCGGCAGGGCGAGGGGTGGCTGGTGGCCGCGGCGAACGGCGTCGGTGGCGATGGTGGCGCTCGGCACGAGGTGCAAAGCGAGAGAGAGGAGGGGATGAGGACGAGGAAGTGGGCGAGAGGGTCCGGGGTGATGCGTGGCGACGCATGGAGGCGTCCAGGGCATTGGGGACGCAGGCAGCCAGGCAGGAGGTGGCTCGGGCGCGTGTGCACGCGCGGCGAGCACACGCTCTGCCTACTGGCCTGGGGAGGAAGGCGACAGGGAGGAGGCGGTGGTGGGCTGGGCCGGCCAGCTGCAGTGCTGGGCCGGTTGGTGGCGCCAGGTAAGTGCCCCAGGTAAGCTCTCACTCTCTCTGGTTTTTCTATTTATTAATGTTTTCTATTTTCTGCAATTGGTTTTGATTTGATTTAAAACATCAAATCATTTTTTTAACTTTCTGTAAATTGTATGTGAGCTCAGGAACTAGTCCAAGGTCATAAGAAACTTACAAAAATATTTGAACTTTATTTCTTATATAAGAGAAATAAATTCAACTCAAATATGTCATTGGTTTAAGTCAAAGGCCCAAAATAAATATTTCTGTGATTCCAAAAATATTGGTTTGAATTTTACCTCATGCCAATATTTTTGCAGAATAACATGAACATTTTCTTGGACTCATTTGATGAGATTTAAATGTTGGTTATTTTTAGAGGACTTTTGAGGCTTTTGAAAATTCCTCAATTCAAGTTTCATTTGAATATAAACATGATGCTCACATGGAAACTAGCATAGGTCAGGCCAGAACTAGGGATGTGACAATTATTGTTTATAGGAAAAATTGAGAGGAGCATAATATTAATGCGATATGCTTGGACTGCAGATAGTGCTGCCGCCGTGGAAGCCCTGAGGGCGGAACTTGCCCTGGCCAAGCAACAGGCCCGGGTGAGCAATGCGGCTGCCCTAAAGGCGGCCGAAGAGTTGAGAGCCGAACAGGTTGCTCATCGCCGGAGCGAAGACAAAATAGCCGAAATGGCTGTGGAGCTAGAAAATGCCGCCAACTCGTATGAGCTTCTTGAAAAAGAAAATCAGGTGAATAAGGCTGACATGAAGAAGGCCCTTGATGCGGCCAAGGAGACGCATTCTGACATTAGGGATGCGCGGGAGGAGCTTTGACAGGCCAGAGAAATGACGGCTGGAAACCCATATTTGTTGTGGATGAAGTTTTTAGATCCAAAGTATGCTCCTCTGGACCGATGCTGGAGCCCTGCAGACGCGTATGTGGATTTGGCGAAGAGTACGGCTGATGCGGCCAAGTTTTTCGAGGATCAAAAAGATAATTAAGTGGAGAAGTTGTTCTGGTCGCAATTCAGTGCTCCGACGCGCCCATTTCCATTGAGTGAGAGGATGGCTGCTATAGCCGAGCTCCATAGGTTGTCCGGCCTTGCAATGCGGTCAGTGATAGACCACCTATGGCCGAAGGAGCCTAAGCCGGACAGTTATTTTGGTTTAGTGCAACAATTCCTGGGTGTTGTATCGCAGATCGATGCCCTGAAGAGGTCAGCGTGCATAGAGGGTGCACGAATGGCTCTTGCGTGCGTTAAACCATATTGGACAGATATGGAGGCCACCATCATTGCAACCCATAATCCAGCGAGAGGCCAGGATCCGGCCGAGCACTACTTGGAGCAAGTGACAGAAGGTGCTCGCTTAATAGAGGCTCAGTGCTCGAAGAATGTCATGTTCGAGTGACAAATCGTTTCATTGTAAAAACAATGCTTTTTTAATTATGAAGGCTATGTTTATACTTTTCGCCCGAAAGTTTTATTGTGCCTCCTGTGCGGCCGTTTTACGTATATATGCAATTTTGAAAGTTAGCAGTCGTCGGCTTCAGCCCCCACGCATATAATGCGGGGGTGTTCACGAAAATATGCGTAATCACACTTGATCCAACATGTTGGTCCATTAAGGAGGTGATCACGCGTCGAACTAGGCAACCGGACTATATAGCTTTAACACTTTCACTTAGCCATAGGAGTTTGACGGTGCGCCTACTATGTAGCCCCTTGTAGCTTTGCGTGCATCCGAATCCGGGCACGTGTGTACATGACCGGTAAACGGTCCTTCATTAATGTGGAGGAACCCTAAAGGTTCCGATAAGTCTTCGAGTGGTTGAATAGTCTCTCGCTATATCATGACAGTCAGTTTTCGGCTTTCTCTACTGACGTGCTCATCCGAAATAACTAGGGCACAATCGCGGTAGTTCTCCTTTGGCCACCTTAGCCGATAAGAACGGAACGTAAGGCGGCAAACCCAGGAGCCGGGAAATCCCAACATTTGACCAAAGACATGATTCGGAGCTGATGCATATAAGGCCAAACTCGTGACGCCGAACACTCCCGATGGTATTCGGACTTTATAACATATACTGGGCTGAGTAATGCCCTTTATTATGAACCCTGTATTCCCAGCTACGTGCATTAGTCTGTCGTGGCGAAATGCAAATAACGGCAGTATCCTCTGTGGGTGTAGTACCCATGGGATGTGTAAGCAACAAGAGAGAATAAAGAAGGTTTATACAGGGGCTTAATCTAAAGAGAAGCCTTTGAGCGGGGCCCTGCTGCATGTCTGCGCCTTTGTCCCCGTTGTGCCGTGTCCTGGGAGGGTGTTGCATGAATGGTGTCTGTAAAAAGAAAAACTCATGTAGAAGAGTATGACATAAGCGTGCGAAAAGTTGGCTATCACTAATGGATAGTAAAAGTGTAAGACATTGGCCTGTTAATAAGGTCAGGCCGAGAATTGGGCTTTATTAATTATCTATAGCGCCTGGTGTCCTCTATGGGATTACATATGTGGCGCCTAGATCGGGTTTATCTGGGCTGCCGGACTCGTCTAACCGTGTCCGTGGTCTTAACAACCAATCATGCTTTCTGGAATTAAAGGCCGCTTAGAGTCCGGCTACTGGAGCCGTCGCATATTCTTCCGCGTGTAAGGAACGGTCTGTGTTTCCGTTCACGGTGATGACGTCACGTGGACCAGGCATCTTGAGTTTAAGGTAAGCGTAGTGCGGTACTGCATTGAAGCTGGCGAAGGCCATTCTCCCAAGCAATGCGTGATAGCCGCTTTGGAGGGGGTTATGGTGAAGAGTAGTTCTTCGCTTATGGAGTTGCCTGGGGAACCGAATGTTACCTCCAGTACGAGGGAGCCCCTACAGTGGGCTTCAACACCTGGTATCACCCCTTCGAAGGTGGTGTTACTTTGGCTGATTCTGGATGCGTGTATCCCCATCCTGTGGACAATGTCCTGGTATATTAGATTAAGACTACTGCCACTGTCCATGAGGATGTGAGTGAGATGGTATCCGTCGATTATTGGGTCGAGAGCTGATCCTCCGTGCAGCATACTAGTCGGGTAGTCCCTGTGATCGAAGGTGATCGGGCAGGCCGACCAGCTGTTAAGCTTGGGGGCGACGGGCTCTATAGCATGTGCGTCTCTGAGCACGCGTTTGCACCTTCTCGTGGATATGTGAGTCGCGTGGATCATTCTTACTGCTTTTACCTCTGGTGGGAATTTTTCTGTTCCCCAGTGTTCGGCTGGCGAGGCTCATCCTCATCTTCACTTGGTGTTTCCCTTCCCTTGTGTTCAGCATTTAATTTGCCGGCCTGCTTGAAGACCCAGCATTCTCTGTGAGTGTGGTTCACAGGTTTTTCGGGGGTGCAATGAATTTGGCACAATCTGTCCAGGACTTTGTTCAGGACGGACGGTCCCTCTTTGCTGCTTTTAAATGGCTTCTTTTGTTGACCATGTTGAGAGCCCCTGAATCCGGCGTTGACGGTTGTGTTGTCCGGACTTTCTTCCTTGTTTTGACGTTTGTTTTTATTGCGCCGTGGCTTCCCGTTGCCATCCCTGATTTCGGATGTACTTGGGTCGCTGGTGCCTTTACGGGCCAACCAGCTATCTTCACCTACGCAAAAGCGGGTCATAAGGCTTGTTAAGGCTGCCAGGCCGAGGTGTCTGGCGAGCCACTCATCCCGGATGCTGTGTTTGAAGGCCGCTAATGCTTCGGCATCCGGACAATCGACAATTTGATTCTTCTTAGTGAGGAATCTGTTCCAAAGCTTGCGGGCGGACTCTCCAGGCTGTTGAATTATGTGACTTAAATCGTCCGTGTCCGGAGGCCGGACATAGGTCCCTTGAAAATTGGCCCTGAAAGCATCCTCGAGTTCCTCCCAACTTCCGATTGAATTTTCGGGGATGCTTTTCAACCAGTGTCGAGCTGGTCCCTTCAACTTGAGGGGAAGGTATTTGATGGCGTGGAGGTCGTCCCCACAAGCCATGTGGATATGCAGGATAAAATCCTCCATCTAGACCCCGGGGTCTGTCGTTCCGTCTTATGCCTCTATGTTCATAGGTTTAAAACCCTGTGGAAATTCGTGGTCCAGCACCTCTTCGGTGAAGCACAGGGGGTGAGCAGCCCCTCTGTATCTGGACATGTTGTGGCATGCCGTCGGCTATTGTTGTGCCTGGTGCTGATTCCGAACTGGTATCCGATCAGTCTGATCATTTTGGTGACCATAGTCCTGCGTCGGGGCATGTCCTTTAGATCCATAGATGGACCTGACCGCGCCGGCCTTTTTATCCAGGAGCTCACGTAAATTGTGTGCGCCGTTGGTAGCTGCTCTATTGCGGTTACGAAGTGGTTTGTTCGGCCTCCTGGCTGTATTGTTCTTCGGTGGAACGGCCTCATCGTCGAATTCTGGCAGCAGCTTGCGTTTTGGATAGCTCTTTGTGTGGCAATCGTTGCTGTACACTACAAGAACTATGTCAACTAGTGACCTTTTGTCAGTGACCCTGGAAGAATTGGTCATAGATCTATGACCATTTCAGACCAATTGGTCAAAAGCTGTTCGAGGGGCTCCAAACCCTAAACCATTGCGACCATTTTAGTCAGAAAGGTCGTAATTTCCTTACACGAAAAGGTCACAAACCAAACAGTGCTAGTCCGTTGCCTTATTTCTAGTCGTTAATGACCAATATAGATGGTCATAGCCTTGTAGATTGTGGTGGGTTGTGATGACTAGGCGCCATCTCATCAGTTTTGCATATGTGTCATGTCCATCTGGCGGTTTTTGCCCTAGGTTGTGAAGCAACCTATATTTCTGTTATTCCCAAAATTCCCAAAAAAATCACATAAATTCTTTGGGTCATATCTTCGTCAAATATGTAAAAACCTTCCTTGCCTAGTTCAAAAATAATTCAAAAATATTCATTTTCCTATTCTGATCAGAGCAACACTTTGTGAAGGAAGTACCACTTTGGCATGTCCAAATGGTATCCATTTTCTACAGTGCTTTATTATGCCCAAATAACCATCCTCCACCAAATGCTAGATCAATCCATTCATTATTTTGAGCCCATCTTGAACATTCGTATTTATGTCCAGTGTGGTAGTTTGTAAAGCAAGTGCCACCTAGGCTCCTCCTTTAGAGGTGAAAATTTGTGAAGACGGTCTTCTTAGTAACTGGTCATCCTCAGCCAAAACTCACGCCCATTAGCCATGTGCATTTTCCATACCGCAAATCAAACACTTGGCTGCTAATTCATGTTTGAGCATCGATCGGTCTCCTCGTGAGAATCTTATGTTGTGATTTTCTTCCTAGCACCTACCTGGGGAGTGCCCAACCCACTAGACATGCCTAGGCCGCCCAGAACACATGGCAACGCCACGGTCACGCGGTGACCACGCGGCGGGCATGCGAGCTTACGCGCTCTAGAGTTGGGGCCCTCGGCCACCGTCCAAACCTCGATGTCTCTCCATCAAACCATGTATTTCTGATTAAATAGATACTTATTTACCTAGAAATGATTTTTGGAAAAAATAAAGAGAAAACTATGAGGCAGATGCAGTTCAAATTTGACCCGTTTCCAACTGAATCGATGGCAATTTGTCTTTTTCACCAGAGGTGGATCAAAACTTTTTTCACCCAACCATTTTGTCAATTGTGCATTATATATGGCCTAGTATTTTATAAAATTGATTTGGTCCATTTCTGCAACAATTATTTGGTAGTTCCTTCACAAAAAAACCTCCTTTTGGGCACTCGGAAAATGAAAAATGAAATTTCCGTGCAAAGAAAATGAAAACTTCCTTAGGCAACACTGTTTGGAATTCCAAGATGTACCCTTGTGCACAATATGAGATCATTTGAACAAACTATGCCATGAATGCGGCCATAGGATTGATCATTTGGCTTGAAAGCCATGAATCTTCACGCATGACAGCTCATTTGGCTTGAAAGCCATGAATGCGGCCGTATTACAAGTTTATTATTTTTCCTTGAAACTTGGTAACATATAATGACACAATGCGAAGGTTTTCCAATTTTTAGATTTTTTTGAATTATTTATGCCCGTTTCAAAACGCGGTCAAAACGGCGGGCTTGACCGTTCCTAGCTAGTGGGTGAATCTTGGAAAACTTTTGATGTTTCTCTGATTAAATAGATACTTATGCACCTAGAAATGATTTTTGGAAAAAATAAATAGCAAACTATGAGGCAGCTGCAGTTCAAATTTGACCCGTTTCCAGCTGAATCGGCGGGAATTTGTCTTTTTCACCAGAGGTGGATCAAAACATTTTACACCCAACCATTTGGTCAATTGTGCATTAAATATGGCCTAGTATTTTATAAAAATGATTTGGTCCAATTTTGCAACAATTATTTGGGAGGTCCTTCACAAAAAAACCTCCTTTTCGGCACTCGAAAAATGGAAAATGGTTTTTTCGTCCAAAGAAAATGAAAACTTCCTTAGGAAACATTGTTTGCCATTCCAATTTGCACCCTTGTGCACAATATGAGATCATTTAAGCAAACTATGCCATGAATGTGGCCATAAGATTGATCATTTGGCTTGAAAGCCATTGATCTCCACACGTGATAGCTCGTTTCTGAGAACACCTTTTTAAAATAATTGCCGTATTACAAGTTTATTATTTTTCCTGGGAACTTGGCCACATATAATGACACAATGCGAAGGTTTTCCAATTTTTTGATTTTTTTGAATTTTTTATGCCCGTTTCAAAATGCGGTCAAAACGACGGGCTTGACCGTTCCTAGCTAGTGGTTGAATCTTGGAATTTTTTTGGTGTTTCTCTGATTAAATAGATACTTATGTACCTATAAATGATTTTTGGAAAAAATAAAGAGCAAACTATGATGCAGCTACAGTTCAAATTTGACCCGTTTCCAGCTGAATCGACGACAATTTGTCTTTTTCACCAGAGGTGGATCAAAACTTTTTTCACCCAACCATTTTGTCAATTGTGCATTATATATGGCCTAGTATTTTAGAAAAATGATTTGGTTCAATTTTGCAACAATTATTTGGGAGGTCCTTCACAAAAAAACCTCATTTTGGGCACTCGAAAAATGGAAAATGGTTTTTTCGTCCAAAGAAAATGAAAACTTCCTTAGGCAACATTGTTTGCCATTCCAATATGCACCCTTGTTCACAATATGAGATCATTTAAGCAAACTATGCCATGAATGTGGCCATAAGATTGATCATTTGGCTTGAAAGCCATTGATCTCCACACGTGATAGCTCGTTTCTGAGAACACCTTTTTAAAATAATTGCCGTATTACAAGTTTATTATTTTTCCTGGGAACTTGGCCACATATAATGACACATTGCGAAGGTTTTCCAATTTTTTGATTTTTTTTTATTTTTTTATGCCCGTTTCAAAATGCGGTCAAAACGACGGGCTTGACCGTTCCTAGCTAGTGGTTGAATCTTGGAAAACTTTTGATGTTTCTCTGATTAAATAGGTACTTATTTACCTAGGAATGATTTTTGGAAAAAATAAATAGCAAACTATGAGGCAGCTGCAGTTCAAATTTGACCCGCTTCCTGCTGGATCGGCGAAAATTTGTCTTTTTCACCAGAGATGGACCAAAGCTTTTGACACCCAACCATTTGGTCATTTATGCATTAAATATGGCCTGGTATTTTAAATAATTGATTTGGTCCAATTTTGCAATAAATATATTGTAGACCCTTCACAAAAAAACTCATTTTGAGCACTTGAAAAATTAAAAATGAATTTTTAGCCAACTACGACCAATTTTTTAGTCAACTACGACCTATTTAGAAGGTCATAACATCGTTCGTGTGTACTGCATTTTGATTGGTCCGTTGGCGCTTCACGCGGATCATGCATGGAACACCGTCGGATGATCGCGGATCCAACGGTAGTCCTCACCCCAAGCCCACATAAGCCGAAACCCTAGCTCTCAGGA
>NC_041391.1:362957982-363023568 GCF_002162155.2 Triticum dicoccoides | reverse complement strand
GTGCGCGCCCTCACCTCCTCCGAGACCACCGGAGACCCCCACCCTCTCCTCTACCCCACCATTGCCGGTGCCCCCAAGCCTCTACCACCATCGCCGCCGGTGTGCCGGAGACCGCGCGCGCCTTCTCCTTCTTTCCCAAGCGCCCGAAACCCTAGCCCGCGGCGCAACCATGGCGACCGAGCTTTGGATCCGCGGGCTGGAGGTGCAGCGCCGGATCCTTCCTGCCCTCCCCTGCACCGTCCGCCTCCTCCTTCCCTTCCCCTACGCTGCCTCCACCGCGCTCGACGACTTCCTCCACCGCGCCAGAGGCGCCGCGCCCCGGCCCCGCCGCTCCCCGACAAGAGGGCGTGCTGCTCCGGGTGGCGCTGGAGCTAGCGCCACTGGCGGCCGCGCTGCGCGGTGCTGCAGGTCGTGCTCTGCCACGACCTCTCGGCGCGCGTCTGCTAGATCAACAAGCGGCTCGACGAGATCTCCGCCAACCGCGCCGCCTACCACATCAAGCACGCGCCCTCGCCCGCCTGGGCCGCCTCCTCCGCCACCACCCTCGCCGCCTGGTACGCACGAACCCACGCCCCCAAAATTACTTGTGTTCTTCCACTCTGGTTCTTTCTTTCAGATAAAATCAACACCCAAAAGCAGAGACAAAATTAAGAACGATAAAGAAGTGCTTGGCCAGGATCTATTACTAGCCTAGTATGTGATGCTTTTGCATACTTTCGTCCCTGTAACCACGAGTTAATCGCGAGTTTGCTCCTGCATTCGTGGTTAATCGCGAGTTTGCGACCCAGATCCTGTTATTATTTTCGTAATTAAGTAGCAATCGATTCCTGCCATTTGTTAGGGTTGATAAGAATATTTCTGTTGAATGATGTCGCTAGATTCTTGGACACAAGGTTGTGGCTGGCTAACCATGACCTTTCCTCTTGTGCTTAGTTTGTGCGTCAACAATTGTTTCTGCCATTTGCAGTCGTTGTTGCTGTGCCACTCCCCCACCAGCCGCCACCATGCAGAACAAGGTGGGTGACATGGTGGACCTCTACGTCCCCAGGAAGTGTTATGCACACCCTCTTTAGTCTGATGGTGTGTGTTTTGCACTGGTGGATGTGTGCTAATCATTTTCTTCTGCTTTTTGCAGCTTGGCCACCAACAGGATCATCACGGCCAAGGACCACGCCTCTGTCCAGATCATCATTGGTCACATTGATGAGAATGTCCTCTGTGATGGCCGCTTCACCACCTTTGCTCTCTCTGGGTTTGCATGTGCTCGGGTAATCATCTTTCTTGTGTATTTATTGAACTATGTGTGTGGTCACAAGTTTACTCTCATCAAATTTCTATTTTCAATGATCATGTTACTCTAAGCTCAGTCGTATCTTAAAAGGAAATGGAACACTTGTTTGTTCTGAGATTTCTTCCTTGATTATTGTGCTGTATTTTATCTTCGTTTTTGGTGTGTTCTGCTTGCAGGTCATTGTTGTGAAGGCCCCACAGGAAGGCGTGGGGGATTTGGCACAAGGCCGGTGATCGAGTCTATGCTCTCTCCTCCATGGAAAGACCTATGTTCAGCTTGCTTGAATGAATAGTGTGTGTGGAACAGATGCTTGTCTGAATGCTCTTCTTGTGGGATGAACTTGCTTGTAGTATCTTGGAGTATCAACTTGGAGCATCTGGTTAGAGTAGCATCTTGCTTGTACAGTACGGATAGTTACAGTAGCATATTGCAAAATGGAGTAGTTAGAGTAGCATCTTTGATTAACTAAATTGATTATTACTGCTGTTAAATTGGGACTTCCAAGCTGTTAAATTACTGATGAGTATTTCTTGAACTGTGTTGTATTTCCTGTAACTAAATAGTGAATCTAGGTACAACAAAGCATGCCAGTACTTGTCTTTGGTGGAGTAGTTTGACAGTGAGGATCAGTGATGTTCCCAATTAATTTGGTGTAGTTTTGATAGTTAGAGTAGCATGTTGGAGTAGGGTAGTCCACATTTGTCTACATTAGACCAGATTATTCCGATTAGTCCACATTCCATATTATTCTTGGAGCACTATACTATAGCAGCAGTATTGTACTGTAGCAGCAACATGAGTAAACTGAATACTCCTTCATATGCTTGGTTCCTTCTTATTCTTCCTCAGATTGTGAAAATGGATTCCATTCCTTCTTATGCACTGCACTATACTGTAGTATAGGTCATCTTCGAATTAATACTCCAAAATTTATCAGTATTGGAGTCTTGATTGTTTCCAAATCAATACTCCTGGGCATCATTCATGGCTGTCTAGTAGTCGACATACTTCTGGTTCCATTTAGTGTATGCAGGTAGCAGCAGCTTAAGTGTAATGGAGTTGTTTTGTTACTCTATGCCTACTTCGTTAGAGTTGGCATCACCTCGTTGTCGTTTATAGCGTAAACGCCTTCACTATTCTTGCTCTGAACCTCTGATCCTGATGTTGATTGTATTTGTCTTGATGGAATTACATGCAACATGGTGACTCTAGTGCAGGCAGCATTGGCCATCCTCTTTGAGGCTGTGTTTAGGTGATAACTCGGGTAGCCATGACACTACTCTGGCTAATTAGTACCCAGTGGCATGTTTGTAATATTTATATGCATTTTACTTGTAGAAATAATGCTCATGGTATATTTATATGTCCTGCCGCGCATGCTCTTTTTCTTTCTGTACAGAATCTTGATATGGTGTTTTGGCAGCTGTGATATTAGATTGCACTTCTTTATGTGATTTACTCATGTTGGTACTACTTGTTAAGTGATTGCTCTGTAACTTGTCTTTTTCGGAACAGTTTGCTTGGTCTTTCATCTCTGACTATGTAATGTATAAGCTCTACTTTATCCTAATAGTTTCATGTAGCATTGTGCTACTATCTGTGTGATGCTAAACAATATGCTCTTAATCTGTTGATATATTCTCAAGTGTTGTTCACCATTTACATTGTTTTTACATTTGCTATATTCACAAATAGTAGTAGTGTCTGGTCTAGATAAGCAAACAAGGTATGATCTATGTAGTTGTTCATCTGAATTGTTTGTTTCTAGGTGGTGTAGGACGAGCTGCAGCAGGACAACCTGGAGCGGAAAAACTTCGAGGGAAAGATCAAGGAGACGATCACCGGTTACCTCATCCTCGTCGGCATGCTTGGCTTCTTTGGCAGTCCCCTCTTTGGCTCCGACCAACTTACTTCTGTCGCTGGCTAGCAGCATTTCCAGGTAGAGTTGCGTCCTGCTCTCTTGCCCTCCGTTTAGTTTGCATGGTGGCATCCTGAGCTCGCACTGTAAAATATGCTTTGCCTTCTTCCTGGGCTGGCACTCTAAATTTTGCTGTCTTGTTGATAATGCCATATGTCCTAAGCAATCATATTACATTTCTGTTTGTATAGCAATATAAAAAATATTGATGTTGTCGTAATTTTCATTGTGTGTGCCTTTCATTTCTTTATTTTGATTGTTTCCCTTGTATTCTATATGCTTCTAATGGTCGATCCTTTCAATGACAGGTGTTGTGTTCTGGAAGATGAAAGAGGAAGAAAATTTATTTTCGTTGAACTAAATTTTTTGTATTCTGTTTTGTTGTACGTATGATTGATAGTTTTGTATAGGAACATGTGATACTATTTTGTAGGGTTTTATGGCCTGTGATGTAAACATATTTAGTGATGAATTATGAAATTATTTGCAAAATTTATTGAAAAGGAGAATCATTTGTATGGATATGGGCTGCATATATGTGAATGGGCTAAAAAGTATACTGGACCAACTCCAAGATTGAATTATTATTTGACTGTATAAAAAGGCTGAATGTAAACAAGAAAATGGGCTGCACAAAATAGTACCTATATTATTGAAAGGCCAAACATGCATAGAAGTTGATGGGATGAATAGTAGGGCTTGGCCCATGAAGCTAACAAAAATTGACAGAAAAAATACACTAAATTGGCTGAATTAATGGGCTCGGCCCATATAAACACCCAATTGGGCCGGGCCGATTCTAATTTTTGACCTTTTGAATTGGTCGTAATTTTGCCACGTCAGATTGCCACGTCGGATCCGACGTGGCCTGGGCAAACAGCTAGTGACCAAAACAAAAGGTCATGGGTTCAACGACCTTCTGTTTTGGTCGTAAACGTCTACGACCTTCTCACAGAGAAGGTCGCTATAGTCAATTAACGACCCCTAGCTTTTGACCTTATGTTTTTGGTCACAAAAAGGTCAAAAATTGAAAACGATGACCTTTCAGTGACCAATAGTGGAGGTCACTAGTTGACATATTTCTTGTAGTGGTACTTTTCTTCAGTGTCTAGCACTTTATTCCATCTGCGATTGAGCGTTTCCTGTGCGGCCTTAAGCCTTTGCTTCCGCTTCTTTAGACTTATTGTAGTGGCCATAAGCCTTCTGTGGAGGTTATCTCGTTCCAAACGTGTTTCCGGGATGATGAATGCATCGTCGTCCGGACCGTGCTCTTGTCCCGGGGCGGTTTGATGAGTTCGTCCCTCGGGATCATCGTGATCGGGCATCTGCTCTGGGATGTGTTCGGCGTGACCTGGCTCATCCTGCTCCATTGTTGGGTCCATATGGTTGTGGTTGCCCTTGGAGTTTCCTAGGGTGTCAATCTTTCTAGCGCTATTATCGCTATTTTTACTATTGCTGGACTTGGAGCGGCGTCTGTGCCGTTGTTTTGGCTTTTGTCCGGGAGTTTTATCCTCCGGTTTGTCGCCGTCATCCTCCTTAGGCGTATCCACCATGTATATATCATATGACGAGGTGGCAGTCCAGTGCCACATTGGTGGCGATTCTGAATCGTCTCCTGCGCCGACATCCATACCGTCGGTATCATCGGAGTCGAAGTCAAGCATGTCTGATACATCGTCGACAGTGGCTATGATGTGGGTGGTGGGTGGGCAACGGATTTCTTCGTCACCTTCTTCCCCCTTGAGCCAGACATAGTTTGGCCAAGAGTCTCCTAACAAAGAGAGAGACTTTAATGAGTTCAGCATGTCGCCAAAGGGCGAGTACTGGAAGATATCCGTAGAGGTAAACTCCATTACCGGAGCCCATCCAGATTCGGCGGGCACGGGGGTGCGCGGACTGGAACCTACAGCCAGACACGAATCCGGGGGTCCGGTGACACAGGCTTCCTTGGGGGTGAAGCCGGTGCTCGACTGTACCGCCGATGGGTGTGCGGCCTTCGGGGCGGGTTCCATCCACCCGTCCTCGGACGATGCGATTTGCCCCGGATTTAGGTCCGGAGCTCCTGCAAGTGCGATATCTCGAGTATTGTCAGACAGCAGGTCTAAGCCATGCTCGTCGTGACTGTTCGGCGCTCCTGGCGTAGGCCCGAATACGTCGAAGATCAAGTCTCACGGATATCGGTCGTGTACTTCGAGTTTCCGAATCTGACCTGATGGCCAGGGGCGTAGATGTCGATCTGCTACAGATGGCCAAGCGAATTGGCCCGCAGTGCGAAGCCGCCGAACACGAAGATCTGTCCGGGAAGAAAAGTCTCATCCTGGACCATGTTGTTGTTGATGATTGAAGTAGCCATCAAGCCTTGCAGCGACGACGCAGAGGAACTCTGAATGAAAGCACCAATGTTGGTGTCAAAACCGGCGGATCTCGGGTAGGGGGTCCCGATCTATGCGTCTAAAGCTAATGGTAACAGGAGGAAAGGGACACGATGTTTTACCCAGGTTCGGGCCCTATTAATGGAGGTAAAACCCTACTTCCTCCTTGATTGATATTGATGATATGAGTATTACAAGAGTTGATCTACCACGAAAGGCTATACCCTAGAAGCTAGCCTATGATGATTATGATTCTATCTGTAAGGACTAAACCCTTCGGTTTATATAGACACCGGAGAGTGCTAGGGTTTACATGGAGTCGGTTACAAAGAAGGAAATATAATTTCCGGATCGCCAAACTTGTCTTCCACGCAAAGGAGAGTCCCATCCGGATACGCGACGAAGTCTTGAGTCTTGTGTCTTCACGGTCCAACAGTCCGGCCAAAGTATATAGTCCGGCTGTCCGGATACCCCCTAATCCAGGACTCCCTCAGCCTCCCCCCTAGATGGGAGGAGAGTTCCCCCTCTAGTCCATGGCCTCCATGGCGGCGGAGGGGAAGGATCCCCTCCGAGATTGTATCCCCCTCTCTGTTCTCTTCTGTTTCGTGCTCCCCAGATCTGGCCAAAAATCGTTTCTTATATTCCCGAAGATCTGTAACTCCGATTGCGCTAATCTTTTTACATGATTTTTTCCTGATATAAGCTTCCTTGCACCCGAAGTAGGGCTCCAACCGACGTACGAGGTGAGCACAACCCACCACCACGCGCCAGGGGCCTAGGGCACGCCCTGGTGTCTCATGGTCTGTGTGGGCCTCCGTTCGTGGTGATTCCAACTCCCAAAAATCACAAATATTCCAAAATAATTTTTTGTGAAATTTTATTGCATTTGGACTTGGTTAGATATGGGTTTTCGGCGATACAAAAAACATGCAACAAACATGAACTGGCACTAGGCACTGAATAAGTAAGTTAGTCCAAATAAATCATATAAAAAGTTGCCAAAAGTATGTTAAAGTTGAATAATATGGGCATGAAACAATCAAAAATTATAGATACGACAAAGACGTACCAGCATCCCAAAGCTTAATTTCTGCTTGTCCTCGAGTAGGTAAATAATAAAAAAGATATTTTTTGATGTGGAATGCTACCTAGCATAAACTTGATCATATATCTAGTCATGGCATGATTATTAAGACATAAGTGATTCAAAGCAATAGTCAATAACTTGACATAAAGACATCAATACTCAGGCATCCCAATAAACAATCACGTCTTTCAGAATATCAATGCTAAATAAAGCTATCCCTACAAAATCATATAGTCTTGTCATGCTCTATCTTCCTAACACAAAGTATAAATAATGTACTATCCCGGTGTTAGAAAAGCAATTGGTTCATACTTATTAACTCGCTTCAGCTTTTTCAAACCTCATGCAATACATGAGCGCAAGCCATGGATATAGCACTACGGGTGGAGTAGAGTGTGATGATAGGGGTAAATATAAAGAAGACAAATAAAGTAAGAAAGTCTCACATCGACGTGGATAACCAACGGGCTATGGAGATGCCCATCAATTGATATCAATGTGAGGAGTAGGGATTACCATGGAACGAATGCACTAAGAGCTATAAGTGTATGAAAGCTCCATATGAAAACTAAGTGGGTGTGCATCTAATCCTATAATGAAATATTCCCACTAGTATATGAAAGTGAAAACATATGAGACTCTCCATATGAAAAACATGGTGCTACTTTGAAGCACAAGTGTGGTAAAGGATACTAACAATACCCCTTCTCTCTTTGTTTATTTTTTCTTTCTTTTTTTCTTTTTTTCTTTTTCTCTTTTTTCTCTCATTGTCCGAAGTCTCATCCTAACTTGTGGGGGAATCATAGTCTGCATCATCCTTTCCTCACTGGGCCACTACTCTAAAAATGATGATCATCACACTTCTATTTACTTATAACTCAAAAGGAATAAAAATTACAACTCGATACCTATAACAAAATATGACTCTATTTAATGCCTATGGCAGTGTACCAGGATGTGCAATCATCTAGCATAACATGTATAAAAAATGATGCACGATGGCTGAGCCACAACTACTATGTTAGCTATATGATCATGCAAAGTAATATGACAATGAATTCTCAAGTCATCAAAACGGAAGCGGTGGAAGTTGCATGGTAATATATCTCGGAATGGCCATGGAAAAGCCATAATAGGTAGGTATGGTGGCTGTTTTGAGGAAGATATAATAAGGCTTATGTGTGATAGAGTGTATCATATCACGGGGTTTGGATGCACCGGCGAAGTTTGCACCACGTCTCGAGGTGAGAAAGGGCAATGCATGGTACCATAGAGGCTAGCAAATTGCGGAAAGGTAAGAGTGCGTATAATCCATGGACTCACATTAGTCATAAAGAACTCATATACTTATTGGAAAAGTTTATTAGCCCTCAAAGCAAACTAATACTACGGATGCCCCTAGGGGGGAGGTTGGTAGGAGTTAACCATCGCGTGCCCCCAACCTTCACACAAAGATAGACAATCAAGGATAAATTGTGCTCCAACTTTCATAGCATAACAAGAGACTATACGAGTATGCTTCGAGAATCACAAACCTTAACACCAATATTCTTACTAACCACACCGTTCACTAGTACCTCCCACATATTCCATCTCTATATCGTAAAACTATTGCAATGAATCAAACATATCATATTCAGTGATCCATAAGTTTTATGTAAGATTTTGTGCCTAACCATGCAATTCACCAATTCCATTGTCTCTCTAAATAGATATAAGTGAAGCATGAGAGTTCAATTTTTTTAACAAAAGATCATCCTCTAACAAATATAAGTGTAGCAAAAGAGCATTCTATGAACATTAGTTTTCTATGTGAAGAGAAACATGCAATCGACACTTCAAATGATATAAGTGAAGAACATGAAGCACTCTATAAAGCCATACTCAAAAGGTATAAGTGAAGTGCAATGAGAATTCTATAAATCAACTATGGACTATCTCATACCAGCATGGTGCCCAAAAGAAAAACGAAAACTAAATGCAAAATACGCTCCAAGATTTGCACATATCACATGAACGAAATGAATTCGAAAACATACCGATACTTGTTGAAGAAAGATGGGATGCCTTCTGGGGCATCCCCAAGCTTAGACGCTTGAGTCTCATTGAACATTTACTTGGGGTTCCTTGGGCATTCCCAAGCTTGAGCTCTTGCCTCTCCTCCTTCTCCTCATATCGAGACCTCCTCGATCTTCGAACACTTCATCCACACAAAACTCAACTGAAATAAAAGACTCTCTAAAACTGTTGGGTTGTCTCCCTGTCAGCACTTTCTTTAAAGCCATTAAGCTAGGCATGAAGTGCTCAAGTAATGAATCCACCCAGATCCCAAGGTATATCAAAGCCAATTTTTATTAACAATGATTTGGCATTTAGTAGTGAGCACAAAGCAACATATATCATGCAATGATGGAGTCTAACTCTCTTCCAATGCATCGACATGTCATACAAGAACAAGTCATGCACATCAAGTAAAGGCCAATACATAGCATAAGTAGTTTCTTGCAATTTTATCATGTTGGAAACATAGAGAGGTGGAGATGTATTGCCTCTCTCATAATAATTGCAAGTAGGAGTAGGAAGCACATGCATATTATATTCATCAAAATTATCACGTGCAATGGTAAAAGGCAACCCATCAATATAATCCTTAATAAGAGCAAACTTCTCCGATATAGTGTAGTTTGGAGAATTCAAAAATATAATAGGACTATCATGTGTGGGTGCAATAGCAATAATTTCATTCTTGACATAAGGAACTATTGCAAGCTCATCTCCAATAGCATAATTCATATTTGCATCTTGGCCACAAGCATAGCAAGCATCATCAAAAAGGGATATTTCAAACGAATCAACAAGATCATAGCAATTATCATAGCATTCATCCTTCAGTAAGAACAAAGGGACATTAAACAATGTATGAGTTGAAGAGTTACTCTCATTAGAAGGTGGGCACGGGTAGCTAATCTGCTCTTCCTCCTTTAGTTCTTCGCTCTCCTCATCATCTTTTTCATCCAATGAGCTCACAATTTCATCAATTCCTTCTTCCATAGACTCCTGCAAAATATTAATCTCTTCTTGGACAGCGGAGATTTTCTCAATAAATACATCAATATCGGGATTATATTTATAATTATCATAGCAATGTTTTCAGGTCTATAAAAACATCATCAAAAGCTTCATACTTTAAAAATATTGGATGGCAAAATTTTCAGCTCTATAAACATCATCATCAAAAGCTTCATACTTTAAAAACAAAGATTCAATTTCATAAGCACCCTTAAAAGCAACAAATTCTTCTATTCATTCCACATCATAATAATCATATATACCTGATACGTCTCCAAAGTATCTATAATTTTTGATTGCTCCATGCTACTTTATCTACTGTTTTGTACTATATTGGGCTTTATTTTCCACTTTTATATTATTTTTGGGACTAACCTATTAACCGGAGGCCCAGCCCAGAATTGCTGTTTTTTGCCTTTTTCAGTGTTTCAAAGAAACAGAATATCAAACGGAGTCCAAATGGAATGAAACCTTCGGGAACGTGATTTTCTCATCAGATAAGATCCAGGAGACTTGGACCCTCCGTCAAGAAAGCCATGAGGTGGTCACGAGGGTGGAGGGCGCGCCCCCTGGGAGCGCCCCCCCTAACTTGTGGGCCCCTCGATGCTCCACCGACGTACTCCTTCCTCCTATATATACCTACGTATCCCCAAACAATCAGAACAGGAGCCAAAAACCTAATTCCACCGCCGCAACCTTCTGTATCCATGAGATCCCATCTTGGGGCATGTTCCGGAGCTCCGCCGGAGGGGGCATCCACCACGGAGGGCTTCTACATCATCACCATAGCCCCTCCGATGAAGTGTGAGTAGTTTACTTCAGACCTTCGGGTCCATAGCTAGTAGCTAAATGGCTTCTTCTCTCTTTTTGGATCTCAATACAATGTTCTCCCCCTCTCTTGTGGAGATCTATTTGATGTAATCTTCTTTTTGTGGTGTGTTTGTTGAGACCGATGAATTGTGGGTTTATGATCCAGTATTATCTATGGAAAATATTTGATTCTTCTCTGAATTCTTTTATGTATGATTGAGTTATCTTTGCAAGTCTCTTCGAATTATCCTTTTTGGTTTGTCCAACTAGATTGGTAGTTCTTGCAATGGGAGAAGTGCTTAGCTTTGGGTTCAATCTTGCGGTGTCCTTACCCAGTGACAGAAAGGGTTGCAAGGCACGTATTGTATTGTTGCCATCGAGGATAACAAGATGTTTTTTTTATCATATTGCATGAATTTATCCCTCTACATCATGTCATCTTGCTTAAGGCGTTACTCTGTTTTTACTTAATACTCTAGATGCATGCTGGATAGCGGTCGATGAGTGGAGTAATAGTAGTAGATGCAGAATCGTTTCGATCTACTTGTTTTGGACGTGATGCCTATATACATGATCATTGCCTAGATATACTCATAACTATGCTCAATTCTGTCCATTGCTCAACAGTAATTTGTTCACCCACCGTAGAAAATCTATGCTCTTGAGAGAACCCACTACTGAAACCTATGGCCCCCGGGTCTATTCTCATCATATCAATCTCTATCACTTTATTTACTTGCTTTGTTTTTACTTTGCCTTTTACTTTTTACTTTGCATCTATCTATCAAAAATACCAAAAATATTATCTCTATCAGATCTCACTCTCGTAAGTGACCGTGAAGGGATTGACAACCCCTAAGCGTTGGTTGCGAGTTGCTATCGTTTTGTGTAGGTACGAGGGACTTGTGCGTGGTCTCCTACTGGATTGATACCTTGGTTCTCAAAAATTGAGGGAAATACTTACGCTACTTTGCTGCATCATCCTCTCCTCTTCGGGGAAAACCAACGCAGTGCTCAAGAGGTAGCAAGAAGAATTTCTGGCGCTGTTGCCGGGGAGGCTCACGCAAGCAAGTCAACCATACCAAGTACCCATCGCAATCCCTATCTCTCGCATTACATTATTTGCCATTTTCCTCTCGTTTTCCTCTCCCCCACTTCACCCTTGCCGTTTTATTCGCCCTTCTTCCATTCGGTCTTATGTTTGCTTGTACTTTCTTTTTGCTTGCATCTTTGCTTGCTAAAAGTTTACGGATCCTCATCCGCTTGCCAATCTTTTTAAGAGATCCAATTATGATGAACCAATTGCTAGTGAGTTTTGTGCACTAGATTATCTTTATGATGTTTTGCTTGAAATTCGTGAATCTAGAAATTGTGCTGAAGTACTTTATGAAGAGATTCACGATAACTCTTTGAATAAAAAGCATGATTGCAATGATTTTACTATAAGTTCTCTTGATGACAATTGTGCTAATAATATGCAAAACCCTAAGCTTGGGGATTCTAGTTTTGCTATGTCTACTACTTGTCGCAATGATCATGATTGGGGTAATTCTTCTTATGATCTTGGAATTTTATTTAAGCCCCATGATGAATATGAGATTGACAATAGTGTTTGCAATAATATTGAAAGTGGGTTTGGAAGAGTGTCAATTTTAGATCCCACATATTTGGAGTATGTTGAATCTTATGATATTTTTGATAAAAGTGGGTTTGGAGAGGTCATGACTTTAGTTAATCCCACTATCTTGGAAGAGTGTCAACTTTGTATGCATGTGGATCGTGTTGAGAATATGTTATGTGATAGCTATTTTGTTTAATTTGCTTATGATCCTACATGTAATTATTATGAGAGAGGAAAATATGGTTGTAGAAATTTTCATGTTACTAAATTACCCCTCTTCTTGTTGAGATTGCTATCATCTCTTTGTTCTTCCCTGCATATGCTAGCTTTTTCTTGCCTTGATAATTTGTTTGCTTATAATATGCCTATGCATAGGAAGTATGTTAGACTTAGATGTGTTTGTCACATGTTTCATGATGCTCTCTTTATGCTTCAATTCTTGTCTTTCATGTGAGCACCATTAAAATTATCAATGCCTAGCTAAAAGGCTTTAAAGAAAAGCGCTTGTTGGGAGACAACCCGGTATTTTTCCTTGCTGTTATTCAATAAATAATCCATCTACCTTCTGTTTGGATGTGGTTTTATGTTTTAATTAGTGTTTGTGCCAAGTAGAACCTATAGGATAACCTACGATGATAGTTGATTTGATTCTGCTGAAAAATAGAAACTATGCGCGCACGAATATAGTTATGATAAATCATAGAAACATGCTTTTGTTGGAAATATTCCCTAGAGGCAATAATAAAAGGATTATTATTATATTTCCTTGTTCATGACAATTGTCTTTATTCCTGCTATAATTGTATTATCCGGAAATCGTAATACATGTGTGAATACATAGACCACAATATGTCCCTAGTGAGCCTCTAGTTGACTAGCTCATTGATCAACAGATAGTCATGGTTTCCTGACTATGGACATTAGATGTCATTGATAATGGGATCACATTATTAGGAGAATGATGTGATGGACAAGACTCAATCCTAAGCATAGCACAAGATCGTGTAGTTTGTTTTGCTAGAGCTTTTCCAATGTCAAGTATCTTTTCCTTAGACCATGAGATCGTGTAACTCCCGAATACCGTATGAGTGCTTTGGGTGTACCAAACGTCACAACGTAACTGGGTGACTATAAAGGTGCACTACAGGTATCTCCGAAAGTGTCTGTTGGGTTGACATGGATCGAGACTGGGATTTGTCACTCCGTATGAAGGAGAGGTATCTCTGGGCCCACTCGGTAATGCATCATCATTATGAGCTCAAAGTGACCAAGTGTTTGGTCACGGGATCACGAGTAAAGTGACTTGCCGGTAACGAGACTGAACGAGGTATTGGGATACCGACGATCGAGTCCCGGGCAAGTAACGTACCGATTAACAAAGGGAATTGTATACGGGGTTGATTGAATCCTCGACATTGTGGTTCATCTGATGAGATCATCGAGGAGCATGTGGGATCCAACATGGGTATCCAGATCCCGATGTTGGTTATTGATCGGAGAGCCGTCTCGGTCATGTCTGCGTGTCTCCCGAACCCGTAGGGTCTACACACTTAAGGTTCGCTGACACTAGGGTTATTAGGAAGACTTGTATGTGAGTACTGAATGTTGTTCGGAGTCCCGAATGAGATCTCGGACATCACGAGTTGTTCCAGAATGGTCTGGAGGTGAAGATTTATATATGGGAAGTTGTCATACGGTCACCGGAAAGTTTCGGGGGCATATCGGTATTGTACCGGGGCCACCAGAGGGGTTCCGGGGGTCCACTGGGAGGGGCCACCTCTCTCGGAGGGCCTCATGGGCCGTAGTGGGTAGGGAACCAGCCACTGGAGGGCTGGGCGCCCCTCCCTTGGGCCCATGCACTTAGGGTTGGGGGGCAAACCCTAGTGGGGGCGCCCCCCTTGCTTGGGGGGCAAGCCCCCTCCCTTGGCCGCCGCCCCCCCCTCTAGATCTCATCTAGAGGGGGCCGGCCCCCTTTCCCCTTCCCCTATAAATAGAGGGGCGAGGGGAGGGCTGCACATAACATCCAAGGCGCAGCCCCTCCCCTCCCGAACACCTCTCCTCCTCCGTTAAGAGCTTGGCGAAGCCCTGCCGGAGTATTGCCTCTCTACCACCACCACGCCGTCGTGCTGCTGCTGGAGCCTTCTTCCTCAACCTCTCCTTCCCCCTTGCTGGATCAAGAAGGAGGAGACGTCGTCCGCTCCATACGTGTGTTGAACGCGGAGGTGCTGTCCGTTCGGCACTTGGTCATCGGTGATTTGGATCACGGCGAGTACGACTCCATCATCCCCGTTCTCTTGAACGCTTCCGCTCGCGATCTACAAGGGTATGTAGATGCACTCCTATCACTCGTTGCTTAGGTGAACTCATAGATGGATCTTGGTGAAACCGTAGGAAATTTTTTAATTTTCTGCAACGTTCCCCAACAGTGGCATCATGAGCTAGGTCTATGCGTAGTTCTCTATTGCACGAGTAGAACACAAATTTGTTGTGGGTGTAGATGTTGTCAACTTTCTTGCCGCTACTAGTCTTATTTTGCTTCAGCGGTATTGTGGGATGAAGCGGCCCGGACCGACCTTACACATACGCTTACGTGAGACAGGTTCCACCGACTGACATGCACTAGTTGCATAAGTTGGCTAGCGGGTGTCTGTCTCTCCCACTTTAGTTGGAGTGGATTAGATGAAAAGGTTCCTTATGAAGGGTAAATAGAAGTTGACAAATCACGTTGTGGCTTTTTCGTAGGTAAGAAAACGTTCTTGCTAGAACCCTATTGCAGCCACGTAAAAGATGCAACAACAATTAGAGGACGTCTAACTTGTTTTTGCAGCAATTGCCTTGTGATGTGATATGGCCAAAAGTTGTGATGAATGATGAATGATATATTGTGATGTATGAGATCATGTTCTTGTAATAGGAATCACGACTTTCATGTCGATGAGTATGAGAACCGGCAGGAGCCATAGGAGTTGTCTTAATTATTGTATGACCTACGTGTCAATAATTTAACGCCATGTAATTACTTTACTTTATTGCTAAAACGTTAGCCATAGTAGTAGAAGTAATAGTTGGTGAGCAACTTCATGGAGACACGGTGATGGAGATCATGATGATGGAGATCATGGTGTCATGCCGGGGACGAAGATGATCATGGAGTCCCGAAGATGGAGATCAAAGGAGCTATATGATATTGGCCATATCATGTCACTACTATATAATTGCATGTGATGTTTATTATGTTTATGCATCTTGTTTACTTAGAACGACGGTAGTAAATAAGATGATCCCTTATAACAATTTCGAGAAAGTGTTCTCCCCTAACTATGCGTCGTTGCTAAAGTTCGTCGTTTTGAAGCACCACGTGATGATCGGGTGTGATAGATTCTTACGTTCACATACAACGGGTGTAAGACTGTTTTACACATGCAAAAACACTTAGGGTTAACTTGACGAGCCTAGCATGTACAGACATGGCCTCGGAATACAGAGACCGAAAGGTCGAACATGAGTCATATGGAAGATACGATAAACATGGAGATGTTCACCGATGATGACTAGTCTGTCTCACGTGATGATCGGACACGGCCTAGTCGACTCGGATCGTGTAACACTTAGATGACTAGAGGGATGTCTAATCTGAGTGGGAGTTCATTAAATAATTTGATTAGATGAACTTAATTATCATGAACTTTAGTCTAAAACCTTTGCAAATATGTCTTGTAGATCAAATGGCCAACGCTCATGTCAACATGAACTTCAACGCGTTCCTAGAGAAAACCAAGCTGAAAGATGATGGCAGCAACTATACGGACTGGGTCAGGAACCTGAGGATCATCCTCATAGCTGCCAAGAAAACATATGTCCTAGATGGACCGCTAGGTGAACCACCCATCCCAGAGAACCAAGACGTTATGAACGCTTGGCAGTCACGTGCTGATGATTACTCCCTCGTTCAGTGTGGCTTGCTTTAGTGCTTAGAACCGGGGCTCCAAAAGCGTTTTGAGCAACAAGGAGCATATGAGATGTTCGAGGAGCTGAAAATGGTTTTCCAAGCTCATGCCCGGGTCGAGAGATATGAAGTCTCCGACAAGTTCTACAGTTGTAAGATGGAGGAAAATAGTTCTGTCAGTGAGCACATACTCAAAATGTCTGGGTTGCACAACCGCCTGTCCCAGCTGGACATTAACCTCCAGGACGAGGCGGTCATTGACAGAATCCTTCAATCGCTCCCACCGAGCTACAAGAGCTTTGTGATGAACTACAATATGCAGGGGATGGTGAAAACTATTCCTGAAGTATTTTCAATGCTAAAGTCAGCAGAGGTAGAAATCAAGAAAGAACATCAAGTGTTGATGGTCAATAAAACCACCAAGTTCAAGAAGGGCAAGGGTAAGAAGAACTTCAAGAAGGAAGACAAGGATGTTGCCGCGCCCGGTAAGCCAGTTGCCGGGAAGAAGTCAAAGAATGGACCCAAGCCTGAGACTGAGTGCTTTTATTGCAAAGGGAAGGGTAACTGGAAGCGGAACTGCCCCAAATACTTAGCAGACAAGAAGGCTGACAACACTAAAGGTATATGTGATATACATGTAATTCATGTGTACTTTACCAGTACTCGTAGTAACTCCTGGGTATTTGATACCGGTGCCGTTGCTCATATTTGTAACTCACAGCAGGAGCTGCGGAATAAGCAGAGACTGGTGAAGGACGAGGTGACGATGCGCAACGGGAATGGTTCCAAGGTCGATGTGATCATCGTCGGCGCGCTACCTCTACATTTACCTACGGGATTAGTTTTAAACCTCAATAATTGTTATTTAGTGCCAAGTTTGAGCATGAACATTGTATCTGGATCTCGTTTGATACGAGATGGCTACTCATTTAAATCCGAGAATAATGGTTGTTCTATTTATATGAGAGATATGTTTTATGGTCATGCCCCGATGGTCAATGGTTTATTCTTAATGAATCTCGAGCGTAATGTTACACATATTCATAGTGTGAATACCAAAAGATGTAAAGTTGATAACGATAGTCCCACATACTTGTGGCACTGCCGCCTTGGTCACATTGGTGTCAAGCGCATGAAGAAGCTCCATGTTGATGGAGTTTTAGAGTCTCTAGATTATGAATCGTTTGACACATGCGAGCCATGCCTCATGGGCAAGATGACCAAGACTCCGTTCTCCGGAATAATGGAGCGAGCAACCAACTTGTTGGAAATCATACATACTGATGTGTGCGGTCCAATGAACGTTGAGGCTCACGGAGGATATCGTTATGTTCTCACTCTCACTAATGACTTGAGTAGATATGGGTATGTCTACTTAATGAAACACAAGTCTGAGACCTTTGAAAAGTTCAAGGAATTTCAGAATGAGGTAGAGAATCAACGTGACCGAAAGATAAAGTTCCTACGATCAGATCGTGGAGGAGAATATTTAAGTCATGAATTTGGTACGCACTTAAGGAAATGTGGAATCGTTTCACAACTCACACCGCCTGGAACACCTTAGCATAACGGTGTGTCCGAACATCGTAATCGCACTCTATTGGATATGGTGCGGTCTATGATGTCTCTTACCGATTTACCGCTATCATTTTGGGGATACGCTCTAGAGACAGCTACATTCACTTTAAATAGGGCTCCGTCTAAAACCGTTGAGACGACACCGTATGAATTATGGTTTGGGAAGAAACCTAAGCTGTCGTTTCTAAAAGTTTGGGGATGCAACGCTTATGTCAAGAAACTTCAACCTGAAAAGCTCAAACCCAAGTCGGAAAAATGCGTCTTCATAGGATACCCTAAGGAAACCATTGGGTATACCTTCTACTTAAGATCCGAGGGCAAGATCTTTGTTGCTAAGAATGGATCCTTTCTGGAAAAAGAGTTTCTCTCGAAAGAAGTAAGTGGGAGGAAAGTAGAACTCGATCAAGTACTACCTCTTGAACCGTAAAGTAGTGCTGCCCAGGAAAATGTTCATGTAGTGCCTACACCAACTGGAGAGGAAATTAGTGATGATGATCAAGGTACTTCGGATCAAGTTGCTACTGAACTTCGTAGGTCCACAAGGACACGTTCCGCACCAGAGTGGTATGGCAACCCTGTCTTGGAAATCATGTTGTTAGACAACGGTGAACCTTCGAAATATGAAGAAGCGATGGCGGGCCCAGATTCCAACAAATGGCTTGAAGCCATGCAATCCGAGATAGAATCCATGTATGAAAACAAAGTATGGACTTTGACAGACTTGTCTGATGATCGGCGAGCGATAGAAAACAAATGGATCTTTAAGAATAAGACGGACGCGGATGGTAATGTTACGATCTATAAAGCTCGACTTGTCGCTAAGGGTTATCGACAAGTTCAAGGGGTTAACTACGATGAGACATTCTCTCCTGTAGCGAAGCTGAAGTCCGTCTGAATCATGTTAGCAATTGCCGCATACTATGATTATGAGATATGGCAGATGGACGTCAAAACGGCATTCCTTAACGGACATCTTAAGGAAGGACTGTATATGATGCAGCCGGAAGGTTTTGTCGATCCTAAGAATGCTAACAAAGTATGCAAGCTCCAGCGATCCATTTATGGGCTGGTGCAAGCATCTCGGAGTTGGAACATTCGCTTTGATGAGATGATCAAAGCGTTTGGGTTTATGCAGACTTATGGAGAAGCCTGCGTTTACAAGAAAGTGAGTGGGAGCTCTGTAGCATTTCTCATATTATATGTAGATGACATACTCTTGATGGGAAATGATATAGAACTTTTGGACAGCATTAAGGCCTACTTGAATAAGTGTTTTTCAATGAAGGACCTTGGAGAAGCTGCTTACATATTAGGCATCAAGATCTATAGGGATAGATCGAGACGCCTCATAGGTCTTTCACAAAGCACATACCTTGATAAGATTTTGAAGAAGTTCAAAATGGATCAGTCCTAGAAAGGTTTCTTGCCTGTATTGCAAGGTGTGAGATTGAGCTCGGCTCAATGCCCAATGACGGCAAAAGATAAAGAAGAGATGAGTGTCATCCCCTATGCTTCAGCCATAGGATCTATTATGTATGCCATGCTGTGTACCAGACCTGATGTAAACCTTGCCGTAAGTTTGGTAGGAAGGTACCAAAGTAATCCCGGCAAGGAACACTGGACAGCGGTCAAGAATATCCTGAAGTACCTGAAAAGGACAAAGGACATGTTTCTCATTTATGGAGGTGACGAAGAGCTCGTCGTAAAGGGTTACATCGACGCTAGCTTCGACACAGATCTGGATGACTCTAAGTCACAAACCGGATACGTGTATATGTTGAATGGTGGAGCAGTAAGCTGGTGCAGCTGCAAGCAGAGCGTCGTGGCGGGATCTACATGTGAAACGGAGTACATGGCAGCCTCGGAGGCGGCGCATGAAGCAATTTGGGTGAAGGAGTTCATCACCGACCTAGGAGTCATACCCAATGCGTCGGGGCCGATCAAACTCTTCTGTGACAACACTGGAGCTATTTCCCTTGCCAAGGAGCCCAGGTTTCACAAGAAGACTAGGCACATCAAGCATCGTTTCAACTCCATCCGTGAAAATGTTCAATATGGAGACATAGATATTTGCAAAGTACATACGGATCTGAATGTCGCAGATCCGTTGACTAAACCTCTTTCACGAGCAAAACATGATCAACACCAGAACTCTATGGGTGTTCGATTCATCACAATGTAACTAGATTATTGACTCTAGTGCAAGTGGGAGAGTGTTGGAAATATGCCCTAGAGGCAATAATAAAAGGATTATTATTATATTTCCTTGTTCATGATGATTGTCTTTATTCATGCTATAATTGTATTATCCGAAAATCGTAATACACGTGTGAATACATAGACCACAATATGTCCCTAGTGAGCCTCTAGTTGACTAGATCGTTGATCAACAGATAGTCATGGTTTCCTGACTATGGACATTAGATGTCATTGATAACGGGATCACATCATTAGGAGAATGATGTGATGGACAAGACCCAATCCTAAGCATAGCACAAGATCGTGTAGTTTGTTTTTCTAGAGCTTTTCCAATGTCAAGTATCTTTTCCTTAGACCATGAGATCGTATAACTCCCGGATACCGTATGAGTGCTTTGGGTGTACCAAACGTCACAACGTAACTGGGTGACTATAAAGGTGCACTACAGGTATCTCCGAAAGTGTCTGTTGGGTTGACACGGATCGAGACTGGGATTTGTCACTCCGTATGACGGAGAGGTATCTCTGGGCCCACTCGGTAATGCATCATCATTATGAGCTCAAAGTGACCAAGTGTTTGGACACGGGATCATGCATTGCGGTACGAGTAAAGTGACTTGCCGGTAACGAGACTGAACGAGGCATTGGGATACCGACGATCGAGTCCCGGGCAAGTAACGTACCGATTGACAAAGGGAATTGTATACGGGGTTGATTGAATCCTCGACATCGTGGTTCATCCGATAAGATCATCAAGGAGCATGTGGGAGCCAACATGGGTATCCAGATCCCACTGTTGGTTATTGATTGGAGAGCCGTCTCGGTCATGTCTGCATGTCTCCCGAACCCGTAGGGTCTACACACTTAAGGTTCGGTGACGCTAGGGTTATTAGGAAGACTTGTATGTGAGTACTGAATGTTGTTCGGAGTCCCGAATGAGATCCCGGACGTCACGAGGAGTTCCGGAATGGTCCGGAGGTGAAGATTTATATATGGGAAGTTGTCATACGGTCACCGGAAAGTTTCGAGGGCATATCGGTATTGTACCGGGGCCACCGGAGGGGTTCCGGGTCCACCGGGAGGGGCCACCTCTCTCGGGGGGCCTCATGGGCCGTAGTGGGCAGGGAACCAGCCCCTGGAGGGCTGGGCGCACCCCTCCTTGGGCCCATGCGCCTAGGGTTGGGGGGGGGGGGAAACCCTAGTGGGGGCGCCCCCTTACTTGGGGGGCAAGCCCCCTCCCTTGGCCGCCTCCCCCCTCTAGATCTCATCTAGAGGGGGCCGGCCCCCTTTCCCCTTCCCCTATAAATAGAGGGGCGAGGTGAGGGCTGCACACAACATCCAAGGCTCAGCCCCTCCCCTCCCCAACACCTCTCCTCCTCCGTTAAGAGCTTGGCGAAGCCCTGCAGGAGTACTGCCTCTCCACCACCACCACGCCGTCGCGCTGCTGCTGGAGCCTTCTTCCTTAACCTCTCCTTCCCCCTTGCTGGACCAAGAAGGAGGAGACGTCATCCGCTCCGTACGTGTGTTGAACGCGGAGGTGCTGTCGGTTCGGCACTTGGTCATCGGTGATTTGGATCACGGCGAGTACGACTCAATCATCCCCGTTCTCTTGAACGCTTCCTCTCGCGATCTACAAGGGTATGTAGATGCACTCCTATCACTCGTTGCTTAGATGAACTCATGGATGGATCTTGGTGAAACCGTAGGAAAAAATTTAATTTTCGGCAACGTTCCCCAACAGCTTTTGCGTTTATTCTTTTTGCTGATGTTCAATAAACAAATTGTCCAGGACTTCTTGTTTTGGTAGAATTTTTAGAGGTCCAAAAGTTTGCGTTAGTTACAGATTGCTACAGACTGTTTTGTTTTTGACAAATTCAGTTTTACGTGTGTTGTTTGCTTATTTTGATGAATCTATGGCTAGTAAAATAGTTTATAAACCATAGAGAAGTTGGAATACAGTAGGTTTAACACCAATATAAATAAAGAATGAGTTCATTGCAGTACCTTGAAGTAGTCTTTTGTTTTCTTTCTCTAACGGAGCTCACGAGATTTCTGTTGAGTTTTGTGTTGTGAAGTTTTCAAGTTTTGGGTGAATTCTTTTGATGGATTATGGAACAAGGAGTGGAAAGAGCCTAAGCTTGGGGATGCCCATGGCACCCCCGAGATAATCCAAGGAAACCAAAAAGTCAAAGCTTGGGGATGCCCGGAAGGCATCCCCTCTTTCGTCCACTTCCATCGGTAATTTACTTGGAGCTATATTTTTATTCACCACATGATATGTGTTTTGCTTGTAGTGTCTTGTATTATTTGTGTCTTTGCTTGTTAGTCTACCACAATCATCCTTGCTGTACACACCTTTTGAGAGAGCCATACATGATTTGGAATTTGTTAGAATACTCTATGTGCTTCACTTATATCTTTTGAGCTTGATAGATTTGCTCATAGTGTTCCACTTATATCTTTTGAGCTGATAATTTTTGCTCTAGTGCTTCACTTATATCTTTTAGAGCATGGTGGTGGATTTGTTTCAAAGAAACTATTGATCTCTCATGCTTCACTTAGATTATTTTGAGAGTCATTGATAGCATGGTAATTTGCTTAATGTTAATATACTTGGTGTTCAAGATATGTGAACCTTTCTTTTGAGTGCATTGAATACCAAGATAAGTTTGATGCTTGATAATTGTTTTGAGATATGGAGGTGATAATATCAAAGTCATGCTAGTTGGGTGATTATTAAGTTGAGAAATACTTGTGTTGAAGTTTGCAAGTCCCGTAGCATGCACGTATGGTTGAAGTTGTGTAACAAATTTGAAACATGAAGTGTACCTGGCTTGTGCATCCTTATGAGTGGCAGTCGGGGACGAGGGTTGGTCTTTTCCTACCAATCTATCCCCCTAGGAGCATGCGCATAGTACTTGATTTTTGATGACTTCTAAATTTTTGCAATAAGTGTATGGGTTCTTTTGACTAATGTTGAGTCCATGGATTATACGAACTCTCACCTTTCCGCCTTTGCTAGCTTCTTTGGTACCGTGCATTGCCATTTCTCACCTTGAGAGTTGGTGCAAACTTCTCCGGTGCATCCAAACCCTATGATATGATACGCTCTATCACACATAAACCTCCTTATATCTTCCTCAAAACAGCCACCACACCTACCTATCATGGCATTTCCATAGCCATTCTGAGATATATTGCCACGCAACTTCCACCATCATCATCATGACATACATTACTTTTGTCATATTGCCATTGCATGATCATGTAGTTGACATCGTATTTGTGGCAAAGCCACCATGCATTATTTTCCATACATGTCACTCTTGATTCATTGCACCATCCCGGTACACCACCGGAGGCATTCATATAGAGTCATATCTTGTTCTAAATTTCGAGTTGTAATCCTTATGTTGTAATCAATAGAAGTGTGATGATCATCATTATTAGAGCATTGCCCAAATAAAAAAAAGAAAAGGCCAAAAAAAGAAATGCCAAAAAAAAAGAAAAGGGCAATGCTACTATCTCTTTTTCCACACTTGTGCTTCAAAGTAGCACCGTGTTCTTCATGTAGTGAGTCTCATAAGTTGTCTTTTCATACTAGTCGGAATTTTTCATTATAGAACTTGGCTTGTATATTCCTACGATGGGCTTCCTTAAATGCCCTAGGTCTTCATGAGCAAGCGAGTTGGATGCACACCCACTAGTTTTCTTTTGTTGAGCATTCATACCTCTAGTGCATCCGTTGCATGGCAATCCCTACTCCTCATGTTGACATCAATTGATGGGCATCTCCATAGCCCGTTGATTAGCGTCGTCAATGTGAGACTTTCTCCTTTTTTTTCTTTTCCACACAATCCCCATCATCATATTCTATTCCACCCATAGTGCTATATCCATGGCTCACGCTCATGTATTGCGTGAAGGTTGAAAAAGTTTGAGACTATTTAAGTATGAAACAATTGCTTGGCTTGTCATCGGGGGTATAGAAGTTGGGAACATCTTTGCGTGACGAAAATGAAGCATAGCCTAACTATATGATTTTGTAGGGATGAACTTTCTTTTGCCAAGTTATTTTGAGAAGACATGATTGCTTTGATTAGTATGCTTGAAGTATTATTATTTCTGTGTCAATATGAACTTTTGTCTTGAATCTTACGGATCTGAATATTCATATCACAATTAAGAAGTTTTACATTGAAATTATGCCAAAGTATCACTCCGTATCAAAAATTCTTTTTTATCATTTACCTACTCGAGGACGAGCATGAATTAAGCTTGGGGACGCCTGATACGTCTACAACATATCTATAATTTTTGATTGCTCCATGCTACTTTATCTACTGTTTTGGACTATATTGGGCTTTATTTTCCACTTTTATATTATTTTTGGGACTAACCTATTAACCGGAGGCCCAACCCAGAATTGCTGTTTTTTTGCCTTTTCAGTGTTTCGAAGAAATAGAATATCAAACGGAGTCGAAATGGAATGAAACCTTCGGAAACGTGATTTTCTCATTAGATAAGATCCAGGAGACTTGGACCCTCCGTCAAGAAAGCCACGAGGAATTCACGAGGGTGGAGGGCGCCCCCCCCGGGCACGCCCCCCTACCTCGTGGGCCCCTTGAAGCTCTACTGACGTACTCCTTCCTCCTATCTATACCTACGTATCCCCAAACGATCAGAACATGAGACAAAAACCTAATTCCACCGCCGCAACCTTCTGTATCCACGAGATCCCATCTTGGGGCCTGTTCCGGAGCTCCGCCGGAGGGGGCATCCACCGTGGAGGGCTTCTACATCATCACCATAGCCCCTCTGATGAAGTGTGAGTAGTTTACTTCATACCTTCGGGTCCATAGCTAGTATCTAGATGGCTTGTTCTCTCTTTTTGGATCTCAATACAATGTTCTCCCCCTCTCTCGTGGAGATCTATTCGATGTAATCTTCTTTTTGCGGTGTGTTTGTTGAGACCGATGAATTGTGGGTTTATGATCCAGTATTATCTATGGAAAATAGTTGATTCTTGTTTGAATTCTTTTATGTATGATTGAGTTATCTTTTCAAGTCTCTATGAATTATCCTTTTTGGTTTGGCCAACTAGATTGGTAGTTCTTGCAATGGGAGAAGTGCTTAGCTTTGGGTTCAATCTTGCGGTGTCCTTACCCAGTGACAGAAAGTGTTGCAAGGCACGTATTGTATTGTTACTATCAAGGATAACAAGATGGGGGTTTTATCATATTGCATGAATTTATCCCTCTACATCATGTCATCTTGCTTAAGGCATTACTCTGTTTTACTTAATACTCTAGATGCATGCTGGATAGCGGTCGATGAGTGGAGTAATAGTAGTAGATGCAGAATCGTTTCGATCTACTTGTTTTGGACATGATGCCTATATACATGATCATTGCCTAGATATACTCATAACTATGCTAAATTCTGTCAATTGCTCAATAGTAATTTGTTCACCGACCGTAGAAAATCTATGCTCTTGAGAGAAGCCACTAGTGAAACCTATGGCCCCCGGGTCTATTCTCAATATATCAATCTCTATCACTTTATTTACTTGCTTTGTTTTTACTTTGCCTTTTACTTTTTACTTTGCATCTATCTATCAAAAATACCAAAAATATTATCTCTATCAGATCTCACTCTCGTAAGTGACCGTGAAGGGATTGACAACCCCTAAGCGTTGGTTGCAAGTTGCTATCGTTTTGTATAGGTACGAGGGACTTGTGCGTGATATCCTACTGGATTGATACCTTCGTTCTCAAAAACTGAGGGAAATACATACGCTACTTTGCTACATCATCCTCTCATCTTCGGGGAAAACCAACGCAGTGCTCAAGAGGTAGCAATACCATTGGCATAAGAAGCCAAGGTTTCATTATCATTAAATTTGCATGAAAAGGAAAGATGTGGAGCGTTCATCCTAGAGCAACAAGTATTAATCATATCTCAAGCATAGCTCCCGAGCATACCAATGCAACATATGAATTTGATCCCATAAAAGTTTCCCTTTTTGTGTCAAGCGATAATCCCTAAAGTATTCACGTTGATCCAATGTTACTCCCATTATCAAGTTGAATGGGGTTTTCTCAGGATTATCAAAGTAGTGCATAATATTTTTCACATAACGAGCATCGAGGGTTTTAGGACGTTCCGCATCTCCATGAGTAGCAAGTACCACTATTTTTTTGGTGTTTCATGTTCCATATCCATAACTAAAGATAGAGAACAACTTAGAATAGGAAATAGAAACTACTTAGTGATAAAGCAAACCAGCACACACGAGAATATTCAGCCCACGCTATTGCTCCCCAGCAACGGCGCCAGAAAAAGGTCTTGATAACCCACAAGTATAGACGATCGTTTGTAGCCTTCTTTGATAAATAAGAGTGTCTAACACAACGAGGAGCTAAAGGCAGAACAAATATTCCCTCAAGGTCTATCGACCACCGATACAACTCTACACACACTTGATGTTTGCATTACCTAAAACAATTATGAAACTATTTTGCGAGGATAAAACTACGAGTACTTTGCAAGAATAAAACTATGAATAAATTGCAAAGTAATAAAAGTGGATAGCTTTTGTCAATAAGAAAGTCATTTGTCCCTAGGCAATCGGTAACAAGTACCGGTAATCATTCTTGTAATTTTATATGAGGGAGAGGCATGAGCTAACATACTTTCTCTACTTAGATCATATGCACTTATGATTGGAACTCTAGCAAGCATCCGCAACTACTAAAGATAATTAAGGTCGTGAAATCCAACCATAGCATTAAGTATCAAGTCATCTTTACTCCCATACGTCATACCCCACTTACTCGGGTTTAAGCTTCTGTCACTCTCACAACCCACCATAAGAGAACCATGAACATATTGCAACACCCTATAGTGGGGGCCCCTCACATTTGCGCGAGACGGAGGGCACCATAGGACAGCACCATAAATAAAATATACAATCATACCAACCAATATCACGATTAACCCATAGGACAAAGCGGATCTACTCAAATATCATAGGATAACCATAGATCATTGGGAAATAATATATGGAGATGAGCACCATGTTTAAGTAGAGATTACAGCAGGGAGAAGGGGTGTTACACGGCTGCATATAGGGGGAGAGAGTTGGTGTTGACGGTAGCAAGATTGTTGATGTAGATTGCTGTCACAATCCTTGCGCCAGCAACACTCCGACACCACCAGGAGAGGGGGGAGAGAGCTCCCCCTCCTTCGTCTTCTTCCTTGGCCTCCCCCCTAGATGGGAGGAGAGTTCCCCCTCTGGTCCATGGCCTCCATGGCAGCGGAGGGGCAGGAGCCCCTCCGAGATTGGACTCCCCTCTCTGTTCTCTTCTATTTCGCGCTACCCAGATCTGGCCGAAAACCATTTCTTATATTGCCGGAGATCCGTAACTCCGATTGCCCTGATCTTTTTACATGATCTGTTTCCTGATATAAGCTTCCTTGCGCCCGAAGTAGGGCTCCAACTGACGTACGAGGTGAGCACAACCCACCACCACGCGCCAAGGGCCTAGGGCGTGCCCTGGTGTCTCGTGGTCTGTGTGGGCCTCCGTTTGGGGTGATTCCAACTACCAAAAATCACAAATATTCCAAAATAATTCTTCGTGAAATTTTATTGCATTTGGAATTCGTTTGATATGGGTTTTGTGCGATACAAAAAAACATGCAACAAATAGGAACTGGCACTGGGCATTGAATAAGTTAGTACAAATAAATCATATAAAAAGTTGCCAAAAGTTTGTAAAAGTTGAATAATATTGGCATCAAACAATCAAAAATTATAGATATCACAGAGACGTATCAAAACTCCATCCGGATGGACTTTTGGAATCACTTGATTATGAATCGTTTGATACTTGCAAACCATGCCTCATGGGCAAGATGACTAAAACTCCGTTCTCTAGAACAATGGAGCAAGCTAATGACTTATTGGAAATAATAAATACCGATGTATGCAGTCCGATGAGTGTTGAGGCATGCAGTGGGTATCGGTTTTTTCTGACCTTCACAAATGATTTGAGTAGGTATGGGTATATCTACTTGATGAAACACAAATCGAAACATTTGAAAATTTAGAAGAATTTCAGAGTGAAGTGGACAATCATCGTAATAAGAAAATAAAGTTTCTATGATTTGACCGCAGAGGTGAATATTTGAGTTACGAGTTTGGCCTTCATTTAAAACAATGTGAAATTGTTTCACAACTCACGCCACCTGGAACACCGCAGTGGTAATGGTGTGTCCGAATGTCGTAATCGTACTTTATGGGATATGTTGCGTTCTATGATGTCTCTTCCCATTTACCACTATTGTTTTGGGGTTATGCATTAGATACAGCCGCATTCACGTTAAATAGGGCACCCTCTAATCTTGAGACAACACCGTATGAACCGTGGTTTGGCAAGAAACCTAAGCTGTCAATTCTTAAAGTCTGGGGTTGCGACACTTATGTCAAAAGGCTTTAGCCTGATAAGCTCAAACCCAAATCGGAGAAGTGTGTCTTCATAGGATACCCTAAAGAAACAATTGGGTACACCTTCTACCGTAGGTCCGAAGGCAAGATCTTTGTTGCCAAAAATGGATCGAAGTGAGTGAGAGGAAAGTAGAACTTGATGAGGTAATTGTACCTTCTCTTGAATTGGAAAGTAGCATATTAGAGAAATCCGTTCCCATGATGCCTACTCCAACTAGAGAGGAAGCTAATGATGATGATCATGAACCTTCGGTTTAAGTTACTACCGGACCTTGTAGGTCGAACAGAGAACATACCGCACCAGAGTGGTATGGTAATCCTGTCCTGGAAGTCAAGTTATTAGACCTTGGCGAACCTACGAACTATGAAGAAGCTATGATGAGCCAAGATTCTGATAAATGGCTTGAGGCCATGAAATCTAAGATAGGATCCATGTATGAGAACAAAGCATGGACTTTGGTGGACTTGCACGATGATCGGAAAGCCATTGAGAATAAATGGATCTTCAAGAAGAAGAGATACGTTGATGGTAATGTCACCATCTACAAAGCTCAACTTGCCGTGAAAGGTTTTCGACAAGTTCAAGGGGTTGACTACGATGATACCTTCTCACCCATAGCGATGCTTAAGTCAGTCTGTATCATGATAGCAATTGCCGCATTTTATAATTATGAAATCCGACAAATGCACATCAAAACTGCATTCCTTAATGGATTTCTTAAACAAGAGTTGTATATGTTGCAACCAGAAGGTTTTGTCAATCCTAAGGTGCTAACAATGTGTGCAAGCTCCAACAATCCATCTATGGACTGGTGCAAGCATTTCGGAGTTGGAATATACACTTTGATGAGGTGATCAAAGCATATGGTTTTATACATACTTACGGAGAAACATGTATTTACAAGAAAGTGGGTGGGAGCTCTATAGCATTTCTGATATTATATGTGGATGACATATTGTTTATTGGAAATGATATATAATTTCTGGATAGCATAAAAGGATACTTCAATAAGAATTTTTCAATGAAATACCTCGCTGAAGCAACTTATATATTGAGCATCAAGATCTATAGGGGTAGATCGAGATGCTTAATAGGACTTTCACAAAGCACATACCTTGATAAATATTTTCAAGAAGTTCAAAATGGACCAGTCAAAGAAAGGGTTCTTGCCTGTGTTAACAAGGTGTTAAATTGAGTCAGACTCAAAGCCCGACCACTACAGAAGATAGAGAGAGAGAATGATAGCCATTCCCTATGCCTCAGCCATAGGTTCTATAAAGTATGCCATGTTGTGTACTAGACCTATTGTGTACCTTTCCACGAGTTTGGCAAGGGGGTACAATAGTGATCCAGGACTAGATCAGTGGACAACGGTCAAAGTTAACTAAGAGGACTAAGGAAATATTTCTTGGTTATGGAGGTGATAAGGAGTTCTTCATAAAGAGTTACGTCGATGCAAGCTTTGACACCGATTTTGATGACTCTAAGCCTCAATCTGGATACATATTGAAAGTGGGAGCAATTAGCTATAGTAGCTCCATGTAGAGCATTGTAGACATAGAAATTTGCAAAATACATACGGATCTGGATGTGACAGACCCATTGACTAAACTTCTCTCACAAGCAAAACATGATCACACCTTAGTACTCTTTGGGTGTTAATCACATGGCGATGTGAACTAGATTATTGACTCTAGTAAACTCTTTGGGTGTTGGTCACATGGCGATATGAACTATGGGTGTTAATCACATGGTGATGTGAACTAGATTATTGACTCTAGTGCAACTGAGAGACTGATGAAAATATGCCCTTGAGGCAATAATAAAATGATTATTATTATATTTCCTAAATCATGATAAAGGTCATGCTAGAATTGTATTCACCAGAAACTTAAATACATGTGTGGATACATAAACAAATATTGTGTCCCTAGTGAGCCTTTGAAACATCGAGGATGTCGCCTAGAGGGGGGGGGGTGAATAGGCGCTTTAAAATAATTACTGTTTAGGCTTGAACATATGTGGAACAAACCTAGCAGTTAATTTGTCAAGCACAAAACATACAACAACTAGGCTAACCTATGTGCACCAACAACTTATGCTAAGCAAGATAAACAACTAAGTGATAGCAAGATATATGACATGAAAATAACTTGATACTATCTGTCACTCCGATGTAAATCTATTAAACATAGTATTCAAATAAGCAACATTCTAGCACTCAGAATAACAATCAAAAAATCATCACAATAAAGAAGTAACAATAATAACGAGAAACAGCAAATAAAATCCAAGGAAAAAATTACACGAGAAACTATAAAGAAACTACTAAGAAAACCTTTTGACTCAACTACTAAATTGTTTTGTCATAAGTAACTTAACAATAAAGAAAATACTAAACTAATAAGTTAACAGAAAAGAAAATAGGTTTTCATTATAATAACAAAAATATTTTTTTCATAAACTTTTAGTAGCAAAAAGTAACAAATAAAAAGCTTTTATAAAACTCTAACTATGACCTATACAACCTTTTTCATACAGAACTAAAGAAAATAAATTTTTAAAATAAAATAAATTTTTCTACGGTTCAATTACAGAAACAAAACTAAATATGTCAAAAATACAAAAAGGAGTTTAGTTAAAAACAAATAAATACTAAGGGGAAAGAAAATAACACTAAACTATGTAAAATAGTACTGTTTTGCCTAAAATCCTAATTTAAAATAAACAAAAACTAATTTTAAAAATCCTACTGTTGAGACAAAAGATCAAGTGATCAATAGCAAAAAGAATTAATCAAAAAGCTAAATGTAAATAAGAGTTATTAGTAATCTAGTGTTTGTATCAATCTGCTTGAATTAGGAATTTAAAAAGTTCAAAAATATTATTCGTTGGTTTCCTTGGATAGATGCGATTTTTTTGAAACCGTAGGAAAAAGAATCATCAAAATCGGAGTTCTAGGCCTAAAGATATAAAAATACAAAATTGAATCTAAAACAAACTAAACAAAACAAAAAGAAAAAAACAGATGGTGCACTAGCTACGTAGTGGGCTGTACAGGGGTGTGCGTCTGAAGCTAAATTGCGCTCGGCCATAACATAAAATTGCGCGTGTTTGATTAAGAAAAGAAAAAAACGAACTGGCTCGACGTAAACCGTAATAAACCATATACTAAGCCGAACCAACCGATCTAAATGAAAACCAGGCTACTGAACCATTTGTTTAACTGAACAAACACAGCGCTCGTAAACTTACAGAGAAGAACGAGCATTGGGTCGAGATCAGGGGCGGTGGTGGCAGTGACTCCGGAGGTTGTGGGCGACGGCGGGAGTGTCTAGAGGATGCACCGATGAGTGTCTTGTCCAAGGGTGTAGTCGGAGATGGTCAGCAACGATGAATGATGACGGAAAAAAGTGGTGAAGCTCAGTGCTCCGGGTGCTCCGGCAAATACAACAAGGTTGGTACGGTGTGTTGGGGATATAACTACTGGGTATCACCCGCCCAAGAGGGGCCGGATCATGCTATGGCGACTCAAGACGAAGCCAAGAAGATATGAAGATGGCAGTTCATAAAACAAGCTTATTGAAGGCCCAAGACCCAAAGGTGACTTGAGGCCCAAAGGGATGAGCCGCCATATGTTTAACTTGTGATGTAAGGCAACTATTTTTAAAAATTGAGGCGGTCACGTTGTGTGAGCCGGCTGGGACTCTGTAAGCCGCCATGCCTCAACCTGTGTATATAAAGGTGATAACCAGCGGCAGGTTGACTCAAGAAACAATTGAATGAGTACTAGGCCAAGCGTATTCGCTCCCTGGTAATCGAAACACAAGCAATACAATCGAAAGCAGGAGTACACTTTTACCTCGTTGATAGGGGCTGAACCTGGGTAAAAACTCTGTGTGTCCTTTGTCCCATTAAACCCCTTTAAGCTAACCTAGCTGCGATGGCTCCACACCTAAGTCCTTTTGCTAGGGCATCCACCGTGTTAAATCCACAACAATTGGCGCCCACCGTGGGGCCAAATCATCATGGTTTTGAGTTCTTGAAGGGTAGCTTCTCATGGATCAAGGGATACGCCGTGGGTCGGATGACCAAGAGTCGCCGCAGCAAAACCTACATCGATGACGCATGATGGCGTCCCGAGGCCGATTCAATCGAATACGGGTACAGGGTCCCCTTCGATGGAATTCATGTCTTCATCGGCAAGATCGGTGAGTCAGAACCTGAGCCAGACACGTGCACCGACATCATCAAGGCGGCTCAGCGCGCGTGACCCGCAATGGCATTCAAGCCGCCCCGAAGCATGCTTTTGTTGGATTTACTCAAGGAGTGGATCTTGAGGGAGGATCTGTGTCCGCTGGAGAGACGGACGTATATTTAGGCAATGAGTCCTCAACCGGCGATACCAATTCCATGTATCAATTGCAAGATGACAGGCTTGGGGACTGTTCCGATGGCGACAGTATTCCAGACCCCAGTGCGCCGCCGAGCCGGGCTGCGATCTTCATGGCCGGCACACAGCCGGTGCAAAATTCCTCAACTGCAGTAGCAATGATCTCCAGTTCAGCGACTGCTATGGCAGCCGGGGCAGGAGGCCCTGTGCACCTGCCGGCTCAAGTTTTATCTGAACTTTTGGAGGCTCTGGCAACTTTGCTGACGGTGGAGGTAACCCCTGGGAACCAAGCACAACATAACATGGACGTTACGAAGTTACATGATGAGATAGCTCAAGCTAAGGAGGATATTAACGCTGAGAATACCAGGATGGCGACAGAGCAAGCCGCCTTAGAGAGGGATACACATCGGATTCAAGCAGAAATTTTTCGCTTGAGCATGGACCAGAATGCATCAAACACTGTTTTTAACAAGAGATACAAGAGTCGTCTGCCTCATGAGTTCGATGCAAGAAATCTCTTCAATACGTCTGGGGCAGGACCAAGTAACCCGCCCAGTGTGACCCGGGGCCCTGAAGCACCTAGGACCGGAGCGGCGGCTCAACCCCATGTGGCGGATCGGGCTTGTGTTAATTCAACCCCACCTCAGTGAGTTTCCACACCTCCGGCTCATTTCTCTAACCCGTTGAATAACATGATCACCACGGCGTCATGATTTGTGGCTCTACCGGTGACAGGCGAGAGTCGTGAGGCAGTCGAGGCTAGGAAGGCCATGGAACTTCTTCAAACGGCGGTGGCCCAACAGGTGGCTTGCTCCCATAGCTGTGATCGAATTCATTCCACTCTGTGGCCAAGCTGGAGCTATAGCCGGCACATGGAGTCACCGACAGTTTCAAGCAGTGAGCGACATCACAACCAGCCTCGTGGTGGCATGACCCACCATAGGCTGATAACCATGCTCAGTTAGTGGCGGCTCAACAGCCTCAGTCACACCCTTTGACGTCCACAGAAGCTGGGGTGACTTCCAGGACGGTGGGTGTGCCATGTTTAGTGCTGGTTCTACGCAATGAGCGGTTACCCAAGGACTTCAAAGGCCCTCTAAAGGTACCCCATTACACAGCGGGTCAGCCCCCAGAGGCTTGGATTGAGAGCTATGAGATGACCATGGAGATGTTGGATGTCAATAAGGCCGTGTGCGCTAATTATTTCACCATGATATTGGATGGGCTGGCTCGTACCTGGTTGAAAGGATTGCCTCCTAACTCCGTCAGGTCATGGGATGAATTGAAGGCATGCTTTATTCAGAATATTAAGGATACATGCAAGAAGCCTATGTCAATTCTTGACTTAGACACTTGAATTCAAAGTGAGGGTGAGTTGACCGCCCATTGGGTGCGCCGAATCTCGGCCATTATTCACTCCTTGGACAGCATCAACACCGGCTCAGCTGTCCTGATTTTGGAGAAAAAATGTCGTTTCCTTCCCCACAAGTAGAAGTTGGGGCGGCTTAAGTGCCATTGCAATGACATGGGGGAGCTCATGGCGGCTCTTGTCAAGTATGTTGATTCTGACGCCACTAAGGACCCTGAGTATGATGAGGAAGAAGAATGGCAATGCAAAGGGACAACAGCACAATGCGGTGGGTCAAGGTAATAACGGCAAGCGCAAGCAAGCTGGCGGCGTTTCAGATTTTGTGGCTAACACACTGAGCAATAATGGTAAACGTAAGGGGAAGTCGTCAGCACCCCGGTTTGGTGGGCCAAAATTCAACCTTGAAGTGATGATGAATCAGCCTTGCCCAAAGCACGGTACTCAAGATAAGATGGCCACTCATCGGAAAGATTGCTTCATCATGAGGGAGTATAGAAATTATGGTTTTTATCAGGCTAACCAAGGCCCGCATGGTGGGTTAGGATCTGGCTCTCACGGATCCGTCCTTGGAGTTGGCGGCTCAAATTCTGGATTCCAGGGTCAAGGTAATCAAGGTGGTTTTAACCAACAATCTAATCAGGGTAATCAGCAGCAACAACAGCACTAGTTATCAGAGTCATCCGAAGCAGCTGAATAGTGGTCAATATCATGTGTTTACCACGAGTTTGTGCAAGCGGGATCAGAAGATTCATAAGCGAGCGGTGAACGCGGTTGAGTCGGCGGATCCCCGGTACTTACGATGGTCAGAGCAGCCCATTGTATGGAGCCGTGAAGATCACCCGCCCCGGGTTGATAATCCGGGTCAGCTGGCTTTGGTTTTAGCATCGTAGGTTGGAGAATATAAGTTCACTAAGGTGCTCATGGATGGAGGCAGTATCATCAATATCCTCTATTATGATACTTTTCGCCGGATCAATTTAACAGATAAAGACCTTAAGCAATCTTCTACATTTTTTCATGAAGTGGTGCCTGGTAAGTCGGCATATCCAATGGGCAAGATAACCTTGGAGGCGGTTTTTGGCAATGAGGATGACTACACGGCTAAAAAATTGACTTTTGAAGTGGTCAAGATCAAGAGCCCTTATCATGCCCTGTTTGGGCGGCCGGCTTATGCTAAATTTATGGCACGGCCTTGTTATGTTTATCTGCAGCTTAAGATGCTGGGTTACAAGGGAACCATCACGGTGCATGGAAATAGAAAGATAGCATTGAAGTGCGAGGAGGGAGGTGTTGCCTATGCTGAGGTAGCTTGTGCAACAGAGGAACTGAAGTTCTATAAAGATAATGTTGACTCGGCAGATATGACCCCCTTGAAGAAGCCAACCAAAGAACAGGACCCGTTGTTGAAATTTAAATCGGTGGATGATACTAAGCCGGTTGACTTTGTTCCTGGTGATTCATCCAAGCAGTTCATCAATGACAATATGGATCCAAAATAGGAAGGCACGCTCATCGAGTACGTCCATGAGAACCGGGACATCTTTGCATGGAAGCCTTCTGACATGCCAGGTGTACCGAGGGAACTCGCTGAGTACACTCTTAATATTGATCCAAAATTTAAGCCGGTCAAGCAATTCCATCGTCGTTTTAATGAAGAAAGGTGCAAGGCCATTGGTGAAGAAGTGGCCCGGCTCTTTGCGGCTGGGTTTATTGTTGAAGTTTTTCATCCTAAATGGTTGGCTAACCCGGTGCTGGTGCTTATGAAGAACAACACTTTGTGTATATGTGTGGATTACACGGACCTCAACAAGGCTTGTTCGGCCGATCCTTTTGCTCTCCCTCATTTAATCAGATCATTGGTACTATGGCGAGTTGTGAGCATTTGAGTTTTCTGGATGCTTATTCTGGTTATCATCAGACTAAAATGGCAGTTAAGGACAAGGAGAAAGCAACCTTCATCACTCCCTTTGGAGCCTTCTACTATGTGTCTATGCCTTTTGGGCTCAAAAGTGCCCAAGCGACTTATCAGCGTGGTGTGCAGAATTGTCTCCACAGCCAGATTGGGCGTAATGTTCATGCTTATGTGGATGACATTGTGGTGAAGTCCAGGAAGAAGGAAACCTTGATAGATGATCTGAAGGAGACCTTTGACAATCTTCGGGTCTACAAGATGATGCTTAACCCGGATAAATGTGTTTTTGGTGTGCCAGCAGGTAAGCTCTTGGGTTTTCTGGTCTCTGAGAGAGGTATTGAAGCTAACCCGGAGAAGATCAAGGCTATCACTTCCCTGGGTAAACCGGCGTGTATCAATGATGTTCAGCGTTTGGCAGGTCGTATTGCGGCCTTAAGCCGGTTCATAAAACGCCTAGGTGAAAAGGCTATTCCTCTTTACCAGATGATGAAGAAGACAAATGACTTTGTCTGGAGTGATGCTGCCAATGAGGCGTTTGAGGCGCTTAAGAGATAGCTGGCTGAGCCACCGGTTCTTGCAGCCCCTATTGAGAAGGAGCCCTTGCTTTTATATGTGGCTGCTAACAGCAGAGCTGTTAGTGTGGCAGTTGTAGTGGAAAGAAAGAAGTCAGGCACAAAATATCCGGTTCAAAGGCCAGTTTATATGTTAGTGAGGTGTTGATTGATTCTAAACAGAGATACCCACATTGGCAGAAGCTAGTTTATGGAGTGTTCATGGCTAGTCGCAAGTTCAAGCATTATTTCTTTGGTCATCCCATCACTGTAGTCAGTTCTACTTCTCTGGGGGATATTATTCAAAACAGAGAAGCTATATGTTGGACGGCTAAGTGGGCAATTGAACTTGGACCCCATGGTTTGAAATATGTGCCTCGGACAACCATTAAGTCTCAGGCCCTGGTTGATTTCATCAATGATTGGACAGAGTTGCAGATGCCTGAGGATGAGACGGATAATATATATTGGACTATTCACTTTGATGGATCCAGGCAATTGGAAGGATCGGAGGCCGGAGTAATTTTGACTTCCCCACGAGGTGATAAGTTCTATTATGTTTTAAGGCTGATGTTTCCTTGCACTAACAATGCAACTGAGTATGAGGCTTTACTCCATGGTCTTCGGATGGCTAGGAGATGAACTTAAGACGAGTCAGGTGTTTCGGTGATTTAGATCTGGTGGCTCAGCAGGTCTCGGGAACTTGGGATGCCAAAGACACGCTCATGGCGGCTTATCGTCGGGTGGTTGATGATATTGCTGGTCATTTCAAAGGCTATCAAGTGGAACATATTGATCACAGGAAGAATGAGGCGGCTGATGCTTTAAGTCGGCTGGAGTCCCGGCGTAAACCGGTACCACCTAATGTTTTTCTTGATGTTTTGAATAATCCTCCAGTTAAATGGCCTATAGAAGAGGACCTTGTTATCCCTGACTCGGAGGCATAGCTGGTGGCAGCTCTCCATGCTATTCCTGATTGGACTGTTCCATATTTGGTTTATATGACCCGTGGTGAGTTACTTGATGATGAAACATTGGCCATGCAAATAACTCGGAGGTCTAAGTCAATGACTATTGTCAATGGCGAGTTACACCGATGCAGTGTTATAGGGGTGTTTCAATGATGCATCTCTCCTGAGGGGGGTCATGAAATTCTAAGGGAGATTCATGAAGGAGATTGTGGCCATCATGACGGCTCTAAATCTCTCGTTGCTAAGGAGTTTCGTCATGGGTTTTGTTGGCTGACGGCTCATGCCGATGCCAAGGATCTGGTTAGCAAGTGTGATGGCTGTCAGAAATTTCCAAAACGAGCTCATGTGGAGGCTCAAGAATTGAGGATGATTCCAATTACTTGGCCGTTTGCGGTCTGGGGGCTGGATATGGTTGGGCCTTTTAAAAGATCCAAAGACAAGAAGACCCACCTTTTGGTGGCGGTTCACAAGTTCACAAAGTGGGTTGAGGCTGAGCCGGTCAGTATATGTGATGCGGGAATAGCAGTTCAATTCATCAAAAATGTGATTTTCCGCTTTGGTTATCCTCATAGCATCATAACTAATAATGGCACTAACCTGTCAAAAGGTGCTATGAAAGAATTTTGCCAACAAGAGCATATTCATCTTGATGTCTCATCAGTGTCTCACCCAAGTCTAATGGTCAAGCGGAAAGGGCCAATAAAGAGATCTTGAGAGGTATCAAACCCCGGCTTATGGCCCCTTTGCAGAGGACGCCGAGTTGTTGGGTTGAGGAGTTACCCTCGGTGCTTTGCAGTATCAATGCTACCCCCAATAGATCCACGGGTTACACGCCTTTCTTCATGGTTTATGGAGCAGAGGTGGTTCTCCCTAGTGACATCCATCACGACTCACCCCGTGTGGCGGCTTATGTTGAAGCTGATAATGAAAAGGCATGACAGGATGCTCTTGACTAGTTGGATGAAGAACTTGACCTTGCAGCAGCTCATTCGACAATATACCAATAGGATCTGCACCGTTATCATAGCCGCCGGGTTAAAACCCGAACCTTTCAAGAAGGTGATTTGGTGCTCTGGCTTATTCAGGATCAGACAGATATGCAAAAGCTCTCCCCACCTTGGGAATGACCCTTTGTGGTCAGCAAAAACTTGAACAACGGATCCTACTACCTCATTGATGTTCGAGACCACAAGGACTCACAGACATCGGAGGAGGAGATCCTGCAGCCTTGGAACGTTGCTCATCTTTGGCCTTATTACACTTGAGCCATTGGGTCTTGTGTCGTACATATTTTCATCCATGTATATATTATGATCAAGTATAATAAAGCCGTCATCCCAGATAATCCAGGGCCTCTGTCATTTCATTTTTGAGTATCTGAGTCTTTATTGTCAATTCATAAGATCACTTGGGGGCTATCTGCTCATTGAGCATAGATGTGACTACCCTCTTGATCCGGCTTGTACACCTTGATTAAAAAGTAATTGGGGGCTTCGTGCTCATTGAGCATAGCTCTGACTACCCTATTCATCCAGCTTATAGGCCTTGCCGAAAATTCTTAGGGGCTTATTTCCCAAGTTACTGGTTACCAAAGAGAACTTGTGGTACTACACAGTTCAAACATAGGTATCCTGCCTTGAAAGGCTTAATATATGTCACTTGGGGGGGCTCCCTATTCAATAAACATAGCTTTGTTAACCCCTTTTGATTGGCTGGTATGCCAGGTGTAAATCACTGTGAATTCTGGTTTATCCTGCCTTTTTAGTCTGCCACTCCGCCGAGGTGATCCTGAAATGACCTGCCGTAATCATGACAGTCAATCATCTAAAGACCCTCAAATTGTCTAAAGTAACAATGGTGGTTAATCATGTGAGGCACGGCGTACAGGTTTGAATGAAGGATTAACCTAGTGGTTGTGCAACCCATGAAAAGCACTTGATATTGAGGCTTGGCAGCCTCTGGACGCCTTGTTTTCTAATTTATTTTTTGAATATTATTTCAAGTTCATATTCTTTACCATATTGATATATGGTTTCACATGATTCAGGCCATGTAGCCTTAATCATTATGGCTCATGCTATGAGTATATATGAGGATTTGATAACCCATACTAGCTTTGGATGATAAGTCGCCAGTATATTTGAATTATGGACTTGGAACGGCATGCTCTAAGCTATGGAACTCTCTTCCTTAGTGGATATGGCGATGTAAGCCGGCAGTATGATCTCATTCCACAGGTATGTTTTACATGTTGAATATGGATATGTGAGGTTTTGATAACTCGCCCTGATTATAAGATTTTGACAAGTTATCATACAATATTGTGTTGAGCAATATAACCCACCCTAGCTTTGGATGTAAGTCGCTGGTGTGTTGGAACATATTTAAAACGTTTTTGATAACCAAGTCTCGTTTTGGACTTTAAGTCGCCAACATGCTGTGATTAAACGTTTGATATTATTTTCATCACTGATGGTGGTGTTAGCCGGTAGTATGAACTACATTCATAGGTATAGTTTAACCTGTTATTTGAAAATGTGAGGCTTGGTCACTCGCCCTGGTTAGACTTTAAGTTGCCAGAATATAATATTTTATATTCTGGCCCACCCCGGTGTAAGCCGCCAGGGCACATGTTGTTCACTTATGTGCAGGTCACACAACAATGCTTGTTATAACCCGTCTGATGAATAAATATGATGAAATATAATACATGGACTTTCATGCATCAGAATGGCAGTTTTAGCATATTCAAACGACAAAAACATGCACGATGGCATGGCGGATCGTTGTTTTTAACTAGCTTATTACAAGGCTATCATCAGGTCCAAATGATTCAAAGTTTTTCAATAAGATATGCGCCATGGTATAAGAGTCGCCCTTCAAGTCAATTCTGCTCATGCTAATTGGAGGATGCTGGATTAGCCTGCGCTGGTTCTTTCCCTCCATCTGTTGTCTATAAATCAGATGTTTTCTAGTTGATGCCTGTTAAAGCTTGGAATTCGGCTTCATCATCAATGATTTCAGACGGGTCAACTTTAGGGGCAAAGGTATGCTTACGTGCTGGTGGGATCAGATCGACGGCTTCATAAACTAGAGTGTTCTCTCTTGAGTTCTCTATTGTATAAGCCGCCTGATATCGCGAGAGGTTAGTCTCTTCGGCAAATTTGGTGGCTAATGGGCGCACCTCCCTCGCGCATACAGCAAAGTCATCTGCAGTGAAGGGAGTCCCGTCCTCTTTATAGCTTGGGCAGCCATTGGCTATCTGCACCAAGTCTAGCTCAGGTTGCCATGCTTTCGCTCGGCTCAAGGCAGTTATGGTGCCGGCTCTGGCGGATGATCGTTTGATTTCTGCAATCCTTTGTGGCAAGATAGACAATTGATTCAATACATCTTTGAGGAGTGAAGGTGGCTCCTTGGTGTGAGTAATAGCAGTGATTGTGCACTGGATGCCTGAATATAACTGCTCCACCAAAGTGTAAGCCGCCTTCAGCTTCACAAGCATGTCTTGCCTAAGATTGGCACTTCTGGGACCAGTATTGTAAAAGCACAAGTAGTTAAGTCACCAGGCGGGTTAAGCATTGTGCATTGGAATTTATTGAGATACTTCAAATTGCTTACCGAAGATAGCATTGGTCATCTGCGAAATATGATGCTTTAAACTGGACAATTCTGTGGTAACCTCTTTCAAAGAGGCCTCAGCAGATTCTGCCCTTTGCACTAAAGTAGTCATTTCTTCGTCCCAGGCTTTTCTATCTATAGCAAACCAGAATTTCAGCTTTTCTAATTCATCAAGACTGAACTTGAACTTGGCTTCGGCCTTCCAGGTCTCTGATTCTTGATGTTCAAGCCTTTTCTTCAAGTCAGTGGAGGTTTCATGCACATGCAAGGTTCAAGCAATCATGTTAATATGCACAAGTCCCAAGCCCTTTGCAAGCAACAACACTTGGCACTTGGGGGCTAATGTGTGCGGAAGCTATTTTTTTTATTTATGCTTGTTATGAACCGGATCAGCTTTGTCAAGCTAACTCGGCCCATGAGGCTAGGTTCTCGAGTTTTTTCACAGGTTGAGAATGAACCGGTTCAGCTTTATCAAGCTAAGCCGGCCCATGAGGGCTAGGTTCTGGAGTTCTATCACATATTGAGAATGAACCGACTCAGCTTTGTCAAGCTCAGCCGGCCCATGAGGGCTAAGGACCTGGAAGTTTTTTCTACTAATGAGAATGAGCCAGTTAAATTGTCAAGATAAGCTGGCTTATGGGGGCTACGACTTGAAGCTTTTTAGTCTCTGCTAATTGAAGTCTTCTCCATACTCTATCAAATCTATCCTATTGCCAAGACATGGGGGCTGGAAGATATATATTAATAAAGGAAGTAGAGGTTTGTACCTCATATTTTTTGTGTATCTGTTTGACGATGCCGATCTCAAGATCGCGGCCAGCATGGACTTGGCTAACATATCTAGAGAGGAGTTCACTGATGCCCAACTGAGAATATTTTGACAGATCAAACTTGACCTTCCGCCTCTTGACAAGTTCCTCCTTGGCAGTGTGCTTGGCCAAGACTGTGGGATTTCTCGACTCTGTGTAGCTGGTCACAGTGACAGGAATGTTTTCTGTTTCTTCAGCCGGCTTGGCAGGGCTCGGCGGTTTAGCTCCTGAGGAGTCAACAATCATAGGGACCATAGGAGTCTCTGGTATCTCTGATGGCACCTCGTCGACGATGTTTTCAATATTTTGGATCGAAGCTTTAGATTCTGGCGGTTTTTTTGCCGGTTCATGTGCCTGGGGGTCTTCAGTTGGCTTGATTGTCTTGGCTTTATTGCTTGGTTAAGCCTTGCCTCTGAAAGAAATAAAAAGGTCAATATGAAGTGTTTACAAAATTGAAACAATGAAGGCTAAAATCATTACCCAGGGGCAGTCTTGAAAGCCGGCAACTGAGTTCTAGTTGAGTCTCCAAAAGAGGAATTTGAGGTTCCCTGGTAGTTTGAGTCGGAAGGATTAAGTGGACGGTGAATAAGACCTGCCATGGGATAAGAAGACTTTGAAGTTTGAGGCACCTCTTTCCGACGCTTACGAACTGGGGAGTTGGGTAAGCCAGAGGATAACTCTCCGCCCCCATTGTTCTGGGTCTGGCACCAGGTCTCATGTTGCTATTGCTTCAAAAGAAAGTTTGGATCCAAGTAATCTAAAGGGTGTGAAAATCTTACTTTCCGGGTCACACATCAAATTTTCTGTCTTGGCAAAGGCTCTAACTCAGAGGAAATGATAGTTACCTCGTCATCATCTGCCTGATGGCCTTCGTATCATCCTGAGAGAGGTTGGCATCAAAAATATGTACACAGAATGAGCCAAGGGAGTCAAGTTCTACCTCTGAATCATCATCATCATCAAGATCAAAGAGTTCTGAGACATCAATTTTCTCCTTGCGCTTTTTAGAGGCCTTGGTTTTGGTCCTGGTCTTTTTAGACACCTTCTCCTTTTCTTGGTATTTCTGCTTCCAGAAGGCAGATTTGGCCTGTGCAAATCAATGTGAAAATAAGGAATATGCAGTTTATGTAAACAGAAAAGTAAGGTGTGCATTGATCACTTACATGAGGAGGTGGGTTAAGAATGCAGAAAGAGTTCAACCATGTTTTACTGCAGCTCTCTAAGGATTCCCCAACCAGGCTCTTGGTCATATGATTGATGCCTTTTTCATCCAGATGCACTAAGCTATGGCGTAATGGATCCTTGGTGTCACCGGTGTATGTGCACATTAAGCCGGGCCAGCGGCTTTGGGGTATAATCCTCCATGCAACCCAACAGTGGACTAAGTCGATGACAGTCAATCCGTTGGCAAGCAAAGCCCTTATTTTGGAAAAAGTGGCTCTGTACTTGGCCCGTTCAGTGGTCATGAGCCAGCCTGAAAGGGGATGAACGGGGCTAAGCCAGTCCTCACGGAAACTCGGCATAGGTTTCTCATCGAATGGAGAAGTGTCTTGGCAGTAAAACCAAGTTTGGTTCGAGTCTTTGGGATGATTGGGAAGTTTGGTTGTAGGGAAAAGTGCATCTCTTCAACACTGAATAGAAATTCCACCGAGTTTTAGGCTCGGTCCATCTGTGAACTCATTTTGGTGGTTCAAATAAAAATACTCTCTAAAGAGGTCAACGTTGGGTTCTTCTTGAAGATATAATTCGCAAAAAACTTGGGAGTTGCAGATATTAGACACGGAATTGGGTCAGATGTCTTGACGATGGAGTTGAAAGAAATTTAGCACATCGCAGAAAAACTTTGACCCAGGCGGGGAGAAGCCCCGGTTTATTTGACCAGGAAATACTTGACCTTATTATCCTTGGGTTGAGGTTTGACTTCACCTAGTTCAGGGACCGCCAATGGATGATCTCTTTGGCAGCCATGATACCAGTCTCAACATACTCTGTAAGCATTTTCTCCATTACAATGGAGTGAACCCAAATTGTAGGAAGTGAGAGTATTAGTCTTTTTTGGCCTAAAAAGAAAATAACGGCGAATGATAAGCGGCCAAACTAAGATGAAAATTGTTATGAAGAGTTAAAGGCATTTTTAAGCTGGGAAGGTGTGGCCGGGTCTTGATAGCATTGATGAATGTTGGTGGTTGAAAAAGATTCAGATTTAAGCGGTGCACGTCTGGCGGGTGACAAATTGCTACTTAAACTGCCATGGAGGGCTAATGGTATCCGGCGAGTTGTATCTCATAAAGTTGCTCGTACAGTTGCAGTTCATAAATAGTTTTGAGCCTAGGAGTAAAACTTTCGCTAAGTGCTGAAAAATAGGTTTTAGAGATCAGTTCTAATGCTTTGGATCCATAGCTGTTTAGAAAAGGAAAATAAATGGTAAACCTAAAGTTATGGCAGTAGAAGAGCTCATCTGTTTGGATGGATCTTATACAGGAAAAAAGTATCTACTATTATTGAAAAGGGACCTTAAACTAATACCGCACGACCCAAATATGATATTCAGATCAAGCTACAACAATCTAGGGGAGGAAGATGAAGAACGGTGACGAACTCCGATGAACTGGGCAAACCCTAATGGAGATCTGACATAAGGGAGTCGGAGTACTTACGGATAATGTTGAACAACGGAGGAGCGCAGTGATCTCTGGACGCATTCAAGGTTATGCCACGGCCGGTGTTGATGATGCTGGAGACGGCGGCGGCGGAGCTCGGGCGGTGCTGGAGCGGCGCGAGAAGGAAGACGAAGACACGAGGGAAGGGGTGGAAAGTGGAAAAGAGGACCCCCTGCCCTTATTTATAAGGGAATGGATAGATGGCATGCACGGGAATCGAGGAGACCAAAAAATGATTATGAGGCTAGGTGGACGCCTCGATTTTTGGGAGATCCATTAAGATAAAGATCCGTTGAAGATATCCCGAGCCTTGTGTGAAGTTAATGCGAGATGACGTATGGCGGGTTAACACAATTTTCAGATGTGACGTCATTGCGGGTTATAATGAATTGGTAAGGAATAAGTGATAAGAGATTCAGCTATGTCAAGTGATCAAGATTGATGTGAACAAGTTCAAATCAACCCGGGGCCTAATGTTGGGGATATAACAAGTGGGTATGACCCGTCCAGGAGGGGTCGGGTCATGCTACGGGCGACTCAAGATGAAGCCCAAGAAGAGTGAAGATGGCGGTTCATAAAGCAAGCTTAGTGAAGGCCCAAGACCCGGAGGTGACTTGAGGCCCAAAGGGATGAGCCGACATATGTTTAACTTGTGTTGTGAGGCAAGTGCTGTTAGAAACCGAGCCGATCATGTTGTGTGAGCCGGACGGGACTCTGTAAGCCGCCAGACCTCAACCTGTGTATATAAAGGTGAGACCCGGCGGCGGGTTTACTTGAGAAACAATTGATCGAGTACTCGGCCAAGAGTATTCGCTCCCTGGTAATCGAAACACATGTAGTACAATCAAAAGTAGGAGTAGGCTTTTACCTTGTTGAGAGGGGCCGAACATGGGTAAAAACTCTTTGTGTCCTTGTCCCATTTAATCCCTTAAGCTAACCTAGCTGTGATGGATCCACACCTAAGTCCTTTTGCTAGGGCACCCGCCGTGTTAAATCCATGACACAGTGGATGTAGATGAAGAGATATCACAAGACCATGTCGAACATAGTCTAGGGATCGAGAGAAATCGAAACACAAAAGGAGAAGGCTCAGTATGTCTCACTGGCGTCAGAATCTTGCGATGAACTGCATCGTCCGGGGCGAGATTGGAACGACAAGTACGAGCTACAGGGGATGACTTTGTGAGGGGTTTCAAGGGGAATTGGTCGAGAGGGGTCGTGGATATTTATAGGACATGCTGCTTGGCCGAGGGGTTGACACTGGATAAGATTTCCAAGAAGATCAGGCGCGGAGGCGGCGTAGAGAGCGCGTACATACATGATTCTGTTTCTGTACGCAAAGAATAAGAAAGAAGAGGTGGGGCCCAGGCGCCAGATGTGTGAGAGAGAAAGCGATCGGGTGTGGGGAAACGAGGGAACGGGTGAGCGAAGGGAGTCGGGCATTGGAGCGAGCAATCTTTTTTTGGTTTTTGCACGTGGGCGCGGCTAGTGGCCTCGTGCGTGCGGCGCTCGAGCGCTGGGGTGCTGGCCTCCTAGCGCTGGCCTAAGGGCGGCTGGGCCATGGCCTCGCCTGGCCTGCTGGGTGGGCCGGTTGGCCTGCCTAGCAGGCACGTTTTTTTGTTTTGTTTTTTAAATAGGAAAAAATAAAAACAAACAAAATAAAAAATTTATATAGGTATACTACATACCAACATTTTCAGAATAAAATTTTCTAAAATATGAACATATTATCATGCCCAAATAAAATTAAAAAAACAATCATTTTTGCAATAACTCCAAAATGGAATAGAATTTGAGTTTCGAATAAATTGTCAAACTTTGTCTCTGATTTTTGGAGTGCCATATTTCTCCTCTCATATTTTTTTTCATCAGAGAATTTTTGACAAGATTCAAACATAAAATTAAATAGGGATTCAAAATATAAATTTTTGGGAAAGTCCTTTTTTCCCTTTCATTTGAATTTTTTTTGAAAAGTTCCAAATTCCACTACTTTCACACAACCAATCAAACAAACAATCATAATTATTTATTTAATATAACATTCCAAAATTGAAAATTTTGGGATATTACACACTTTCACTATATCTATAAAAACACTAAACAAGCTCAAGGAATTAACAAAATCCACAAGTGGTATGGAATACAATGGGAGTTGGCACAATCCTAGGTAAGAGATAAGGCAAATAAAAGCAAAGGCCAATGTAAAGATGATCAACAATTTCTACCACATAAATGATTACCAATTGTCAAGAGACAATAATTATTTGGAAATACTTCCCGGTGGTAGATTTCAAAGATATCCATCATCATCTTCACACCAAACACAAAAGCAAATTGCAACTTGTAGAGCTAACGTGCTACCTAGGAACAAGATAAATTACAATATCAATTATAGGTGAAAATATCTCAAATGGAGACATTTTCTAGGCTTGTCATTTGTACATTGCTACCCCATAATTTGATACCAAAGAAAATTCACAAGAGGCAATAAGAATGCAACAAGAGATAATCAATGGACTATTTAGAATTTGAATTTCTCATGAGAATAAATACCACATAGAGACAAGATAATATTGTAATATCAATACTAGGTGGTATTCCTCATGTACACACATTTATAGGATTGTGAAGTGCACAAAGCACATTACTCACCCAAAATTGGATGTTCCATTAGTCTCTCACAAGAGCCAACTAAGATACAAACAAGATGCACAAAGGATCAACGTACGAGACACATGTACATGATGTGCAAACCAACATACACATACTTGATTGCTCAAGATAAGTAATTTGGAGACACAACATATACAAACACATGCAAGGAACAAAACCAAAACATGCAACGGGGCAAGTAACTTTCAATGTAAACAATTTAAGTGTAAGTTACCGCAAGGAGGCACATTGGATATAAGATAGAAACTTGATAACCCAATTGACTTGGCTTGAGACAATAAGAATGATGAAGTCCCCTTAATTCTTCATAATGTATCCAAGTCTCCAATGCCCTCCAACAACACCTATTGATCAAGTTTGAGCTTGTTGCTCCCCAGCCAAGTTGGGTCTGAAGAGGTTAGTCACAATAGGCTTGGCTACCCAAATGGTTATTTTCTTGACACCACTTTGAGTACCAACAAATTTGGCAAACACATTGCCAAACTTATCCTTCGCAAGAGAGTAGATATCATCAATTATAATAGGGTTGGATAAGGTACCATTCGTGCATGAAGAAGCTACGTGGCCTTTCTCACAACATAGGTAGCAACATCTACTCTTCACTTTCTTCTCACTTGATTTCTCAACTAGAGAAGCATTAGCTTGGGTGTTCTTGGGAAGAGGCCTTTATTCAACTTGAGGTTGAGCATGAGAATGAACTTGTGACCGCTTCCCTGGTTGCTTGTCACCAATGGCCTTCTTCTTCAATGGGAAAGATCTAACATGATGCCCCTCAACTTTGCACTTGAAGCAAATAATCTTGGCCAAATTCTTGACTTGTTTTTGGACCTTCTTCTTATTCATCCTGGACTTCTTCTTCTTATTGGAGTTGAATCCAAGTCCACTTCTGTCATTGGGGGATTTTTGCACACTCAAGATATTGTTGACTATGGACTTCCCTTCATGACTCTTTTCCATGTCTTTCTTCAAGGAAGTGACCTGGGCCTTGAGCTCTTTGATTTCCTCTACATGGTTAGTATCAACACAAGTACTATAGGAAGTATAAGCTTCACCGTTAGAGCAACAAGGCAAGGAGAGCAATTCATCACAAGATGTACCAATGTTGTGCTTCGATGAATTACGAGGACTAGCACAAGGCAATATAGCATTTTGACTAAAAGTAGTGCTAATGTCGACATGAGGCTCACTAAATGCTACCTTAGCAATCATAGCCTCATGAGCTATCTTTAGCACATTATGGGATACTAGAACATCATCAAGAGAGCTAGAAAGCTTTTCATGACTTTCTTCCAATTTCCCATAATTGAAGATGGCAACTCAAGTTGAGCCCTTAGCTCAACATTCTCCTTTAATATGGATGCTTCATAAGAAATAGAGTTAGTAGCACATGCATCATAATTAACAACAAGAGGAGAAGGTAACTTGGCAAGCTCTTTTGAATAAGAATAAGTTGAGCATGAGACTCGGTGAGTTTGATGAGCTCACTCTTAATGAATCTTGAGCCATTTTGGAGGTGCTCAAAATCCTCAAGGAGTTTGGCATGTGCAACTTCAAGCTTAGCATTTTTAGTTTCAAAATCATTGGTCACCTCAAGAGCTCTATCATGAGATTCCCTCACTCTAGGTAATTCTAGAGAAAAAGTCTCCTCGAGAGATTCCTTGGTGGTTTGTTCAAGTTCAAGAGCTTGAGAGAGGTCCCCAATCTCATTAGCGTAATCACACTCATGACCTTCCATTTTCTCAATGGTGACCTCATGCTCCTTAATATGAGATTCCAACTCCTCAATATATTTCTTGCCCTCAATGGCAATGGACATGATTTCCATGAAGTTGGAATGCGCAATTTTATTTTTATGAAGACCTTTAAAAACCACCCCCCCCCCCTTAATTTTTAAGCTGGCAACATTATCATTCTCTTCATCATTATCAACATCATCATCATTCTTATCATCATCAATATCACCACAAGACATATTGGGATTCGAAGTGGGAGATACCTTTGAAGCCTTAGCCATAAGGCAAAGTGCAATAAATGATGATGTAGGATCCCCTGAAGCACCATTCAAGAGCACATCTTGTCCCATGGGTTTTGCGTTTCCTCTATATTGTTAGCACAACAATTCGAGGAAAGAGATGCATTTTTATAATGGCAACAAGACATGGCAAGCATATCATAATCAGATTTAGTCAAGCAATTTCTACATGATATGCAAGGACTATCAACACAAGCATGTGAGACATTTGGAGTGCTCGAAGTGCTAAAGTCCAAAGATGAAGCACTGCAATAAGAAAATGATGAAGGATTATCAACAGTAAGCCCAGTATCATCATTGCAATGAACACCACTACTCACCATGTCATTACCTTGTGGAAAACCACATGTAGGTGAAGGAGAAGAACTTGAGAACAATATACAACCGGAGGTGGAGGGAGAACAATCATTCCCATAAATCTTGCACATACACCATATTTATCTTAAAGCTTTGTCCAAAACTCATGAGCATCCTGGGATGGCATGAGTTGAAATATAACTACATTGCTCAAAGGACAAGCACATTAGAAGCTTGAGCATTGAGATAAGAGTTTTTCTCATCCTCTAAAGATAACCTTTGGGGATCCTTCGGAGGAGAAAAATTCATATCTACAATTCGCTCTAAATTTGGGTCCATGACCCTAAAGAGATTAAGCATGCGAATAACAAAACATCAAAATTTGTCCATCAAAACTAAGAGTGTCAGAGAATCCTAATCCCCCAGTAGACATATTTACTTTCTAGGCGTTTAGGCCTAATAAAGGGAGATGAGGCTCTGACACCAATTGAAAGGTTGAGGATGTTTCTTAGAGGTGGGGGGAGGGTGAATAGGTGCTTTAAAAATTACAGTTTAGGCTTGAATAAATGCAAAATAAACCTAACGGTTAATTTGTCAAGAATAAAACCTACAACAACTAGGCTCACCTATGTGCACCAACAACTTATGCTAAGCAAGGTAAACAACTAAGTTATAGGAAGATATATGACATGAAACAATATGGCTATCACAAAGTAAAGTGCATAAGTAAAGGGGCTTGGGTAAGAGATAACCGAGGTACACAAAGACGATGATGTATCTCGAAGTTCACACCCTTGCAGATGCTAATCTTCGTTTGGATCGGTGTGGATGCACAATGCTCCCCAAGAAGCCACTATGTCCACCATAATCTCCTCACGCCCTTGCACAATACAAGATGTCATGATTACACTAAGGGGCCCTTGAGGGCAGTCACCGAACCCGTACACTTTGGCAACCCTTGGGGGCGGTCTGGACCCGTCAAATTGCTCGGGGCAATCTCCACAACCTAATTGAAGACCCCGACGCTTTCCAGAGCTTTACACCATAATGACTGAGCTCCGAACACCAGCAACCGTTTAGGGCGCCCAAGCACCCAAGAGGAACAAGCTCAAGTGTATGAAGCACCCAAGAGTAATAAGCTTCTCAACTTGTAGCCATGTATCACCGTGGAGAACTCAAACCGATGCACCAAATGCAATGGCAAGGGCACACGGAGTGCCCAGGTCCTTCTCTCCCAAATCCCACCAAAGCAACAAATGCTAGGGAGGAAAATGAGAGGAAGAACGAAGAAGAGAACACGAAGAACTCCAAGATCTAGATCCAAAGGGTTCCCCTCACTTAGAGGAGAAAGTGATTGATGGAAACGTAGATCTATATATCCTCTCTCTTTCCCCCCAAAAAGTAGCAAGAATCCATGGAGGGATTGAGAGATAGCAAGCTCGAAGAAGGTCAACAATGGGGGGCAAATGCGAGCTCAAAGGATTAGGTTCATTGGGGAAGAAGACGGCCTTTTATAGGGACACCCGAATCCAACCATTATACACTCAGGTCGTGCACAAGCGGTACTACCACTCGGAGGAGCGGTACTACCACTTAGCATGGTCAAAACAGCCCAAGGAGAGAGAAAAACATGAGCTATAGTTCTGCTAGAGAGGTAGTACCGCTCTAGGGAGAGGTAGTACTGCCCAGAGAGGTAGTACCGCTCATCGGGAGAGGTTGTACCGCTTATCGCTTATAAGAGGTACTATCTCTCTACTACTGCAAAACCCGACACGAAAAAACGCATCCCCAGAAGCAGCGGTACTACGCGTAGCATAGGACCGCGGTACTGCTGTTTACAAGCAGCACTACCGCTCAAGAGAGCAGTACTACCGCTTGAGGCTTTCAGGAACACAACAGAGAAAACAGAGGATGCAATAAAGCCTACACTGCCACAATTTCTGGATATAGAGGAGTGAAACCTCCAAAAGAGAAAAACCGGCATAACCTCCAACATCGAAAACATCATAGAAGATGCATGTGAACTCTGTTTTCGATGAACCATAAGCTCCAAATCTCACGAGGAGAAGAACCAAACAAGAACCAATAAAGATGATGCAAGGATGCAATGGTTTGAGTAATCTATGAATAATACGATCAAGCTACTCATCGAGAGCCCCCCTTGATAGTATGACAATCGATCCTATAACCTAGTCTCCCAACTACCACCATGAGACCGGTAAAGTAAAGAACCTATCAAGGGCAAACCTTTGCCTTGCACATAGTCCATTTGAGCTAGATGATGACGATCTTGACTCCCTCAAGTTGGACCACCTTTCTTGATTGCGTTGGCTCAATGAAGACTAGTTGATTGCTCCTCCATACTCTACTATGGGTGAGACACTCTTTGGCACATTTTCACAAGTCCATTGACACCCGAATGGACGGCAAGCTTCAAGGATGATCTCTTCGTGATGCTCCCCTTGAACTTGCATACCGCAATCTTGATGAAGATCACCACTTGATGTCATCCTCCATGGGTTGTATGATATCTTACTCTTGATGCAAACACATGGAAGCAAACCTTACCACGCATAGAGCTCACACTTAGATCATGGGTTAGTACACAAAGTGTAATGGACAATGCTTACCATACCATGGGATCACTTGATCCCTCTCGGTACATCTTGTACGCTTTGTGTGTGTGATCAACTTGATTCACTCTTGACTTAATCTTGATCGGCCTTGTGCCATGGCTTCTACATGACCACTCTTTGGATAATTCCTTGAATAGGACATTGGTCAACATATAAACTCCTTGAAACCAACAAATGGACTTCAAGAAATTCCTATGGACAATTCCTTCAAATATAACTCAAGACAACCATTAGTCCATAGAGATTGTCATCAATTACCAAAACCAACCATGGGGGCATCGCATGTTCTTTGAGACACTACTAGACTAGCTCGTTGATCAAAGATGGATAAGGTTTCCTAATCATAGACATGAGTTGTCATTTGATAACGGGATCACATCATTATGAGAATGATGTGATGGACAAGACCCATCCGTAAGCTCAGCATTTGATCGTTCAGTTTATTGCTATTGCTTTCTTAATGTCCAATTCATATTCCTTCGAGTATGAGATTATGCAACTCTCGGATACCGGAGGAATACCTTGTGTGTTATCAAATGTCACAATGTAACTGGGTGATCATAAAGATGCTCTACAGGTATCTCCAAACGTGTTTGTTGAGTTGGCATAGATTGAGATTAGGATTTGTCACTCCGAGTATCGGAGAGGTATCTCTAGGCCTTCTCGGTAATACACAAGCCTTACAAGAAAAGTGGCAAAGCAGTTAGTTGCAAGATGATGTATTACGGAATGAGTAAAGAGACTTGCTGATAATGAGATTGAACTAGGTATGAAGATACCGACGATCGAATCTCGGGCAAGTAACATACTGATGGACAAAGGGAATTACGTATGTTGTCATAAGGTTCGACCGATAAAGATCTTTGTAGAATATGTAGGAGCCAATATGGGCATCCAGGTTCCACTATTGGTTATTGACCAGAGAGGTGCCTCGGTCATGTCTACATAGTTCTCAAACCCATAGGGTTCGCACGCTTAACATTCGTTGACGATATAGTGTTATATGAGTTATATGGAATTGGTGACCGAATGTTGTTCGGAGTCCCGGATGATATCATGGACATGACGAGGAGGTCTACAATGGTCCAGAAGTAAAGACTGATATATATATGACGATACTATTCGAACACCAGAAAAGTTTCGGAGTGCATCGGGTAGTCATTGGATCACCGCAAGGTGTTGCGGGAAGCCCCAGGGGGATGATGGGCCAATTGGGCCATTAGAGGAGAGCACACCAGCCCACAAGGGGCTGGCACAGCCCCCTATGGCAGCCGGCCTATGGGAGAAACGAAGGAGGGGGATTCAGCCTCCCCCTTCCTTCTCTCTCCCCCTTTCCTTTACCCCTCCGGTATATATGGTAAGGGGGCGTCCAGGGCAGGAGCCCAAGTGTCGGTGTACTAGAATAGGGGTCCCCTAGTACCCCGAACTTGTGCACGGGCAGTTGCAGCACCCCGCGGCAAGGCTTGCCGGACGACCTCCAAGGTCCTCCGTGGTTCCCTTGGAGCCATTCAAGAACAAAGTATTTAAGCTCAAGAGACAAGGCCCCGGCAAGAGGAGCTTGCCGGGAAGGCCAACCAAGGCATTTCAAGGAACTTGCCGCGACACGCCGCGCGTCCCGGCAAGGCTCGGCGAGCGACATGCTTCCGGGCCCGACAAGACAACGGCCACGGCAAGGCGCTTGCCGCGGCAGGCGGCCACTCTGTGCTCGCGCTCCAGCGCATCCACCAACGTGTCGCCCTGAGGGTTTTTCCAGGCACGCGTGGTGGGAGGCTGTGCAGCCAGGGGTGCGTGGTGGCATGCGAGGCTGACAAGATCGCCATCGTGGTAGACGGTGGCGCCCCTGACAGTCCCTTTTTGCACTATTTGGACGACGCAGACGGGCATTTACTGCCTTTGTCCCCTGGCGTCAGGGTTAGGTAGGATACACTGTACAAGTAACTGTACCAACCACCTCTCTTTTTACATTTGTACCATTGTTTACGTTGCCACCTGTCGGTGACCCCTTTAACGTATAAAAGGAGGCCCATGCGCAACGTAGAAGGGGTTCGGATCATTCGAAAGCCAGAAAACACTTAGCTCTGTGGAGCAAGAACAGAATACAATCAGACAAGCAGCAGTAGGAGTGTTATCTCTTTGGAGAGCTCCGAAGTTGGGTAAACTGCTCGTGTGCTTCGCCTCGATCTGCTCTTCGTGCGACCTCCGCCCCCCGCCGAACCGAAAGGGGCTCGGTCCGCCGGCCCCATAGGTGTTCGTGGATCAGTTTCCCCGACATCTTTGGCGCGCCAGGTAGGGGGCGTTGAGATTGCGTGAACCTGATCCGGTGTTCACACGAGCTAGATCCTCATTTTCCTTCATCAACATGCCACCGAAGAAGAAGGCTTCGGAGGTAGTTGTTCCGTCCGCGTCGATCCCACCGCCACCGGAGCAAACGGGTGGTGGGGTAGACGTCGGCGGAAGGACAGACGTCGACGAGGAAGCTCACGACGCTGCCAGGTCCAAGGGCAAGGCGGCGTAGACCTCGACGTCCGCGCTTGTTCCGCGCCCATCTCAAGAGGCGCAGGACCGACAGCGTCATGGTACTCGCAGTGTCATACGTTTGTTGGGCCAAGATCAAGCTGGTGGATCCCGGGGCGCTCAAGACCAGCATGCACGCCAGCGTGCCAGCACGAGCGAGACGCGGTCACCCGGATGGGATAATGCTCCTTCTAACATAGTTAGAAGTCCGAGCACATCCCACTCCTCGCGCCGTCCGCCACTGCCACCCACCACTCCGGCAGAAGCTTTGGCGCGAGCTCAACTGCTCCTGGATTACCCTCCGACGTCGGACAAGATCGACGAATGGAGGGCCACCATTCAGAGTCTCATCGGCTACGCCAACGGCGACACTCCACGGCAGCCGAGCGCGTCGCTGTCGCGGCAGGGTTGCCAGACGCGAGCCGGTAGTGACGAAACTGGTGGGGGTGCAACCACCATGCAATCACCACCCTGAAGGCCAAGATCGCCGACTCGCCGGATCCACCTCGACAGCGACTCCACCGCATCGTCGGATCCACGAGCTCGTCGCGATCAGCGCCAAGTTCTACACGATCGACAATAAGAAGACGCTCGTACTCGCATCGAGCGCCAAAGAGAAGCGCGACGTCAATCCGACAAGCGCGCTGGGCCCTCTGTTGACATGCATGCGCCAGGGGAACCAGGCGACTTGCCGTACGCGGTAGGTTGCCCTGCGTTCACTCGTGAGCTGCGGCAAGTCCAGTGGTCCAGCACGAAGAACTTCAAGCCAGACGTATCGGAGAAGTACGACGGCAAGACGCATCCGTCGGAGTTCCTCAGCATCTACACCATTGCGGTGCAGGCTGCTGGGGGGCGGGACGACAAGATCCTTCCCAACTACTTCCCGTTGGTGCTCAAGCCCAACGTCAGATCCTGGCTCATGCACTTGCCGGACAACTCCATATCCTCTTGGGCCGATCTATGCCATCAGTTTGTCGGCGCCTTCACAGGCAGCCACAAGCCTCATGGCCAAGAGAGTGACCTTCATCTGCTCGCCCAGAAGGAAGGAGAACCCCTGCGGAAGTACATTCAAAGATTCAGCAGCGTGCAACACAACATCCCAGATGTTCACCCTGCCGCGGTGATCAGCGCGTTCCATCAGAACGTGCGGAACCGCAGGATGCGGGAGGAGATGGCAATGTGTAAGATCAGGGACGTCAGTGAGTTATATGCACTGGCCGACAAGTGTGCACGTGCTGAGGAAGGGAGGAGATTCCCCGGAGAGAATGTAGGAGCAGGAGGATCTGACAGTGAAGATGCTGCCCTGGCAAGGAAAAACCGGCGGCGGAACAACAGGAAGAGGAAGGGCAAAGAGGTGCTAGTTGTCGAGCAGTCCGGAAACGGAGGTGGCGCCAAGAAAGCCAAAGCTGGTGACTCCAGCAAGGAGATTACCGCAGAGGATGTGCTGGTTGCCGACAAGCAGGACGACACCAACAAGCAGTATTGCAAGATCCACCGCACCAAGGGCCACGATCTCTAGAGCTGCAAGAAAGTCGAGCAGCTTGTTGAGCAACAGAAAGCTGAATACGAGCGGTGCGACAAGGAGAAAGCCCAGGAAGGTGCTGGAGGATCCGGCAAGAAATGTCCCGGCCGAGGAGGACGCCGCGGCAAGGCCAAGCAGCGGCAAGGAGACAGACCTCCTCGCGGCCGCGACAAGGATGAAGATGACGACGACGATGAAGACATGGATGATGAGGAGACTGATGAGCAGGAGTTCCAGAAAGCCACGGAGGTCCTGTGCGTTGACGGCGGTGCTTCTCTGCATACTTCGCACCGCCAGCTCAAGCAGTGGGTGCGGGAAGTTAATGCAGCAGAACCACCCATCGAGTCACGCAAGCCTCTGAAGTGGTCTAGCACGCCTATCATCTTTGATATTGAGGACCACCCTGATCGCATAACTGCGGTCGAGTGCTTGCCGATGTTGGTTTCACCAACTATCCGCAACCTCAAGGTCACTAAGATGTTAGTTGACGGCGGGGCCGGCTTGAACCTGATCTCCTCCGCGGTGCTCCAGAAACTCCAGATCCCTGACAGCGAGCTCGAAGAGACCGGCACTTTCGAAGGAATCAACCCGGGAAGGAGCAAGCCGAAGGTTAAGATCACGTTGCCGGTAACATTTGGCAGCGAGCTGAACTTTAGGACTGAGAGGGTCACGTTTGATGTTGCTGACTTTCCATTGCCTTACAATGGAATCCTTGGCCGTCCAGCGCTTGCCAAGTTCATGGCCGCCTCTCACTATGCATATAATGTTCTAAAGATGCCAGGCCCGATAAGTGTCATCTCTGTCCCTGGCGACAAGAAGGATGCCCTTATCTGCGCCGACAAGATCTACTGGGAGGCAACAGCCGCAACAGATCGCAAGACACTTGCCACTGAAGCTCTCGGGGGGAAGAAGAAGACCAAGTCCGGCAGAGCTCTGATGCCCACTCCGGCAAGCGCACCTCCTTGGAGTGCTGCGCTACCGTCGAGGACGCACCATCGAGCTCCACCGGCAAGTGTAAGAAGGCAATGGCAGCTCCACCTGAGACCAAGAAGGTGTCCGCCAAGGAGGACGGCACTGGTGGTACCTTCACCATCAGTGCCACTCTCGACCCCAAATAGGAAAGAGCGCTCGTTGCTTTCCTGCGGGCGAATGTCGACGTGTTTGCGTGGCAACCGTCTGACATCCCCGGTGTTCCCAGGAAAGTAATTGAGCACCACCTTGCCGTCTGTCCTCATGCGTGACCCGTCAAGCAAAAAGTCAGGAAGCAGGCAGTGGAGCGCCAAGAATTCATTGCAGAAGAAATCAAGAAGTTGGAAGCGGCAGGCCTTGTCAGAGGAGTGCTCCATCCCACGTGGTTGCCCAATCCTGTAGTCGTGCGCAAGGCTAACGGGAAATGGAGGCTTTGTATCGACTTTACCGATGTCAATAACGCGTGTCCCAAAGACCCATTTCCCTTGCCGCACATTGACCAAATTGTTGACTCCACGGCTGGATGTGATTTGCTTTCATTTCTTGATGCATACTCAGGATATCATCAGATCTTCATGGCAGAAGAGGATGAGGAGAAGACCGCATTCATCACCCCGTGTGGCACGTACTGTTTCATACGGATGCCTTTCGGTTTGAAGAATGCTGGGTCAACATTTGCAAGGGTAGTCCACCACGCTTTTGAGCCGCAGATGCACAGAAATGTGGAGGCCTACATGGATGACATAGTGGTCAAAAGCAAGGACAGGGCGACCCTGATTCAAGACTTAGATGAAACATTTGCAAATCTGCGCAAGATCAACCTCAAGCTTAACCCCGAGATGTGCGTGTTTGGAGTCCCTTCCGGCAAGCTTCTCAGGTTCTTCGTGTCCCAGCGGGGGACTGAAGCCAATCCCGACAAGATCAAGGCCATTGAGCAGATCGAAGCACCAAAGCGCGTCAAGGATGTACGAAGGCTTGCCGGTTGCGTAGCTGCTCTCAGCAGGTTTATCTCCAGATCTGCTGAGCGCGCCCTACCATTTTTCAAAATCTTGAAAAAGGCAGGTCCAATGAAATGGACTCCGGAGGCGGAGGCTGCATTACAGGACTTGAAGAGATACCTGTCCTCCACCCCAACATTTCTCGCACCTAAACCACAAGAGAAGTTGCTGCTGTATATAGCGGCAACCAATCAAGTGGTTAGTGCTGCGTTAGTGGCGGAAAGGGAGGCAGATGATGAGCCAGCAACCGCGGCAAGCGCATCCAGCGACAAGCAAGGGGCTTCACCGACAAGCTCCGGTCCGGCAAGCTCTGGTCCCGACGAGGATGGATCTACGCATGAGCATGAGAAGGTGCAAAAGAGAATGGTGCAGCGCCCAGTTTACTTTGTCAGTTCCCTTCTGCAGGGGGCTAGGTCTCTAGTGTGCAGAAATTTCTTTTCGGCCTCCTCATGGCCTCGAGAAAGCTGCGCCATTACTTCCAAGCACATGAGATCACAGTCATCACTCGTTTTCCGCTGAAGAGGATACTGCAAAATCCAGAAGCAACAGGCAGGATTGTCGAGTGGGCACTGGAACTGTCAAGCTTTGGCCTCAAGTTTGAAAGCACTTCAACTATCCAAAGCAGAGCATTGGCAGTATTCATAGCAGAGTGGACGCGAACACCAGATGAAGAAATTCCAGAGACGAGCATCCCCGTCAAGGAAGCGAGCAAAGAGTGGCTGATGTACTTTGATGGTGCCTTCTCGCTGCAAGGCGCCGGTGCGGGCGTGCTACTTGTCGCACCCACCGGAGAGCACCTCAAGTACGTAGTCCAAATGCACTTTCCCAAGGAGCAAGCAACCAACAATACTGCAGAGTATGAAGGATTGCTTGCCGGTCTCAGGATCGCGGCAGACCTTGGGATCAAGAAGCTCATTGTCAGGGGTGACTCACAACTTGTCGTCCGCTAGGTGAACAAGAACTATCAGAGTCCATTGATGGAAGCATATGTTGATGAAGTGAGAAAGCTAGAAGAGCACTTTGACGGCCTACAGATGGAGCATGTTCCAAGAGCTCAGAATGACATTGCTGATGGCCTGTCAAAGTGCGCCGCACTAAAGTTGCCTGTGGAACCAGGGATCTTTGTGCTCAAGCTGACTCAACCATCCGTAACCCCATCAACTGGACTAAGCAAGAAGAGAAAGTTGATTTCTGGCGACTACTTTCTGGCAGAGCTCCCCGAAGCCGCCGCTAAGAAAGTCCCCAAGATCAACGCCAAGGATGCTGAGGAGCAATCTGCTCCGGCAAGCCTTATGGTTTGTTCCATCGTAGCAGACGCTCCCGACAAGCTTTGCTCCGGCAACCTTGCCGGGGAACATCAAGCTCCGGCTGAGCCGCAGGTGCTCGCCATAGAAGCGGATGTTCCCGCAGCAGCAGATGTGCCTTTAGTCCTTGCTGTCGAGCCCCAAGCTCCAGCATGGGCACAGCAGATTGTCCATTTCCTTCAGACAGGAGAACTTCCCGAAGAGCAAGAAGAAGCGGAAAAAGTAGCCCGGCAGTCAAATATGTACCAGTTTGTTGATAGCATACTGTACAGAAGAAGACTCAACAGTGTGAAATTGAAGTGTATTTCCCGGGAAGACGGACAAAAGCTGTTGGCAGAGATACACGGAGGCATATGTGGCCACCACATTGGCGCAAGAGCACTTGCCGGGAAAGCTTTCCGGCAATGCTACTTTTGGCCGACAGCCCTCTAGGATGCAACTGCACAAGTAACCAAGTGTGAAGCGTGCCAGTTCCACTCCAAGCAGATACACCAGCCAGCTCAAGCTCTCCAGACGATCCCTTTATCCCGGCCATTTTCGGTCTAGGGGCTCGACATCCTCAGCCCCTTTCCCTGAGCTGTCGGGGGCTTTGAGTACTTGTACGTTGCAATCGACAAGTTCACAAAGTGGCCGGAAGTGCAAGCAGTGAGGAAGGTGACAGCACAGTCAGCAGTCAAGTTCTTTAGGTCGATTGTTTGCCGTTTCGGAATCCCTAACAGGATCATCACCGACAACGGCACACAATTCACGAACCGCACCTTCATGCAGTACGTCCAAGATCTTGGCGCCAAGGTCTGCTTCACTTCTGTTGCTCATCCGAGAAGCAACGGTCAGGCGGAGAGGGAAAATGCTGAAGTGCTGCGCGGGCTCAAGACCAGAACTTTCGACAGGCTGCACAAGTGTGGACGAAACTGGATTGAGGAGCTGCCGGTGGTTCTTTGGTCGATCAGGACGACACCAAGTCGAGCCACTGGCCAGACACCTTTTGCTCTAGTCTATGGAGTAGAGGCAGTTCTCCCCACGGAACTCGTATACGGGTCGCCTCGAGTGCTCGCTTATGATGAGCTTGAGCAAGAGCAGCTGCGACAAGATGACGCGCTGCTCCTTGAGGAAGATCGTCTTCAGGCTACTGTACGAGCTGCTCGATACCAGCAAGCTTTGCGCCGCTACCATAGCCGCAAAGTTAATGCCAGAAGCTTCGAGGAAGGCGACCTTGTTCTTCGGCGCGTTCAATCGGGCAAGAATTCCAACAAGTTGACGCCGAAGTGGGAAGGCCCTTATCGGGTGAAACGAGTCACTAGGCCTGGCGCTGTCCGCCTTGAGACCGAAGATGGCATTCCGGTGAGCAACTCCTGGAACATAGAGCATCTTCGTAAGTTTTACCCGTAGGGAGCGGTTGCCGGAACCCGTTCCGGCAACCACCTTTTGTACAAGTCTTGCCGCTGTTGCATGTAATCCTTTGTACAAAGCCAGGCGCAGATCCCGTGCATAAGTAAAGCTCATGTGCTCCGCACATCTTGTCGATTTCATGCATTATATTCTTTCTTGCATGCGTTATCTGACACTTTATGCAGCACCTACCCCCGGTAAGCAATAACGAGCCAAAAGGCTCCATATCTTTATTTTCCCTTCTTTCTTTTTCTCAACAAAGGAAAGGAAGGTTCCCTCGCAGACAAGTTTGCCGGGGGGGGGGGAAGGAGAAGATTATGATATGGACCAGGCGTCGTTCAAGCAAGTTTCGCCTTGCCGGGAAGCAAACGACAGAAAAGCTAAGTTGCCACAGTTTGAGCAATTAGTTTTAATTTTTAAGTTATCTTCCTCGAACGACCGTGCTTTGTATGGAAAACCTGTGCGCGGAGGAACCAACTCGTAGCTAGTTGCGCCCTTACTTTGTTTCGAGTCCGCTCAACAACTTAAGTGTGCTGCAACTAGTCGCGACAAGGTTTCTTGTCGGAAGCGGCACCGCCAGCAGGCTGCTGACGTCCCGCACTCAGCGCTTACGGCTCGGGTGCCTGCGCCGACAAGTTCCCTAAAAGCGTAGGGTAAAAACATACAAAGGAAGGAATCTAGTAAAGGAAATAACATAGCAGTCGATACCAAAAATAAAGTTATATTACAAGATAACTTGTCGCAGCTCTAATAGACTGTTTTCATAACATGATTAGCAGCGACAAGGGAAAACAAGAAATGGGCGGCCTAATCTACGCGATCGCCCTCAACCCTCTTGATCTCGCTCACCTTGTCCACAATGGGTGCGACAAGGGCCTTGAGCGCATCCCGATCAGCATCCGGCGGCAAAGATTTGAGGACGTTGGTGAAGCTGAGGCCTGGATTGCGGAAGGCCACCTTCATCAGCACCTTCTGGAGAACTCCTGCGCAGATCTTGCGCGACTCGTCGGCCAGCTGCTTGGGGATCTTCTCCCGGAGTCGCTGGAGTGCCGTCGCCATGCCCTTGAAGAACAGGCTGAGCTTGGCGCTGGGTTGGAGATGCTCGTCGGAAGGATACCCAAAGTCCTCCATCCCCAGCTGCGTCAGCTCCCCGTCGATGACTGCGGCGATATTCACCAGACCCTTGGTCCAGTGCTCCACTGTCTCCCTGAATGAGTTCTGGGTAACGGCGATGCTCGCCAACAGCGCCTCGTTGGCCTTGACCTTCTCCGACAAAGTCTTCTCCCACTCCTTGGCGCCGTCCAGCGTCTGAGTCAGCGTGGCCAGCTTCAGCTCGAGATCCGCATTGGAGTCCTTAGCGGCGCTGAGCTCCTTGTTCCTTTCAGCGAGAAGACCCTGCAGCTCACCATGGGCGGCAGCATCCTTCTCGCGCTCACGCTTAAGCGCGACAAGCTCCTCGCTGCTCTTCTTGATTTTCGCCTCCAGCTGCGCCACCCTCGCCTCCAGCTCTTTCTTGGCGGCCTCTGCAGTTGCGGCAGCATCCCTTGCTTCTTTGAGAGCCCCGCCTAGTGTTTCCTCGCGCGTGGCAAGCTCCTCTTCGTAGCTGTCTAGATTGGCCTTCCGCTGCACCAACTCGCCTTCTCGGGCGGACTGCTTCTCGGCAGCAAGCCTTTGTTCCTCCTCAGCTTCAGCCTTCTCGAGAAGCAAGGCCATGCGCTCCTCTGCGAGTCTCTCCCGCTCCTGTGCCAGGGACCGGAGAGCTTCCTGGTTGAGGCCTCGGAGCTCCTCCGTGCGCTTCTCCATATCCACTCCCGCCTTCGCGACGAGTGCTTCCCGGGAGGCCAACTTGGCTTGTCGGGTGCGATAGAGTGATAGCAGCTTCCGCAGCAGCTGCTCCTCCTCAGGCTCGCCGCTGCTGTTGCTTGGCGCATCAACCAATGATAGCCCAGCAGAGGCGAGCATCTCTTCATTGAAACTCTCCCCTTCGACCGGCGCCCTGGAACTTGACGCCCAGGGTAGCTTGATGAAGATGCCATCGCCGGCCTTCAAGTAGGCGTCGGGCTGGGGCTCTTCGGAGCCTGGCTCCGCGGCAGCGGCGGAGGGATCGGCGGCCGGCGCAGCGCCTGGCGCTCCTGCGGCCTCAGGGCCGTCAGTGCGATCGCCCGACCCCTCGCCAGCTTCCGCGGTGGTAGCCTTGGCGGCCTCTTCGCCGGAGGGCTCATCAGCACCGGCCCCTTCTTCGTTGGCGGCGGCGTCGTTGTTGCTGCCACGCGTGCCTTCCTCGCCGGCGCCCTCTGTCTTCATTAGCTCCACAACAGATGCATCTGAAGAACGAAGAAGGGAGAACAGTCAAGCAAATATGCAAGAAGAAGATCAGAAGAAGAAGAACCCATTGGAAGTTCTTAGACAAGTGGATTACCTGTACCAAGATCTGCAGTTGCGGTCTCAGCCGCCGCAGGATCGTTGGTGTTGTCCCTTGCCGGAGAGCTGCCCCTTGCCGGAGAGTTCTCCCTTGCCGGAGAGCGCTCCCTTGCCGGGGGCTCCTCCCTTGGCGGTGTAGTCGAAGCAGATGGCACTTCGGGACCAGTTTCCGGGGGCTCCTGATGTGGCTGTTCTGCTCCTACACAAATCAACAGTCAAGATATCAGCAAAGGAAAAAGCACTCATGCGCGCCCGACAGCAGGAAACAAGCTATGAACTTACGCTGGGGGCTGCGCTGGGGGCTGCTTTGTGGAGTAGCTGCCGGGTCCGTCAAGGTGGTCTCAGACTCACCCCCTGCTGACGCTGTGAGATCATCCTCGATGACAATCACCGGGGCCTTGGCTCTCTTCACCGCTCTCTGAGCCAGCGTCCTGAAAGGGAAGGGGTTCAGATTGAAGCAAGTCAAATACAAGATTGAAGAACAACAAAAATTGAGGAACTACAAGAACTCCAAAGAAACTTACTCTTCCTCTTCCTCGTCGGACCTGAGCGCGGAGAGGTCGAAATCCGGCTCCCCTCCAGTGCGGCGAGGCGGAGGAGTAGGTTCCCTTGCCCGCTTGGCAGGGGCGGTGGCGGTGGACCGGGAAGATCCCGCTCCAGTTGCCACAGCAGCGTGAGGCGCTCCAGCGGCAACGGTACTTGCCGCGGTAGAGCGTGTCGCGCGGCTCGGTGGCTGTTGACCCGTCTGCCGCCCCGCCACGTCTGCGGCCCTGCGAAGACGCCTTCTTGGCGGGGCCGGGGGCTCCGCCTGCGGCAAGCTTTCTGAAGGCTCGGGCTCTTCTTCGCCGGGCTCGCTCGGCTCGTCTTCAGGGCCGGCAAGATCTTCCTCGCTGGCAAAATCCTCGCGCTCGGCAGGGCTTGCCGCCTCTGCTGCCTCCGCCTCCTCCACGGTGAACCCGAACGCGCCCGCGGCAGCTGCTGCCGCAACCTCTTCCGCGCTAGTGGTGATGCGCTGCAGCTCCTCATCGGTGGTGTCACGGGTGAGGCTCTTCTGCTCATCAGCGCGGACCGGCACTTCCACCAAGTCGTCGAAGAACGCTTGCACGACGTCATCCGCAGGCTCTTGCCAAGTTGGAACGATTCTGTGTGAATCGCACAACGACATCATGGCGCGGATCTGGTCAAGTGAAGAATTATTGCACAATGGAACTACGCCCCTCGGCAGCGTGAATGGGTGCTGGGGATCGCGTTTGAACAACTCTAGGAGCATTGCATCTAGCTCCAGGACGGTGAAATTGTAGTTGAGGCCCGGCCGCAGCCTCATGATGTCCGCCAAGTTCTTGAATTCCCAGGCGGGCCTCCCCCTCTCCTGCAGGGGGGCAATGCGGCGGCGGAGGAAATCTGCGCCGACAGCGCCTACAGTGAGCCCGACAAGCCTGAGGCGAAGGATCCTAGTGATGGCAATCTTCAGCCTCTCGTCCTCCGGGGCCACGTTGCTCCAATCGTTGTCGCGCACTATGGGAGCTTGGCGCAGGGTAGTGAACGGCTGCGGGTTCTCCTCAACGATCCAACACAACTCCGCTCTCCACTCCTCCCACTTGCTACGGAGCTCACCCTCCAGATACGCCTCCTTCTTGCCGACTCTCGAGATCCAGGCGATCCCTCCGGCAAGCGGCTCTCCTCTCTCGACTCGAGGCATGAAGAAGTGGCGGAAAAGGGCTACATTGGGGTGGACTCCGACAAAGTTTTCGCACAAATGTGCGAGAACTGCAATGGTCAGAACGGCGTTGGGGGTGAAATCAAGGAGGCGGAGTCCGTAGGTGTTCATTATGTCGCAGAAGAACTCCGAGAAGGGTGGGCAGAGCCTGCAATAAAAGAACAACACAAAGAATGGGTACCTATTTGGAGCCAATTCCGATGCGGCGGCCGGGAGTACCCTCGTGCATGGATGCGCTCGCGTCTCCGTCGACCAGAAGAGGTAGAAGTACTCCCTCGGCTCCTTCGCGCCGAGCTGGGGGGAGAAGATCGCCCGCTCCTTCCGCAGCGCCGCGAGCCGCTGCGCCTCGGCCGACTTCACGCCCTTCCCCTTGTCGGCTTTTGGAGCCATGCCAGAGGTGGTGGTGGAGATCGGCAGCGTTGGTGATG
>NC_041391.1:362902984-362957855 GCF_002162155.2 Triticum dicoccoides | reverse complement strand
TTGGGAAGATGGAGTAGTAGCAACCAGTGAGGGGGAACGAACTGCCCCTGTTTCCCCTGCTTATAAAGAGGGAGGGGCAGACGTTTCGCCCTTCCGAATAAAGAAACCACCCACGATCTCTCCCACGACGCCGCATTCGACGCGTGCCGTTAGGGAGGGCATGGTGGATACGGAGCAAGATTATGCGTGGCCCAGGCCGCGTGTGCCCGTGCCCTGCCTTGGGCCTGGCCCAACAGCGCTCGGCACCGTGTATGGCCCAGGCCCGGGGGCTCCTGTCGGTGTACTAGAATAGGGGTCCCCTAGTACCCCGAACTTGTGCATGGGCAGTTGCAGCACCCCGCGGCAAGGCTTGCCGGACGACAGCCAAGGTCCTCCATGGTTCCCTTGGAGCCATTCAAGAAGAAAGTATTTAAGCTCAAGAGACAAGACCCCGGCAAGAGGAGCTTGCCGGGAAGGCCAACCAAGGCATTTCAAGGAACTTGCCGCGACGCGCCACGCGTCCCGGCAAGGCTCGGCGAGCGACATGCTTCCGGGCCCGACAAGACAACGGCCGCGGCAAGGCGCTTGCCGCGGTAGGCGGCCACTCTGTGCTCGCGCTCCAGCGCATCCACCAACATGTCGCCCTGAGGGTTTTTCCAGGCACGCGTGGCGGGAGGCTGTGCAGCCAGGGGTGCGTGGTGGCGTGCGAGGCTGACAAGATCTCCATCGTGGCAGACGGTGGCGCCCCTGACGGTCCCTTTTTGCACTATTTGGACGACGCAGACGGGCATTTACTGCCTTTGTCCCCTGCCGTCAGGGTTAGGTAGGATATACTGTACAAGTAACTGTACCAACCACCTCTCTTTTTACATTTGTACCCTTGTTTACATTGCCACCTGTCGGTGACCCCTTTAATGTATAAAAGGAGGCCCATGCGCAATGTAGAAGGGGTTCAGATAATTCGAAAGCCAGAAAACACTTAGCTCTCTGGAGCAAGAACAGAATACAATCAGACAAGCAGCAGTAGGAGTGTTATCTCTTCGGAGAGCTTCAAAGCTGGGTAAACTGCTCGTGTGCTTTGCCTCGGTCTGCTCTTCGTGCGACCTCCGCCACCCGCCGAACCGAAAGGGGCTCGGTCCGCCGGCCCCATAGGTGTTCGTGGATCAGTTTCCCCGACACTAAGTAGGATTCGACCCTACTTGGGGTGCCTCCTGGCTGCTCCGTTCTCCCCCCACCAATATATATGTGTGGAGGGGGCGCCAGACAAAACCACGACAATATCATATTTTCGTAGTGCTTAGGCGAAGCCCTGCGGAGATAGCATAACTAGTACCATCACAACGTCATCGTGCTACCGAAACTCATCCACTACTTCACCGTCTTGCTGGATCAAGAAGGCCAGGACATTACCGAGCTGAACATGTACTGAACACGGAGGTGTCGTATGTTCGATAGTCGATCGGTTGGATCGCGAAGAAGTTAGGCTACATCAACCGCGTTAACAAACACTTCTGCTTAGAATCTACGGGGGTACATAGACACACTCTCCCCTCTCGTTGCTATGCATCTCCATGTAAATATCTTGTGTGTGCGTACAATTTTTTTGTTTCCCATGCAACGTTCCCCAACAGTATCCACTAAGTCCTGAGATTGATGTTGCTATGACTTATGCTTAATTCTTGTCACCAGGGCCCAAGTGCCATGATTTCATATCTGAACCGTTTATGTTTTCACCATTATATCTATGTTCATGATCCAATCTTGCAAGTTATATGCACCTACTACGTGTCCTACTACGTGTTATGATCCGCATACCCGAAGGTGACAATAATTGGGATTCATTCCGGTGATTACCGTTGTTTGAGGAGTTCATGTATTCATTATGTGTTAATGATTTGTTCCGGTTCTCTATTAAAGGGAGGCCTTAATATCCCATAGTTTCCTTATGGACCCCACTACCATGGGAGGGTAGGACAACAGATGTCATGCAAGTTCTTTTCCATAAGCACGTATGATTATTTACGGAATACATGCCTACATTATATTGATGAATTGGAGCTAGTTCTGTGTCACCCTAGGTTATGACTGTTATATGATGAATATTTTCCAACGTTATAACCAAACCAATGCCTACGAGATTTTTACATATTGTTCTTTGCTGCGTTACTATTACTATTGCTAATGTTACAACTGCTACAATATTACTGTTGCTACCATTACCGTTACTATTGTTGTTACTACTATTGCTATCACTAGCAAAGTATCATACAACTGTGCTACTGATCACTTTGCTGCAGATATTTGGTCTCCAGGTGTGGTTGAATTGAAAACTCAACTGCTAATACTTGCAAATATTCTTTGGCTCCCCTTGTGTCAAATCAAGAAATTTGGGTTGAATACTCTACCCTCGAAAACTGTTGCGATCCCCTATACTTGTGGGTTATCAAGACCTTTTCATGGTCACTTGGTATTTATATCTATTTATAACTATGAAGAATCTGAAAGATACCATAACCATCGTTCCCTCTAAGACGAGTGGAGGTAAGGAATCGCCATCTAGCTTTGCACTTGATTCACCTTCTGTTTTGAATAGACTTGCAACACCACGACCTGCAATTAATTCTGATATGTTGCAAGTAATTGATGATGCTATTTCCACTATGAATGATGCTAGAACCTAGCTTGATAAGAATGTGCTACTAGTTGAATTTCTTGATGAACAACTTGCTAGAGCTAAAGAAATTGAGAATGCTGAAACTGATGAAATTACTGAAACTGATGAAGTCTTTGAAACTAAGAATTATGGAACACCTATTAGACCTAGCTCTCCTACATATGAATTGCCCAAGATACCTGAGGGTTATGTTATGGACGGAGAGGTTGCTAGGGATTTTCTTGCTTGTAAGGATAGAGATGATCTTAAGAAATTACTATGCAATTTGAAAGAAAAATCTTTGAATGCTAGAATGAAATGTGATCCTAAGTTTGCTACTTCACCTATCTTTATTATTGATAAGGATTATGAATTCTTTGTCTACCCAAAGTTAATTACTTTGGTAGAATCTGATCCTTTCCATGGCTATGAAACTGAAACTATTGTGGCACATCCTACTAAATTAAATGATACAGCCACCATATTTGCTCATGATGAGAAAATTCGCTACTACGATATTCTCATGTTATTTTCATTTTCATTAAAGGGTGATGCTAAGATGTGGTACAATACTCTTGCTCCTACTTGTGTGTGTAGTCCCCAGGATATGATTTATTACTTCTCTAGAAAACAATTCCTGCTCATAAGAAACAAGCTGCCTTACAGGAAATATTTAACTTTACGCCAATTGAAGAAGAGAGTCTCCCACAACCTTGGGGAAGCTTCTCCAATTACTTAATGCTTTGCCTGATCATCCTCTCAAGAAAAATGAAATACTCGATATCTTCTATAATGGACTAACCCATGCTTCTAGGGACCACCTAGCTAGTTGTGTTGGTTGTGTTTTTAGAGAACAAGTTGAGGACTTATTGAATAATATATTGAAGAACCATGATGATGGGACACTTCTTGAACCACCTCCTAAACACACTCCGAAGAAGAAAGGTATTTTATTTCTCGGTCCTGAAGATATGCAAGAGGCAAAGAAATGTATGAGGGAAAAGGTATTAAAGCTAAAGATGTTAAGAATTTATCGCCAATTGAAGAAATACTTGGTCTTATACACCACCATAGGTCGTAGAGGTAAATTATCTCATAAAGTCTGATGAAGGTGACATCCCTCATAATAAACCTCATAGTCAATGCTTGTACGAATTTGACAACTATATCATGAAGCAAGAGCACTTCAATGCCTATGTTATGAAATAGTTAAAACAAAATTCTGATATGATTGCTCGCTTGAGTGACTTGTTATTTAGAATCACTAATGATGTTAGAGGAGTAGGAAAACATGCTTCTATGGTTCAAACTCAGTTAGAACAAGTTTCTAAATATCAACATGAGTTACTTAATGAAATGAATAATAATATGAATGATCATGTTGTCAGGGTATTGACTAGACGAGGTACAATGACTCAGGAGCCACTTTATCCTAAAGGTCACCCTAAAAGAATTGAACAAGACTCTCAGAAAATTAATAGTAGTACACCTAGTCCATCTAAAAGGAAAAAATGATAGGACTTGCATACTTCTAGTGAACCCGATGTAGAAAAAAATTCTGAAGATAACAATGATGTCTCTATGTCTGATGCTGAAGTTCAATCTGGTAATGAACATTCACCTAGTGATAACTAAAATGATAATGCTGATGTTCATGAAGATACTCAACCAGCCAATGATAAAGAACCAGACAATGATGTTGAAATAGAACCTGCTATTGATCTTGATAACCCAGAACCTAATAATAATGATAAAAGAGACTTTGTTGCTACAAAACATGGTAAGGAAATAGAACCATGGGTTCAGAAACCCATGCCCTTTCCACCTAAACCATCTAAGAAAAAGAATGATGAAGAATTTGAACACTTTGCTGAAATGCTTAGACCAGTCTTTCTGCATACTTGTTTGACTGATATTTTAAAGATGGCCCCTTATACTAAATACATGAAAGATATTGTCACTAATAAAATAAAAATACCTGAAGCTGAAATCTTCACCATGCTTGCTACTTATTCCTTAAAGGATGGAGTGCGTAAGAAACTAGGAGATCAAGGAATACCAACTATACCATGCTCCTTTAAAAGAAACTATGTCAAAACTGCGTTATGTGATTTAGGAGCTAGTGTTACTGTTATGCCTTTGCCTTTATACAAAAGAATTGAACTGAATAAACTCACACCTACTGAAATATCCTTGCAAATGGCTAACAAAACAACTGCCATACCTATTGGTATTTGTGAGGATGTGCCCATTGTTGTTGCGAAAGTTACTATCTTAACAGACTTTGTTATACTTGAGATGCCCGAGGACGACAATGACGACCCCAAGTATAGGGAATTGATACATCTCCAATGTATCTACAATTTTTGATTCTTCCATGCTATTATATTATCTGTTTTGGATGTTTTATATGCATTAGTATGTTATTTATATTATTTTTGTGACTAACCTATTAACCTAGAGCCCAGTGCCAGTTTTTGTTTTTCCTTTTTTTGAGTTTCACAGAAAAGGAATACCAAATGGAGTCCAAACGGAATAAAAACTTCACGATGATTTTTCTTGGACCAGAAGATACCCAGGAGATCTGGAGATGAAGTCGGAGGAGCCACGAGGCGGCCACAAGGGTGGAGGGCGCGCCCCCTGCCTTGTGCCCCTCCCCCCCCTCCCGTGACTCCCATGACCTAATTCTTTTGCCTATATATTCACAAATGTTCCCAAACCACCAGAAGCATCCAAGAAAACACTTTTCCACCACCACAGCCTTCTGTAATCGTGAGATCCCATCTAGGGGCCTTTTCCGGCATCATGCTGGGGGGTGGATTTGATCACGGAGAGCTTCTACATCAACTCTATTGCCCTTCCGATAAAGCGTGAGTAGTTTACCTCATACCTACGGGTCCATAGCTAGTAGCTTGATGGCTTCTTCTCTCTCTTTGATTCTCAATACCATGTTCTCCTTGATGTTCTTGGAGATCTATCCGATGTAATACACTTTGCGGTGTGTTTGTCGAGATCCGATGAATTGTGGATTTATGACCAGCTTATCTATGAATATTATTCTCTGAATTCTTATATGCATGATTTGATATCTTCGTATTTCTCCTCGAACTATCGGTTTAGTTTGGCCAACTAGATTGGTTTTTCGTGCAATAGCAGAAGTGCTTAGCCTTGGGTTCAATCTTGCGGTGACCTTTCCCAGTGACGGTAGGGGCAGCAAGGCACGTATTTTATTGTTTCCATCGAGGATAAAAAGAACGTGTTTTCATCATATTGCTTGAGTTAATTCCTCTACATCATGTCATCTTACTTAATGTGTTACTCTGTTCTTCATGAACTTAACACTCTAGATGCAGGCAGGAGTTGGTCGATGTGTGGAGTAATAGTAGTAGATGCAGAATCATTTCGGTCTACTTGACACGGACGTGATGCCTATATTTCATAATATTGCATTAGATATCACCATGACTTTGCGCTTTTCTATCAATTGGTCGACAGTAATTTTTTCAACCACCGCATTATTTTCTATCTTAAGAGAAGCCTCTAGTGAAACCTATGCCCCCCCGGTCTATATTCCATCATACAAGTTTCTGATCTACTATTTTCCATCATATAATTTTATGATTTACTATTTTCCTTCATATTATTTTTTGATCTACTATTTTGCAATCTTTTACTTTCTGATCTATAAACCAATAATACCAAAAATATTTACTTTATCGTTTATCTAGTTTCATCTCTATTAGATCTCACTTTTGCAAGTAATCATGAAGGGATTGACAACCCCTTTATCGCGTTGGATGCAAGTTGTTTGATTTTTTGTGCAGGTATTATGTGATTTGTGCATTGTCTCCTACTGGATTGATACCTTGGTTCTCTAACTAAGGGAAATACTTATCTCTACTTTGCTGCATCACCATTTCTTCTTCAAGGGAAACCAACGCAACCTCAAGAAGTAGTAGGAAGAATTTCTGGTGCCATTGCCGGGGAGATCTATGCCAAGTCAAGACATACCAAGTACCCATCATAAACTCTCATCTCTTGCATTACATTATTCGCCATTTGCCTCTCATTTTCCTCTCCCCTACTTCTAAAAAGATTTTTGAAAAGATTCACCCTCTTCTTTGCCTCTTTTTTCGCCCCTCTTACGTTTGTCTTCTTCATCTACTTTTTGTGTGCTCGTGTGTTGGATTGCTTGCTTTGTCACGATGGCTCAAGAGAATACCAAATTGTGTGACTTTTCCAATACTAATAACAATGATTTTATTAGTACTCTGATTGCTCCTGCCACTAGTGCGAAATCTTGTGAAATTAATGCCGCTTTGATGAATCTTGTTATGAAAGATCAATTTTCTAGCCTTCCTAGTGAAGATGTCGCATCCCATCTAAACAATTTTGTTGATTTGTGTGTTATGCAAAAGAAGAAATATGTGTGTAATGATATTGTTAAGTTGAAGCTATTTCCATTCTCACTTCGAGATCGTGGTAAAACTTGGTTTTCATCTTTGCCTAAAAATAGTATTGCTTCATGGAATAAGTGTAAAGATGCTTTTATTTCAAGTAGTTTCCTCCCGCTAAGATCATCTCCCTTAGGAACGAGATTATGAATTTTAAGCAACTTGATCATGAACATGTTGCACAATCTTGGGAGAGGATGAAATTGATGATAAGAAATTGCCCTACTCATGGTTTGAATTTGCGGATGATTATACAAAACTTTTATGCCGGATTGAATTTTGCTGCTAGAAATCTTTTAGATTCGGCCGCAGGAGGAACTTTTATGGGAATTACTTTAGGAGAAGCTACTAAATTGCTAGATAATATTATGGTTAGTTTTTCTCAAAGGCATACAAAAAGATCTTCCACTAGTAAAAAAGTGCGTGCGATTGAAGAGATTAATGTTTTGAGTGGAAAGATGGATGAAGTTATGAAATTAATTGCTAGCAAGAGTGCTTCTATTGGTCCTAATGATATGCCTTAGTCTACTTTGATTGAAAATAATAATGAATCTATGGATGTGAATTTTGTTGGTAGGAATAATTTTGGTAATAACGCGTATAGAGGCAATTTTAATCCTAAGCCGTTTCCTAGTAATTCCTCTAATGATTATGATAATTCCTACAACAATTCGTATGTAAATTATAATAAGATGTCCTCTGATTTTGAGAATAGTGTTAAAGAATTTATGATTTCGCAAAAGAGTTTTAATGCTTTTATTGAAGAAAAATTGCTTAAGATTGATGATTTGGCTAGGAATGTGGATAGAATTTCTCTTGATGTTGATTCTTTGAAACTTAGATCTATTCCACCAAAGCATGATATCAATTAGTCTCTCAAGGCTATGAGAATTTCCATTGACGAATGTAGAGAGAGAACCGCTAAGATGCGTGCTAAACAAGATTGGTTTGTAGAAATGTGTTCTTCTAGTTTCCGTGGAAATAATGATGAAGATCTTAAAGTGAGTGATGTGAATCCTTTTGAATCTTTGTTTTCTAAAATAAATCTTGATAAATATGGGATTGGAGATGAGTCAACTTTAGTTAGAAGGCGTCCCAATGATTCAGAGTTTTTAGATCTTGATGCAAAAATTGATAAAAGTGGGATTGGAGAGGTCAAAACTTTAAGGAGCAATGAACCCACTCTTTTGGATTTCAAGGAATTTAATTATGATAGTTGTTCTTTAATAGATTGTATTTCCTTGTTGCAATCCATGTTGAATTCCCCTCATGCTTATAGTCAAAACAAAGATGTTACTAAACATATCATTGATGCTATGATGCAATCTTTTGAAGAAAAGCTTGAATTGGAAGTTTCTATTCCTAGAAAACTTTATGATGATTGGAAACCTACTATTAAGATTAAGATTAAAGATTATGAGTGCCATGCTTTGTATGATTTGGGTGCTAGCATTTCCATGATTCCAAAAACTTTATGTGATGTGGTAGGTTTCCGCGAATTTGATGATTGTTCTTTAAATTTGCATCTTCGGATTTCACGATTAAGAAACCTATGGGAAGGATTAATGATGTTCTTATTGTTGAAAATAGGAATTATGTGCACATAGATTTCATTGTTCTTGATATATATTGTAATCCTACATGTCCTATTATTCTTGGTAGACCTTTCCTTAGAACGATTGGTGCAATTATTGATATGAAAGCAGGAAACATTAGATTTAAATTTCCGTTAAGGAAGGGCATGGAACACTTTCCAAGAAAGAACATTAAATTGCCATATGAATCTATTATGAGAGCTACTTATGGATTGCATACAAAAGATGACAATACCTAGATTTATTTGTGTTTTTATGCCTAGCTAAGGGTGTTAAACAATAGCGCTTGTTGGGAGGCAACCCAATTTTATTTTTGTTCTTTGCTTTTTGTTCCTATTTTGCTTTGAATAAGTCATCTAGCCTATGACTAGATGTGGTTTGTGTTTCCATTAGTATTTGTGCCAAGTAAGACCTTTGGGATAGTTTACGGTGATAGTTGTTTTGATCTTGCTGAAAAACAGAAACTTTTGCGCCTAGGAAAATAATTTCCATAATTCACAAAAGCGTGCTTTTGATCTAATTATTTTTGAATAATATTGGTACACAAATTGCCTAGCTTGTCCTAATGTTTCAGAATTTTTGGAGTTACAGAACTATACGAAGTTCTCTGATTACTATAGATTGTTCTGTTTTTGACAGATTCTGTTTTCTATGTGTTGTTTGCTTATTTTGATGAATCTATGGGTAGTATCAGGGGGTATGAACCATAGAAAAGTTGGAATACAATAGATATTTCACCAATATAAATAGTGAGTTCACAACAGTGCCAAAAGTGGTGATTTATTTTCTTATACTAACGGAGCTTATGAGATTTTCTGTTGAGTTTTGTGTTGTGAAGTTTTCAAGTTTTGGGTAAGGCTTTGATTGACTATGGAATAAGGAGTAGTGAGATCCTAAGCTTGGGGATGCCCAAGGCACCCCAAGGTAATATTCAAGGACAACCAAGAGCCTAAGCCTGGGGATGCCCCGGAAGCATCCCCTCTTTCGTCTTCGTCTATCGGTAACTTTACTTGAGGCTATATTTTTATTCACCACATGATATGTGTTTTGCTTTGAGCGTCTTGTATGATTTGAGTCTTTGCTTTTTAGTTTGCCACAATCATCCTTGATGAAAACACTTTTTGAGAGGGACACACATGAATTGTGATTTATTAGAATACTCTATGTGCTTCACTTATATCTTTTGAGCTAGGCAATATTGCTCTAGTGCTTCATAGATATCTTTTTAGAGCATGGTGGTGGCTTTATTTTATAGAAATTGTTGAACTCTCATACTTCACTTATATTATTTCGAGAGTCTCTCAACAGCATGGGAATTTGCTTTGGTTATAAATTTAGTCCTAATATGATAGACATCCAAGAGGGATATAATAAAAACTTTCATATAAAGTGCATTGAATACTATGAGAAGTTTGATTCCTGATGATGGTTTTAAAGATAGTGATATTAGAGTCAAGATAGTAAGTAATTTTGTATTGTAGAAATACATGTGTTAAAGTTTGTGATCCCTGTAGCATGCACGTATGGTGAACCGTTATGTGATGAAGTCATAGCATGATTTATTTATTGATTGTCTTCCTTATGAGTGGTGGTCGGGTACGAGCGATGGTCTTTTCCTACCAATCTATCCCCCTAGGAGCACGTGTGTAGTACTTCGTTTCAATAACTAATAGATTTTTTGAATAAGTATGTGAGTTCTTTATGACTAATGTTCAGTACATTGATTATACACACTCTCACCCTTCCACCATTGCTAGCCTCTCTAGTGCCGCGCAACTTTCACCGGTACCATATACCTACCATATACCTTCCTCGAAACAGCCACCATACCTACCTACTATGGCTTTCCCATAGCCATTCCGAGATGTATTGCCATGCAACTTTCCACCGTTTCATTTATTATGACGCGCTTCATCATTGTCATATTGCTTTGCATGATCATGTAGTTGACATCATATTTATGGCAAAGCCACCTTTCATAATTCTTTCATACATGTCACTCTTGATTCATTGCACATCCTGGTACACGGCCGGAGGCATTCATATAGAGTCATATTCCGTTCTAGGTATCGAGTTGTAATTAAATAAAACTTTGATGATATTCATTATTAGAGCATTGTCGCATGTGAGGAAAGGATGATGGAGACTATGATTCCCCCACAAGTCAGGATGAGACTCCGGACGAAAAAAAGCGGCCAAAAAAATGAGAGAAGACCCAATAAAAAATGAGAGAAAATAGAGAAGGGGCAATGTTACTATCCTTTTTCCACACTTGTGCTTCAAAGTAGCACCATGATCTTCATGATAGAGAGTGCCCTATGTCCTCACTTTCATATACTAGTGGGAAATTTTCATTATAGAACTTGGCTTGTATATTCCAATGATGGGCTTCCTCAAATTTCCCTAGGTCTTCGTGAGCAAGCGAGTTGGATGCACACCCACTTAGTTTCTTTTTGAGCTTTCATAAACTAATAGCTCTAGTTCATCTGTTGCCTGTCAATTCCTACTCACTCACATTGATATCTATTAATGGGCATCTCCATAGCCCGTTGATACGCCTAGTTGATGTGAGACTGTCTCCTTTTTGTCTTCTCCACAACCACCATATTCTATTCCACATATAGTGATATGTCCATGGCTCACGTTCATGTATTGCATGAAAGTTGAATGGTTTGAGAACATCAAAAGTATGAAACAATTGCTTGGCTTGTCATTGCGGTCGTGCATGATTTGAATATTTTGTGTGATGAAGATGGAGCATATCCAGACTATATGATTTTGTAGGGAACAACTTTCTTTGGCCATGTTATTTTGAGAAGACATAATTGCCTTGCTAGTATGCTTGAAGTATTATTGTTTTTATGTCAATATTAAACTTTTGTTTTGAATTTTATGGATCTGAACATTAATGCCAAAATAAAGAAAATTACATGGGCAAATATGTTAGGTAGCATTCCACATCAAAAATTATGTTTTTATCATTTACCTACTCGTGGACGAGCAAGAATTAAGCTTGGGGATGCTTGATACATCTCCAACGTATCTATAATTTTGGATTGTTCCATGTTATTATATTATCTATTTTGGATGTTTTATATGCATTAATATGCTATTTTATATTATTTTTGGCACTAACCTATTAACCTAGAGCCCAGTGCTAGTTTTTGTTTTTTCCTTGTTTTTGAGTTTCGCAGAAAGGAATACCAAACCGAAAAAAACCTTCGCAATGATTTTTCTTGGACCAGAAGACACCCAAGAGACTTGGAGATGAAGTCAGAGGAGCCACGAGACGGCCACAAGGGTGGAGGGCGCGCCCAAGGGGTAGGGCGCGCCCCCTGCCTTGTGGGCTTCCCGTGACTCCCCTGACCTAATTCTTTTGCCTACATATTCACATATGTTCCCAAACCACCAGAAGCATCGACAAAAACACTTTTCCACCACCGCAACCTTCTGTACCCGTGAGATCCCATCTAGGGGCCTTTTCCAGCATCCTGCCGGAGGGGGATTCGATCCTGGAGGGCTTCTACATCAACTCTATTGCCCTTCTGATGAAGCATGAGTAGTTTACCTCAAACCTATGGGTCCATAGCTAGTAGCTAGATGGCTTCTTCTCTCTCTTTGATTCTCAATACCATGTTCTCCTTGATGTTCTTGGAGATCTATCCGATGTAATACTCTTTTGCGGTGTGTTTGTCGAGATCCGATGAATTGTGGATTTATGATCAGCTTATCTATGAATATTATTTGAATCTTCTCTGAATTCTTATATGCATGATTTGATATCTTTGTAATTCTCTTTGAACATCAGTTTAGTTTGGCCAACTAGATTGATTTTTCTTGCAATGGGAAAAGTGCTTAGCTTTGGGTTCAATCTTGCGGTGTCCTTTCCTAGTGACAGTAGGGGCAACAAGGAATGTGTTGTATTGTTGCCATCGAGGGTAAAAAGATGGGGTTATCATCATATTGCTTGAGTTAATTCTTCTACATCATGTCATCTTACTTAATGCGTTACTCTGTTCTTCACGAACTTAATACTCTAGATGCAGGCAGGAGTCAGTAGATGTGTGGAGTAATAGTAGTAGATGCAGAATTGTTTTGGTCTACTTGACACGGACATGATGCCTATATTTCATAATCATTGCCTTATATAGCGTCATAACTTTGCGCTTTCTTATTAATTGCTCGACAATAATTTGTTCACCCACTGTATTATTTGCTATCTTGAGAGAAGCCTATAGTGAAACTTATGGCCCCCTGGTCTATTTTCCATCATATAAGTTTTTGTTCAACTATTTTCCATCATATAAGTTTCTGATCTACTATTTTCCTTCATATTAGTTTCCGATCTACTATTTCACAATCTTTTACTTTCCAATCTATAAACCAAAAATACCAAAAATATTTACTTTATCGTTTGTTTAGTTTCATCTATCACTATCAGATCTCACTTTTGCAAGTAACTATGAAGGGGTTGACAACCCCTTTATCGTGTTGGGTGCAAGTTGTTTGATTTTTTGTGTAGGTATTAGGTGAGTTGTGTGTTGTTTTCTACTGGATTGATACCTTGGTTCTCTAACTAAGGGAAATACGTATCTCTACTTTGCTGCATCACCCTTTCCTCTTCAAGGGAAAACCAACGCAAGCTCAAGAATTAGCAAGGATCAATCGTAGTCCTCTCGATAAGTAAGAGTGCCAAACCCAACGATGAGTAGAAGGAAATGACAAGTCATTTTCAGCAATGTATTTTCTGCAGGCACTGAAATAGTCGGTAATAGGTAGTTTGATAGCAAGATAATTTGTAATGGACAAGTAAACGGTGACGGTAAATAAAGTGCAGCAAGGTAGCCCAATCCTTTTTGTAGCCAAGGACATGCCAAAACGGACTCTTATAGTAACAAAAGTGTTCTTGAGGGCACACGGGAATTTCATCTAGTCACTTTCATCATGTTGGTTTGATTCGCGTTCGCTACTTTGATCGTACTTGCGTGTTGTTCGTACTTGAAAAAACCACCCACTTATGATTATCCCCCTCCAAGCATCCTCAACTACGAGAAAAATATTAAGATAAAATCTAACCATAGCATTAAACATTTGGATCCAAATTGGTACCTTATGAAGTAGCGCATAAACTAGGGTTCAAGCTTCTGTCACTCTAGCAACCCATCATCTAAATACTACTCCACAATGCATTCCCTTAGGCACAAAGATGGTGAAGTTCCATGTAGTCGACGTTCACATTACGCCACTAAGGGAATCACAACATACATATCATCAAAATATCAAACACATATCAAGTTCACATGATTACTTGCAACATGACTTCTCCCATGACCTTAAGAACAAGTAACTACTCACAAATGATATTAATGCTCAAGATCAGAGGGATATTAAATAGCATAATGGATCTGAACATATAATCTTCCACTAAATAAACCATATAGTAATAAACTACAAGATGTAATCAGCACTACTAGTCACCCACTGGTACCAATCCGAGGTTCTGGTACAAAGTTTGAACATAAGAGATGAACTAGGGTTTGAGAGGAGGTGGTGCTATTGAAGATTTTGATGGAGATTGGCCTCCCAAAGATGACATGGTTGTTGGTGATGACGATGGTTTTGATTTCCCCCTCCAGGAGGGATTCCAGCTGCCGGCATTCTTCCTCTTTGTGTAAACCTTGCATATTATGAGACAAAAGGCATTAGAATTACTCCATAAAGCATTATTATGCATAAAACATTATAAATAACAGTAGGAAAAGATGATGCAAAATGGACGTATCAGACAACATGTCGATTATCCTTGGTAGATAGTTTTTGAATACTGTAGGGGTTGTTATTGATTGCAATAAAAGCAAAATCACTTTTCATATCAATGGTAATGAGCATACGGTGTACTTTCCGAAGTAACGATTTCAAGTTAATGGTATTAATTTTATTGAAAATTCTTCAACAATTACTATTGGAAGTTTCAAGTCCCTGTTTCTACTGCCAAAATAATATGAAATACTTATTGTTAAGGTTATGTATATCCCCGTTGAGGTAACTTAGTGTTTTACAAAGATTCTTCGGGTTCATGCTAATCGAAAGTGGTTGCTAATAAGACTTGATCAACCTTATTAATTGATTATTTTCGAGAGGCATGTGGTCGATGAATTTAGTAGGCACAACTCTCTGTACCCACACTTTGTTTTTTGTTATTCCTAGTTAAATACAATAAAATACCATGTTTATCCTAATTTCTGAATTTTCTGCGCAATAAAAAAGTGCCCAGAAATAAAAGTGCTCAGAATGACCTGAAATTTTGACACGATTTTTTTGAATATTTAAGAATTTTTTATATAAAAAACATCACAGGGGGTGCCCCTTGTGACCACTGGACACTAGGGCGTGCCAGCTACCCCTGGCGCCCCCTGGTGGGTAGTGGTCCCCACAAGGCCCCCTCACTTATCCGTTCAGCCTATATCGTCACCTACCTCCAGAAAAAAATTCATTCCAACTCTCTCTCTCTCGTGTTCTTGCTCTCGAACCCGCGGATTTCCATCTCTTTGCTCGAAGCTCCGTTTCTAAAACTATTATAGGGGATTGCTACTTGGTATGTGACTCCCCCATTGCTCCAATTAGTTTTTCTTGTAGTGGTTTATATTTTGAGTAAGTATCTACTCTTGGTGTTGCTGTAAATGAGCTTGCATGTTGAATTCTTTGAGTTCCAAGTAGTTTGAATGATTGATATAGCCTCTAGACATCCATATGAGTAGTTGCTATCAATCATGTGAAGTTTTGTTGACAAAATTTGGTAGCTCATATAAGAAGAATGCCACGGGAGTCACTGGTGAATCTTCACATGGTGACATCAACACTCCGCGTTGGACGGAGGTTGATGACCCACAAGTATGTAGCGCGGGTAGTGCGGGTATTTTGCCTATCAGTAGCGCGAGACGTCGCGCTACTGATAAGGCGCTACAGCTAACGTGTAGCAGTAGTGCCTGTCATCCAACGCTACTGCTATACATGGCTAGTAGTAGCGCGCTTTGCCAAAGAGCGTTGCTGCTAATATCTGCAGCGCTTTTTATCTGGAAGCGCTACTGGTAAGGGAGCGCTACTGCTAACTTTGTTCCCCTCGCTACTTCTAGTTTTATTAGTTTATGTTTTTTCTACATATGTGTTTTGTATTTGAATAGGCTTTATACAATAATCTTTAGCATATCATGCACATAAAAATGTAATCATAGCATATACATACAAATAGTCTCATCAAATCATGTCATCATCATAATCATCATCCAACACAAAGTGGTCTCTGGTCATCATCTCGAAAATAGCGACACAAGTCTCGATTACTTGCAACTACATCGTCATCCATCTAAACAATGATATACGCGAGAAGAGCTACACTATGAGTGAGAGCGGAACTATGAAGTACATGAGTTCATATCCCTCTCTCGCATTAGCGTGAACCTAAACTAACTACTAGCTGTTTCTCGGAAACCGGAAACCGATACACCTGGGCCTCTCACTCCAGCCACTCATCGTATACTCCTGGCGTAGCACTTCTTCGCCATCGATGATCTATGGACCTACATCGTCACATGAGTCGATGATATGCAACATACATAGTTGAGCAACAGAAAGAGACAGACTTGGCAAAATAGAAGCAACATATCATAAGCATAAATAACAAAGTTCATCATACCCAAAATGCCCTAACTAGAGTGATCTTCGCTAGTCGAGGAGGAGGACGGTTTAACCACATCAAAAATGAAGTTTTGCCGTGCATAACTCAAAGTTTTGTCATACAGAAAGTATGGACTAAACGGACACATTGTCATATATCAACGATCACTCCAACATGTCGTGCCATCCATCCATGTCAGGGAGAAAGTCCTCGAGCTTACTAAAAGGCTTCCTGTCGAGACGCTGAGAGGCTACACGTGTTCGGATGTCTTCCCGTGACATTTCTCCTTCTTGGTAGAACATCCCTGTTTTTTCGAGGACCTCCTTCATGATGATTTGGGAAAGTTCACGCTTGATGTGATAGAACTCAGTTCGAAGTCAATGATCCTAGATATCTCCTAAGTGCTTTGCCCATTGAAGAATATGGGCATTGCCGAATTTAGGTGACATGCGAAGGTTCTGGTGATCCCGTCTGTACTCCAACATGTGGTGTAGGACATAGAATCCATCATTAAGAGAATCACTCGATTACTGGATGCAGCCAAAGTCGGTTTTATGGCTGAAGGCGGGCCTGTCGTTCCTTGTCTTCTTGTCTTTGACCTCTTCACCCCCTTTGCCGTAGTAAAAGATAGCACTATCGAGAATAGACTTGATGTGGGTGTAATCCTTTCTAGTAATGTTCTTCGACGAGTCCAAGTAAAGAGCATGGGAGTATCGGGGGTAGTGGATGATGAGGACGGCGCGCCCGCCGCTACGCAAAATAAGTACACCTCAAATTAATTAGCCTCCACTGTGCAAATTAATGATTGAAATCGAAGGAAGGATATCCAAGAGGATGACTTACAAGGGATGATAAGGCACGAGAATCGCATCCTTGTCCTTATTGGTGATCATGAAATTGACGAGGTAGTCCCTCGCGAGTTCACAGTGCTTTGCGCAGACTGCCAAGAAGCCCTCGTGCATGAAGTACGGGTCAGCGACACAGATAAAAGGTATCTGCTCAACCCCGATGAGGTAGTTCATGTGCAAGGCATAAAGGCAGACAAACGTAAAATCCAGCTTTTCTAGTGATACATGTTGAAGATGTAATCGAATTGAAGGAAGAACTTGTCTGCGGGTGTCGGTGTCAAAACCGGCGGATCTCAGGTAGGGGGTCCCGATCTGTGCGTCTTAGGCTAATGGTAACAGGAGACAAGGGACACAATGTTTACCCAGGTTCGGGCCCTCTCGATGGAGGTAAAACCCTACTCCCTGCTTGATTGGTATTGATGATATGAGTAGTACAAGAGTTGATCTACCACGAGATAATAGAGGCTAAACCCTAGAAGCTAGCCTATGATGATTATGATTGTGATCGTCCCTCTAAGGACCAACCTCTCCGGTTTATATAGACACCGGAGAGGACTAGGGTTTATACGGGGTCGGTTACATAGGAAATATAATATCTAGATCGCCAATCTTGTCTTCCACGCAAAGGAGAGTCCCATCCGGACACGGGACAAAGTCTTGAGTCTTGTATCTTCATGATCCAATAGTTTGGACAAAGTATATAGTCCGGCTGTCCGGATACCCCCTAATGCAGGACTCCCTCAGTAGCCCCTGAACCAGGCTTCAATGATGATGAGTCCGGCGCGCAGTTTTGTCTTCAGCATTGCAAGGCGGGTTCCCTCTCTGAATAGTAATCATCGAACACCTGAACCGTGTCCGGATCTTCACATACCACCGTAGAGAGCATAGCATAAATCTGATCTGCTGGCGATTTTTGGTACGTCGTGCTCCTGCATCATGGCCCGGCCCAACATGAACCGGTTTTTCTTAGCCCACTTCAATACGCATTGCGAGGCGGTTTTATTGTCACGCCCTGCCAAAGCAGAGATCGTGTTCCCCTTATTGCGGGATCTTCCATCAATACGGGTGTGCGCAACCCCACGACGACTGTTGGTATGACTCCGTGTTTATAGATAAGTCTCAAGCAGTCATGCTGAGGACTCTTGATATTCACCCCCCTTATAAAGGGGTCCAGGCCTACACCTGTTTTCCACCACCCTTGCGCCCTTTCGTATCTCAAGTTCTAACACCCGAGGCCCAAACTCAGACACCCCAGATCCTCCAATATGTCCAGATCCAACCTTCAAGGCCGGTGAGTGGCCTCCTCGGTCAAAGAGGAGGATATTGCGAGGCTTAGGGAGGTCGGATATCTGACTGCCGACATCCAGCATAGGTTTCCTGCTCCAGGGAAGGTCATCCCAACTCCCGAGCCTAATGAGAGCGTCGTATTTGTTCCTCACTTCCTCTGCGGCTTGGGCCTCACCCTTGATCCCTTTGTGAGGGGTCTCATGTTCTATTATGGGTTAGATTTTCACGATCTAGCTCCGGACGCTATCCTCCATATCTCGTCGTTCATCATTGTGTGCGAGGCTTTTCTCCACGTCACTCCACACTTCGGCTTATGGCTCAAGACCTTCAATGTGAAGCCAAAGATGATCTTGGGGCGACATGTGGAGTGCGAAGGTGCCATAATAAGCATGAACGCCGATGCCCCATGGCCAGAGGGTTCTTTCCCAGAGGTATCCGATTTATGGCAGCGGAGGTGGTTTTACGTCACGGGTCCCAGAGGCACAAAGTGGGTGGCTGCCCCCGACTTTTGCTCAGGCCCTCCGTCGCAACTGGCATCATGGACCAACGTAGGATGGGATTGGGGGTCTGCTAGTGATGTACCAACAATGCAGAGCCGTATCCGGGAGCTTCTTGAGAGGGACATTAACCTTGTCAGCATAATTCAGGTAATCCTAATCCGACGGATGTTGTCGTGCAAACCCCGGCCTCTCCGGATGTGGGAGCTCAATCCAGAGGGTCCGTGGACTATTCTGCACTTCTTCGGCCTGACGCTCGAAGGGATGTGTAAATTATTCTTCGGACCACAAGTAAAGTGTCCGGACACCACCGAGGATGCGGCCCTAAGCTGCAATCGCCTAGATACCCAAGTAAGTAACCCCGAAACCGGACACTTCATTTATATTTGTCATAATCATCATTCTGAAAATCCTCCGTGGCCAGGAATGGCTCATCAAGGCAGAGAGAATCAGGTGTCCGGCACCACTTCCCGAAGGCTCGCCTAATCCCACCATAGCCAAGATGCTTGGCCGGGTGCTTAGCAAAATGCCCTCAGGGAAAGACGAAGGGAAGAACAGAGAAGCCGAACTTCACACACTGTGCATCCAAACCGGGGGAATTGCTGCCTCCTCAAAGGAGGATAGTCGGGGAGGGGAATCTAAGGCCTCCTCCCCGCGCGGGAAGAAGAGGGCCACCTCCGAAGACTTGGAGACGGAGATACCCAAACAGGGGAAGAAAGCGTCACCAAGGGGCCCTCACCGAAAGGGGGCCCTCACCACGTCATGCCCGCCAACAGGCCAGCCCTCAACCGAGTTGTAAGTTAACCGTAAATTCGAAGGTATTGCTTTTCTCCGAGTACAATAACCAGGATCCAATCTTTGCAGTCCGGCTAGCAGCTCTTCTCGACAGAGTTTGTCTTCGGGAGACCTCCCTCCGGAGATGATGGAGAGTGAGACCCCACCAACCTGTCCGCCTCATGAGGCGGGCGACCCTTAGGTGTCGTCACGGAGGAGTCCGGATCTGCCGAAGCCGGAGGCTACTCCTTCTACCGCCCTGAGCCCGGAGTGTTCGGCTCCCACGGGGGGCGATGAGAAGGGTCCGGCACAGGTCGGTGTCCGTGCGGGCACATTGACGGGCCTTCTGGAGCGAGCCGCTCTCTCGGAGGAGCATCATTCATTAAAGAGCTCAGTGCTCAAGAAGATTTCATCCGCCACAAGCAGTTTGAATGAAGCATTTACGAGCCTGCTCAGAGGCTTTGAGGTATGTAATGAAAAATACATAATTTTTTGGCTGTGAGGCACGCACTAGGTGTGCTCCATATGGATAGTATCCCCTGAGACTCTGGTTGCCCGCCCTAGGCGGCAAACGGAGGATCATATTGTGTAAGTAATGATTGCGTTGTATATATGAGCAGGTGTCTAAGGATCCGGCAGCCGACCAGTCTGTTGAAGTTGCCGAACAAAGGAGGCAGATTGGAGCTATTGATGCCAATATCACGCTGGTGAACGAGCGGCTGAACGAGTCACAAGGTATGTGCTCTGCTTTTCTTATTATGTTGTATAGGAAAATTTGAGCGGGGCATGATATTAATGCGATATGCTTGGACTACAGACGGTTCTGCTGCCGTGGAAGCCCTGAGGGCGAAACTTGCCCAGGCCAAGGAACAAGCTCGTGCTAGCAATGCGGCTGCCCTAAAGGCGGCCGAAGAGTTGAGAGCCGAATAGGCTGCTCATCGCTGAAGCGAAGACAAGATAGCCGAAATGGCTGTGGAGTTGAAAAATGCTGCCGACCAGTATGAGCTCCTTGAAAAGGAGAATCATGTTAATTCGGCTGACCTGGACAAGGCACTTAATGCAGCCTAGGAGATGCGGACCGAAATCAGGGATGTACGGGAGGAGCTTCGACAGGCCGGGAAAATCGTATTCCGTGTCATATTTTGACTATAAATTTAACTTATAAAATATTAATGCATGTCAACAAAAAGTGCATCGTTAGATTCATATTTGAATGTAGTTTTCAATGATATAATTTTTATAACATTTATGAACATTTTTTAGTTAAATTTGTAGTCAAAATTTAGCACGGAATATAATGAGGACCAATAAACCAGGACGGAGGTAGTACTCCTAGTACGTACGTACTTATCCTGTTTGGGTCTAGGCCTTGCATTGCCAAACTTGGCCACACATTTTTGCCAAGCTTGCCTAAAGTTTTCAAAATGAGAAGGAGGTACACTTGCGCACGGCTGTCGCGGTCGCACCGCACCCTCACACAGTTGCTCCTGCATGCCGCGGTCGCACTGCACCCTCACACCGTCGCTCCTGCATGTCGCAAACCCAACCAAGGGAACACACCCTCACTGACACGTGCTGTCGCATGTGAACAAACCAAACTCAGCCATCCTATGGCTCACACATAATTTTCATTCATAGAGTATGTTTATCTAACCGCATATTGGGGAGTATCCGTACGGCCCGTGCGGTGGTCTGTTGGAGAAGAAGAAGAGGTGAGGAAGAAGGAAAGAAGGGTTAGGAGACGTAGGATATTCATCCAACTGCCTGAAAGTGTAGACTGACCCAAGTCAGGCGACTTGCATAACAAATATAGTATGTTTTTACACAACAAAAGATCCATAAAAACAACAACATAAAGAAAAACTATCACTGCTCGTGGAAAGAGACGGCCTCGTCGTCTTTGGCTGCCAGCGCGAACCAACCATCGCTGCCGACGTGTGTCTCCGCACCATGGTTGTCCTCGGCCTCCACCTACTCGTTCAAGAGGAGCATGCGGGCGCTCTGCACGAATGAGAGCACAACCCGGTTGAAGTCGAGGACGTCCGGTTCTGCCTGCAGGAGGGCCTCAATGGCAGCGGCATCCGCGCGCTCCGCATCGAGTCGAGCCTCCGCCACCCGGTTTAAGTCTAGGACATCTGGTTCCGCCTGCAGGAGGGCGTCAATGAGAGCGGCATCTGCACACTTTGCGTCGAGTCGAGCCTCTGCCGCCCGGTTCATGTTCAGGACATCCGGTTCCGCCTGCAAGAGGGCCTCGATGGCAGCGGCATCCGCGCGCTCCGCCTCAAGTTGAGCCTCTGCCGCCCGGTTCACATCCACGACATCCGGTTCCGCCTATAGGAGAGCCTCGATGGCAGCGGCATGCGTGCGCTCTGCGTCGAGTTGATCCTCTTCCTCCCGGTCCTCCTTTAGTATCGCCATGTTGAACCGCTGGTCCGCCTGCACCATGGGGGACTCGGACGCCGGCACGAAGTCGACGTCCATCGTCTCATACCCATCGGGGGCCTTCTATGCCACGACCTCTGCAGTGAACATTGGATCGGCTTCCTCCTCCTCGTAGCTTGGCTCTAGAGAACTCGGGGATTGGCCCGCCGCAAAGCAAGCTTGGGAACGGAGGTCTGTGGCACCGACCGCCGCTGTTATTTCTGCGCGGCGCTCCGGCGTCAGCATCTTGTAGTAAGTGATCTTGCAGCGCACCATGGCTTTCCGGCGAACTAGGGGACGCTTGATGCGGGCTAGGGGATGGAAAGGTGGGGGAATGGGCTGGAGATTTGGTGTGGTTTTAGGGCAGTGGCTGGCGTAGGCCGAGCAGCGAAGGTTCTCATGTGAATAGTGGTTCCGGTGACGACCGGTCAATCGGTTTTGACTGTACATTGCTCTTGTCGCGTTCTCGTTGCAGCCCGGCACGCTGGACCCTCCACATCGCTCACCGAATGGAACGCGCTTTGTCTTGCGTTTTCGCTCGCTTTAGGGACCGCAGTTGAGAGCAAACCGACGTCCCTCCCCTCCCCCGCCCTTGTCTTTTATTATACCACCACTCCCTTCGTTTTATGCGGAGTAAATAAAAACAGAGGGAGTATACTACGAATGAGGATCCCCTGACATGGCCGAACCCATTGAGTACCTGACATGCGGGGCCTAGCAAGCATGGGGTCCGCTAGTAAGTGACCGAAAGGGAGGGTAAGGCAGGGATACCTACGTCAGAGGATCCACTTCCACTATACTACTTTGACCAAATGTTAGAGTAATAATATATGACATGCAACCTACACAAATGTTAGAGTAATAATATATGACATGCAACTTACACAAAGCATACAGGGTCTAATGCGTTTTTCGAGGCTAATTTTGACCAAATGTTAGAGTAATAATATAGGACATGCAACTTACACAAAGCATACGGTCAATTTCGTATGTGAAAGGAGTTTCCAATGATATAATTTTCACATTATACATCTCATGTACTATTAATCTTGTCAATAGTCAAATTGGAAACCATCTCGAGTACAAATCTAGGAGTACGTACGAATCTAACAATATTGATTGGGCGTTGTCGAATGTTGATACCTTTTTGATCATAGTAGAGATACTTTGACTACACATAAAACTTATATGTAAACTAGAAAGGATAGGAGGGAGTATATTGTACGTCCAAAAACGAAACGAACATTGAATACCCTTTATATATGATTTGCGAATGCTATGATCACTGGTTCAAAATTTTGAATCCGCCTGAGGTATCACGTGCCCCCACTCATTCCCTCTCGATTTCATCTCAGGGTCCGGAGATCTATTGAAAGAGGGCTAGGGTGGGTACATGTGAATGATACTCGGTGGAATGTTAAAATGAGGTATGTGGGAGGATGGACTCGACTGGACAGCGACATGATCGATGGAGAAGAGGGTTGGAGAGGAATGAGAAATAAGCAAACACCACATGATTACACTTGAACGGCTCAAATAAACAATAAGTTGTCTCACTTGGCCTATGTAGTGAAAGGCCTAATGCGCAACGCGGAGCACTGACGCTCGAATATGGCTGGGAAAACAGCAAAACCGGCATGTGGGGCACACCCGTCAGGACGACGTAGCGCAGACTAGTCCAATGGAGGAACTGGCCCACGACCTCCTCGCCACCGACAACCGTTCATGTGGGTCGTTGGGGCCAACAACGGGGTGCAGCTCCAGCACCGCCTCTGGACACGACGACCGCGGTGAGCGACACGCTCATATCGTCGCTAGACACGGTCGGTTTCAATGTGCCGAGGGTGGCGTTAGTGCTGTGGCACGACCAATGGTATGTTTGGTTTGTGCCCAAGGTTGCCCCATCAAAGCATTGGGTAGCCAAAAATTTGGTTGAGGTATTGGTTGCCCATGATTTGGCCGACATTGGCAAGAAAAATGAACTAGATTTGGCTAGAGTTCATTGGCATGCCAAAGACATGGCAACCATCCAAACAAAGACCAATCTTTGGGTCATGACCAAAATTTTGGTTGAGGTATTGGTTGCCCATGATTTGGCCGACATTGGCAAGAAAAATGAACTAGAGTTGGCTAGAGTTCATTGGCATGCCAAAGAAATGGCAACCATCCAAACAAAGACCAATCTTTGGGTCATGACCAAAATTTTGCTAAGGTGCACTTTGGCCACAATCCAAACACACCCCAACACCTGGCTCGTCGAGGATGCACTGGGCGCCGCGACGCATCTGTGGAGTGGTGTAGCGCGGCCAACTGCATCCTCTAGACCTGAGACCATGCCGGGTCGTCTTGCTTTTTCAATGACATGCGGGGATTGCATTTGAGCAAAGGGCATCTCCAACGTTGCCACGGCCGCAGCTGACTACCCTGGCACACCAAAGCCCTCGTCCCTCGCGCCGTCGCATGGTGTGTTCCCAGCCGGCGCCAGCTGCCCGCATTCATGCTGTCCATTCGTATGTCGTCGTTAAGAGGCTCGGTGCCTGAGGAAGCAACTCCGGCGACTTAATGATGCACCCGGACGCTTGGCCTCACCGAAATGCGCTACTTAAAGCGGCAACGCCCAACTAACCTCCACACCATAGCGCATCATCCACCTACCTGGCACCACATCCTCCATGACCGCAAGTGCGAACGCTCTGCGGGAGAGCTTGTCTTCGGGAATGAAGCTCGAGGTCGCCGCCCTCGCTCAAGTCGCCTCTCACAACGCAATAGCGGCGTAGCCGGACGCGGAGGCGACCGCACAAGCGGTGGCCACGCTGGCGGCCGACAGGGGAGCACCATCAGCCACGCATCCTACTTGCCGCCGTCCAACGTCCGGCACCGCTGAGGTCGGGGACTCCTCCGAGGATGAGTAGGGCATGGGAGGCGGCAGGGCATGGTGTGCCAACTGGCCGGTCCGTATCCCGTGTTCTACTCTTCCTCGCCGGAGACCGCACCTTCACTTCACGGGTCTTGAACCCCGCCCCCATACATAGAGATCGCAGATGGAGGACGTCGGTTGCCGCCGTAAATAGATTTAGGGTCGGGTTTCTTTTATTTTCTGTCCTGTAAAATTTCGAAATGTAATGAAAATCTACTGTGTTTGCATTAATCTCGGCCGGTGTATATGAACTGTCACAATAATATACATATTGTAGGAGTACTAGCAAGATGCCCGTGCGTTGCACGGAAGATCAAGATCTTGTGGGAGAAAAGGATGAACGAGGGAAAGCCTTATCTGCAAATGTGGAGAGGAGTGTGGGTAAATTGTCATAGTTTCCTTCCTATCCGTTAGACATAGATCGGACGGCCTATATTGCAGGATGAAAGGCACACCATCATCACCAACTCTGCTTTTTATTGAACCGAGACAAATCTAAAAAACCCAACTAAGCCAACCTTCCAGCATATCGCGCGGGAAAAGACCCGGCCGCACCATTTTACTCGGGATTACCGGATTACTAGTAGTAGTATCGATGGAACGTGCGAAGCAACAATTTTTTTTGACGGGGCGAAGCACCTAGTTTAAAAGGAAAAAGGCGGTACACTCACAGCACTCCTGTCGCTGTCGCATTGCACCCCACACACGTTCGGTCCTGCACATGGCTCACGCAAACGGAACGTGCTTCGGCTTGCCTCTTCACTGACACGTGGGACTGCACTTGGAGAAACCAACCATGCGCCAAACTCCCCCCGCCCACCGCGTGAAAATCCTCCCCCCTCCCCCACACAAAAATTCCCCCCAAATCCGATTCAACCGCCCTTCAGCCAAATATTCCCCAAATCCCCCACCCCCCATCCCCCCTCCACTCCATTCCCTCCGCCAAAGACGCCCTCCCCGCTGCGCCGATACGTCGGTGCCGCGGTTCATCAAGGGGACGCACGATGATCCTCTCGCTCCCACAGTACGCTCTCGTAGACTGCCATCCTCTAGCCGCGCCGCCACCTCTGGCTACCTTCTTGTGGAGGTGCACGGCGGTCAGCGCCGCCACCGCTAATGACGTTCATGTGGAGACGCACAGCGGTCAGCTTCTCCCACGGTACGCGCATTCTAGACTGAGGCCCCGTTCATGTCGGTGTAGCGCTGAATGTTAGCTGATAGACGCTATTAATCTCACTGTTTCCGAAGTAGTTTACTGTCAATATGCTCTGCTTAAGAAGCTTCCTTGCCCTATTCTGCACTCAATCTACTTAGCTGAGATGGCATGCCAAGGCCGATTAGTTGCTAAAATATCCTGCCATATATTTATTGTGACGTAGATTGCCATGGTCTAGTAGCCAATTTGTTAGGTGAAATAGCTCTACACCATTTTATACTCGATCTTTGTTGCTGCGATGGCCTTCGATAGTTTGATGTCTGTGTGCTCGGCCTCATTGACTGCTGAAACAGCCTGCCATAATTTAGCACTCAAATCTGTTTGCTGAATTAGCTTTACATATATTTCGTTACTTAGATCTGCTCGTCCAAATATCTTGCCATAGCTTTAGACATTGACCTAGGTATTTTTTTCTGGACTTCATAAAAAAGCATATATGTTTTTCTGTAATATCTAGTAGAAGAACTAATTCGTATGTCTTACAGATGGACAGGACTTGGATAACTTCTGCTCGAAGATTCTCCACTGCATATGTCGAGGGGGTTGAAAACTTCATGAACTTTATCAGAGCTGAGTACGGTGGTTTGAAATCAGATGTGCTCTGCTCGTGTAGCAGTTGTATGAATTCAGTTACAAGACTCCAGTCAACTGTGCAAAATCATCTACACTTGTATGGATGTCGGTCACATATACTAGGTGGGTTCATCATGGTGAAGCTGTGAACATCAATGTTATTGACTACGTGGAAGCAGCAGATCACCATCTTGATCAGCGTGATGCTTAGGTGGAAGAGGAGGAGGAGGTGGTGGTGGAGCCAGTGAGTTTGACCAACATTGAAACAATGCTACGAAATGATCGTGCATTCCGTGAAATTTCACCTGTAGAAGAAAAACGATGGGCCCGCATGTTGGAACAATGCAACATTGTTGTCACCCCAGGAAATAAGCTGTCAGTATTCTCAGCTATGGTCACCTTTCTTCAGGTGAAGACATCTGAGCGGATGACCAACAAATCATTCGATGCGATGTTGGCTGCTTTTCGCAAATCTTTCCTAGATGCGTCTGAGCTGCCACACACCTACAGTAAAATGAAGAATTTCCTTCGTGCAGTTGGAATTGGATATGATATGATCCATGTTTGTAAGAATAATTGTGTTCTGTTCTGGAAGGATTATGCCAACTTAAGTGAATGCCCGAAATGCAAATCATCAAGATGGAAAGATGGCGATGCTATGAAGAGGATTCCTCATAATGTTCTGAGACATTTTCCAATTACACCAAGATTGCAGAGGTTGTTTCATGATGCTGACACAAGAGAGGATGTACTGTGGCATTCTAGGAACCAGGAGTATAGAGATCAGAATGTAATGAGCCATCCATCTCATGGTAGTTAGTGGAAAAGCTTCAATGATAAACACAAAGAGTTTGCTGCTGACCCGAGAAACATTAGACTTGGCTTAGCTTCAGATGGATTTAACCCATTTGGCCATCAAAGCGCCACATATAGCATGTGGCCAGTGCTTGGTATCCCTTACAACATGCCTCCAAATGTCTGCACCAAAGAATCAAACTACATGATGGCCTTGCTCATCCCAGGTCCAAAAAGTCCTGGAAAGGATTTTGATTTGTTCATGCAGCCTCTTGTGGAGGAACTTCAACAGCTATGGAAGGGTGTTCTCACTCGAGACCTATATAGCAGCCCACCAGCTGATTTCTTTCCGTGTGCTATTGTAATTTGGTGCATCCATGATTATCCGGCTTTGGGCACTATGTCAGTGCAAATGACACATGGTTACAATGCATGTGTTCGCTGTGACAGGAATCCGCTGTCATACGCAATACTTAGCAAGATCTGTTACATTGGACACCGTCGTTTCCTTGCCAAGGACAAGCCGCATCCTAGAAAATACGGAAGACATGTATTCAATGCAAAGCATGAAAACCGTGATGCGCCAAAGAGGCTCACCGCCAATGAGTTGCAAGTGGAATTAGAGAAGGTCAGGCATATTACACCAGGAAACCATCATGGTAATGGTAGTGGGAAAAGAAAGCATGGCACGGTAGAAGAGAGATTATAGTTTACCCGCAGGTCCACTTTGTGGGACTTGGAGTATTGGAAAGATTTGAATCTGCGGCATAATCTTGATGTGATGCACATCGAGAAAAATATATGTGACAACATTATTGGCACACTTCTTAACATTGAAGGCACGACGAAAGATACCTTAAAATCTAGGATTGATATGACACACCTGGGTATCAGAAAGGATTTGCAGGTGCAAGAGGAAGGTAAACCACGGGATATGGCACCAGCTGTGTATGTCTTGGACAAGGTAAAAAGAAAAGAATTCTGCGTGGTCCTGTCACGTGTGAGATTCCCACATGGATTCACCCAGAAAGGAGAGTCAGTGCAGATGGAAACAAGGTACAAGGGTTGAAAACTCATGACTGCCATGTCCTACTTCAAAGGGTTTTACTTGTTATCCTTAGAGGATTGGGCCGCCCTGACTTATACAGAGCAGTTGCAGAGTTGGGACAATTCTTCAGGGAACTCTGAAGTAGAAATATCAGGATAGATGCTTTGGAGCATATTAGAGACAAGATACCAACTATCCTATGCGACCTTGAGAAGATATATCCTCCAGCCTTCTTTGATGTGATGGTGCATTTGGCTGTTCATCTACCTAATGAGGCACTACTTAGAGGTCCAGTACAGTATGGCTGGATGTACCCTATTGAAAGGCGGCTAGGCACTTTCAAGGGCTATGTTAGGAACAGAGCTAGACCCGAGGGTTCCATTGCAGAGGCCTACATTGCTACAGAAGCGTTGACATTCTGCTCAAAATACATTGAAACAGGTGATCAGCTTAGCAAAGAGGTGGGTGAAGACAATCCCAGGCTCAATGTTTTCGATTATTCTGTTCGAGTTACAGGGAAGAGTCGACAAGAGGAAAAACCTAAAGATTTGTACAAAATGGTTTGGTATGTGTTGAATAACTATCCTGAGATACTACCTTATATCAAGTAAGTGCAGTACTGCAGCTTATACATCGTAATCTACTAAACTTGCAGCACATTCTTATATATTTAGATGTTTGACGCGATCACTATGTTGTGCAGCATCTACAAAGAGGAGTTACTGCCGCAAAATCTAAGAAACATTGACAAACTGGTTATGGCAGGATTTGCAAAATGGTTCAAGAACCATGTAAGCTTTTGAAGTGCACTATCAGTTTTTTTAATATATTGACTACATAAGATGATCATCTTGTCTATTTTCTAACCATAGGTTAAGAAGATGCGGGAGGATGGGCAGGCAGTTCATGATGCCCTTTACTCACTACCAATGGGTCCTGATACTTAGGTAAGACATTATGAATCTTGCATTGTTGGAGATGTGCGCTACAACACCCTTGCACGAGACGAAGGCAGGAAGACACAAAACAGTGCCATCATGAGCACGGATACGTATGACAAAGAGACAACTGAAATGTATGCTAACATAACAGACATTGTTCAGTTGCAGTATATCTCCAGTTTCAAGGATCATCGGTGTGTGGTTCTGTTGTCCTATCGTTGGTATAACCTGTTTTCCAGGATCGCAAAACCCAGAGCTGATGATTATTTCAAATCCATCAATGTCAAGGCGGCGTACCATACCAATGAGCCTTTTATTTTGGCAAATCAAGCAACACAGATATTTTCTTGGAAGACACATTTGCACGTAGCGATGACTGGAGAGTATTGCAAAGGTTTGAGCAGAGGAATTCGCTTAATGAAGTTGCACAACAAGATGATGCTTACACTGCTCCTGATGTACAAGATAACACCGATGTTCCTAATATCTTTGAGAACCATCATGTCAATGACGTCGGCGAAAAGATTGCCTGTCGTGCTGTGGAAATACAAGAGTTGATCAAGAAGAAGCCAACGTTCGAGGACGTTGAGGACGAAGAAGAAGATGACACCATGGGGAATTACGATTCAGACTCATACACATGGCGAAGATGTTGACGCTGCTGCTACGGATGATGATTACATTGCTTTTGTCGTATTTGCCTGTCAGAAGACGTTTATTTATCTACTATGTGAAATTGTGTTTGCTATGACAACTGAAACCTGATGAACGTATTGTTTAGTATTTTGCTGTGAGAAAATCACTTGTTATGTATGCTGATTTGTGTTTGGTGATTGTATCACAACTAAAACATGATGACATTGTTGTTTGCTTGTACTCATATTTGGCTGTGAAACTTGAATTTGATGACATAGTTTTCTATTGGACTGCAATTTGCTAGTCGTCTTCGAATGAGAACAAAGCTGACCGACAGGGCCTCTACTATTTATTTATTTATATGAGAAAAAGGTGATACCCCCTAATTTCCGTTAATAGAAATCATTAGATGTTCACAACACTACGCCCAGCCTGCTACACATGTTTCATTCATTACTAGTTTCAGCAAAGTGCTCATGTCGTAGCCACTGAATACATCACGAGTGCTACATACACTGCAAATAAAGAGACAATCATCCTATAGAGCACATCGATTTTGCCCATTATCTTCACAAGCTCTTTTATCTCCTCATTGCTGTCAAGGCCGTTCAGCAGTTGTTGCTTGGCCATGATCAGAGGAACTTCATCTTTAACCTTCCGCTCTGCATCTTCCTCTTCTGTCGTTCCTTCAGTTACTTGTCCAACACCCCAACCTCCTGGTATTGGGATTCCTCGGCTAACCAAATAGTCAGTGTAGTTGCATTCCCCCACATCAGCAACTTCCTAGAAATACAAATCACACGAATCTTCCCTTTTCTGCACGAATCAAATTGGAAGATCATCAACCAAACTATTAAAAACATCAGCAACTAAAAGCAGCAGAACAACACTTAAACATATTATTACCCCATGATTCGGGCATTTGTAGAAGACTCGGCCAGGGTTGCGGATTGTGGTTGAGACGCGACAGATGACTCTGCGTGATTTGCAGCAGTGGCACCACACCAACGGCAGTGGGTTGCGATGAGCAATCGGCTGCGGTGCGCGTGTCGGCGGGGGTGTGATGAGACCCACAGGCGATGGTAAGGGTGGCGATTTGGCACATATCTGGTTGTTGCCTGCTGAAGAGCAGGTGGACGAGTGGCCTGCGGACATGGTTTCTGTGGCCAGAGCTTTTGATGCTAGACAGAGTAAGTAGAGAAGAGGAGAAGCCAACATTGGATATGTCAGTTTCATTACTTGCAGAGTAGCATAGCACCATATATAGTCATAGTCTAGGTTTGGATTCGAACCAGCTACAGGAGCACGTATTTCTTTTTTCTAAAACTCGGCAACGTCTCTTTACTGGTACACTAGCTTGTTCTGTACGCCTTCCCAAGTCTTTGATTTTCTTTCTCTTTTTTTGCGAGGAAGGAAGGAGGACAAAATTGAGAGTTCCTCGGACTCGAACCCAAGACCTCTCGGTTGAAAACCAAGGGTGCTAGTCACTTATGTGGCGAACGTTCCCTGTGAGGAGGACGACAGACGAACGCATTTTCCTTGCAGTTTTCTTCCTATATATTCTCAAAAAAGTATGCTACTTGGTGTCCGCTTAGTCAAAAAACGATTGTGTCAACCTTGACCGTTGGATTGACATTCAACGTCTGTCGCGTTTCTTCAGTCTCTTCTTCCTCGAGCCGCCAAAGCCAAACCAGTGCCGGTGGGACCGCCTGCTCCCGCCTCCCAAGACTGGCTATGATCTTCCCCGGCTCCTGTTCGTTCCCGTCTGAGGCCTCACCATCGTCCTCCGCCTTGGTTCGCTTGCCGCGACGCCGCCCTCCGGTGTTGTCAACATGGTCAACAACCAAGAGGAATAAGGAGATGACTGTCCATGGTGAGGATGACAGTAGGGACCCAGCAGCGCGCGCAGTAATTTTGTTTTTTCGGGACAGAGAAGGGTATCAACTGGGTTGTGCGGGACCCGTGGCCCATCTAGCCCAGGCTTTTATTTCATATGTTTAGCACATGACCAGCCCAATTTGTTTTTTTCCTTTCTGAAAAATGGCTAGCTAGGTATTTTGTTTTTTGCAGAATAACCAACATAGGCCTACTTGCTTTTCTACGCCCTGCTGGGCCGGAAATCTTTCAAGACGAGGAGGGATGCATTTTGCCCAGAAAATGGGCTGTAAGTAATAAGAAATGGGCTATAAGTAATAAGAAATGGGCTATAAGTAATAATAAATGGGCTGTAAAATGAAAAAAATACAGCAAACAGGCAATTAGTTCCCAAATACTATTTTCTTTCGGATTTTGATATTTTAAATTTCATTGTTTTTGTGCGGGTAAAATTTCATTGAATTTAAATTAAGGTATATTTAGATTTAAAATTAGTTTGAATCTGGCTAGAAATTTCAGGTTGTATGTTGTTTGGGACAGATTTGGAGGCTGACTTGTGGGTCTACTAGGTTGATGTGTACTTTGGCTTTGTCAACTTAGTCCACAAACGATTCTAGCAGCAGTGATCGTTGGATGTTAATCCAACGGCCGTGCTGCTTCTTCAATATCTGATCTTGTTGCTCCAGCCGCCCAAACGAGCGCCGGTGGGACTGCCTGCTCCCGCCTCCCGTCGCCGGCTGTGCTGCCGCACAGGCCGCACCACCCCACCTACTTCATTGCTGGCCAGGCCATTCCTCTACTCACCCACACCTCCTGTTATTTTTCGGTGACGGCAGCCGGACCAGTAAACCCTCGTACTCCCCATCACGTGGGCAACCATTGCCGAGTCTTCCCCGGCTTCATGTCATTCCCTTCCTAGGCCTCGCCGTCGTGCACCGCCATGGTGCTCTCGGCGCGGCTTGGTCAATGTGGTCAACGAACGACATCCATCGGCCATGGACTGTACGCGCAAAATAATGATTCCTCCACCTGATAGCTGGGACCCACCGAAAGGACCTCTGTATTTCGCGAAAAAATGTTCCCCCCGCTGACATGTCGGACCCACCAGCTATATCTTCGCACCCAAGGAAGTCCTCCTTATTTTGCACAAAAAAATGAATACCCATCCTGCTAGCTGGGACCCACCATAGTGGGAGGATGACTAGTGGGCCAACTAAGTTGATGGAGATGGAGGGCTTTGTCAACTTAGTCAATATGAACGATTCTAGCTCCAGTGACCGTACGATGTCCATGCAACTGCCATAGTGCTTCTTCAACCTCTGGTCTTCTTGCTCCAGCCGCCCAAAGCAGCGCCGGTTGTGCCGCATGCTCCTGCCTCCCGTGGCTGGCTGTGCTGCCGCGGAGGCCTCACCGCCCCCTACTATTCCCACCACTGGCCAGGCCCTGTGGCGATGGCAGCCTCACACCACAGCCGAACCAGTGAACCCTCGTACTCCTCTCCACGCCGGCTTCCACTGTCGCGTCTTTCCCGGCTCCGCGTCGTCCCCTTCCTAGGCCTCGCCGTCGTCCACCGCCGTGGTGCTCTCGGCGCGGCCTGGTCAACGTGGTCAAGGAATGACTTCCATCGGACGTGGACTGTACATGGAGAAGCTGACAGCTGGGTCCACGGCCGCAGCAAGGAAGTGCCTCCTTATTACGCGGAAAATAATGATTCCTCCACCTGACAGCTGGGACCCACCGGACGGGCCATTGTATTTCATGGAAAAAACATTTCCCCCTTACTGCTGGGACCCACCAGCTTCATATTCGCACGCAAGGAAGTGCGTCTGGGCAAAAAAACAATTCACCCCCTGACTACTGGGACCCACCAGCTACACCTTCGCACACAAGGAAGTGCGTCCGGGCAAAAAAAACAAAACGTTTCGCCCCCCTGACTGCTGGGACCCACCAGCTACATCTTCGCAGGAAAGGAAGTGCCAGATAGTCGGGACCCACCTGGTCGAAGCGTACGTAGCGTTGTCATCCTGGTCGCGAACGTGTACGTACATACTGGTCGATGTAGAGGCGCGCACGTGTCGTCGTAGAGGCGTGCACATAGCATGTACACATACGTACAGCGGCCAGGGTGCAAGAAAGAAAATACGGCCACGTATGTGTACATACGGGCGGGTTCTCGAACGCCTACTCGCGCATACGTACGGCCAGGGCTCACATGGCTGGGTCGGAACGGAGAAATAGCGTCGTCGTCGTGTTCATGGGGAAGCAACGGAATGCGTCGTGTTCATGGGGAGGCAACAGAATGCGTCGTGTTCATCGGGAGGCAACGGAACGCATGGGAGCCAACCGGCTGGGTCGGAACAGAATGCATGGTCGTGTTCATCGGGAGGGCTTGGACGGAACAGGCGATGGAAACGAGGCCTGGCATACCGCATAACGGAGGAAACGACCTTGTGTTCGACTGTCCACATTCGAAACAGGATCCTGTTCATCGGGAGGGGTCTGGTGTACTGAAAAACGGAGGAAACGGACCTCCTACGGTCGAAACGGGGGCCATGTTGATCGGGAGGGGTGTGGCGTACTACAAAACGGACGAAACGGACCTCCTATGGTCGAAACGGGGGTCCTCTTCATCGGGAGGGGTGTGGCGTACCGCAAAACGGGACTCCATAGGATACTGTTCATCTCCACAGTCAACCTCCTCCAGCCTCCACAGGCTACCATCGACCTCCTCCAGCCTCCACGGGCTCCTGTTCATCCAGCCCCCACCGCGCGCTACTCCACCGGCTACTCTTCAACCACCCCTCCACCATCTACTGTTCATCCAGCCCTCCACACCATGGGGTCCTGTTCATCTAGAGGCAACGCCACCGCTCACTGTTCATCCAACCCCCCCCCAACGCTCACTGTTCATCCAATCGATCGGCTTCAGTTAGTAGCAGTAGCGAAGGAATCGCTCGACCGGGTTTAGTTAATAGCCATCGATCGATCGCTCGGGCTCACTAACGCATAGCTTGCAGTGCAATCGCTCTGGTTCAGTTAGAGCCCAATGCCTCGCTCTGGTTCAGTTAGAGCCAATGCGCACATACGCGTGTACGCGTATGAGAGAAATGAGCATCGCTCGGCCCCCACCTCCCACCGTAACCGGCATCTCCCCGAAATTTTCCTCGCCCTTGCTTCTACCACTGTTTTTTCCATCATGGATGGCCCAAAGAATGTCATGCAGCTGCGTCTCCGGCCCGCCCAGGTCGAAAAGCCCATTTTCTGTCATGATTTTTTGTCATAGAAGTAGGAGCCCACCACATCTATGATGATACCGGGTTTTTTCACAATTATCGTCATAGAAGTGTCATATGTATGACAGAAAAAAAATTCGTTCGGCCCAAAATGTCACGGATGTGTCTTTTTTTGTAGTGTATCGAGATCGCCAATCTTGTCTTCCACGCAAAGGAGAGTCCCATCCGGACACGGGATGAAGTCTTGAGTCTTGTATCTTCACGCTCCAATAGTCCGGACAAAGTATATAGTCTGGCTGTCCGGATACCCCCTAATCTAGGACTCCCTCAGCGGGGAATGTGTCGACGTACGACAATTGCCGCAACACGTTAACCACGTAGAGTGGGTAACCTGGATTTTTCGAGGTGATGAGGCCTTTCTCTCTCCGCAGCACATCGACATGAAGTCTCCTTACATCGCCGAATCTGGCCCCTATCGCCGCTTGATACGTTAATTTTGCATCATGCTTTTATATCAATATTTATTGCAATATGGGCTGTTATTACACATTATATCTCAATACTTATGGCTATTCTCTCTTATTTTACAAGGTTTACCATGAAGAGGGGGAATGCCGGCAGCTGGAATTCTGGCTGGAAAAGGAGCAAATGTTGGAAACCTATTCTGCACAACTCCAAACATCCTGAAACTCCACGAAACAACTTTTTGGATTTTGTAAGAATTTATGAGCAAAAGAAATAGGCCAGGGGGCCCACACCCTGTCCAGGAGACAGGGGCGCCCCCCTGTAGGCCGCGGCCCCTATATCCTGGTCCCCCTGATGGGCCTCCGGCATCCATCTTCTGCTATATCGTCACTTTTACCCTGGAAAAAATCGTGGGCAAGCTTACGGGATGAAACTCCGCCGCCACAAGGCGGAACCTTGGCGGAATCAATCTAGGGCTGTGGCGGAGCTGTTCTGCCGGGGACACTTCCCTCTGGGAGGGGGAAATAATCACCAACGTCATCACCAACGATCCTCTCATCGGGAGGGGGTCAATCTCCATCAACATCTTCACCAGCACCATCTCCTCTCAAATCCCTAGTTCATCTCTTGTATCCAATCTTGTATCAAAACCACAAATTGGTACCTGTGCGTTGCTAGTAGTGTTGATTACTCCTTGTAGTTGATGCTATTTGGTTTACTTGGTGGAACATCATATGTTCAAATCCTTTAGGCATATTATTACTCCTTGTAGTTTCAGGATTTTTGGTGTTGTGCAGAATAGGTTTCCAATATTTGCTCCTTTTCCAGCCAGAATTCCAGATGCCGGCATTCCCCCTCTTCATGGTAAACCTTGTAAAATAAGAGAGAATAGCCATAAGTATTGAGACATAATGTGTAATAACAGCCCATAATGCAATAAGTATTGATATACAAGCATGATGCAAAATGGACGTATCAACTCCCCCAAGCTTAGACCTCGCTTGTCCTCAAGCGGAAGTCGAAATTGATAAATATGACCACATGTTTAGAGATAAAGGTGTCGATAAAAATAAAATACGGACATGAGGGCATCATGATCATTCTTATAACAGCAACATATATAGATTTTGTCATATGATTTCTTATGCTCAAGTAACAATCGATTCACAATGTCAAGTATGGTTCATAAACTTCATTGGGAACTAATAAACTATAATCTCAGTCATTGAAACAATTGCAATTTATCATAACATCAGAAAGAGTCAAGAATAGAGCTTTTCAGCAAGTCCACATACTCAACCATCATATAGTCTTCTACAATTGCTAACACTCATGCAATACTTGTGGTTATGGAGTTTCAATCGGACACTGAGAAAGATAGGGGCTTATTGTGTTGCCCCCAAATGTATTGACCTTTGGGTGATGTCAACAATAATAATTCATGCTAACTTACATCCAATTGGATATATATGAAAAAACACAAGGCGGAGGGGGGGAATCATCTTTCAAACACGAGGAGCTTGCCAAATGATAAAATGAAAAAGGGAAAGGCGGGGATCACCTTGACTCAAGCATAAAGTAAAAACATAAAGTAAAAGATAGGCCCTTCGCAGAGGGAAGCAGAGGTTGTCATGTGCTTTTAGGGTTGGATGCACAAAATCTTAATGTAAAAGAACGTCACTTTATATTGCCACTTGTATATGGACCTTTATTATGCAGTCCGTCGCTTTTATTGCTTCCATAACAAGATCGTATAAAGCTTATTTTCTTCACACTAATAGATCATACATATTTACAGAGCAATTTTTATTGCTTGCAACATGCCAACTTACTTGAAGGATCTTACTCAATCCATAGGTAGGTATGGTGGACTCTCATGGCAAAAACTGGGTTTAAGGATATTTGGAAGCACAAGTAGTATCTCTACTTGGTGCGAGGAATTATGGCTAGCATGAGGGGGAAAGGCAAGCTCAACATGTTGGGAAGATCAATGCCAATATACTTTAACTGAGATGTGAGAAAACATAAACCATTACGTTGTCTTCCTTGTCCAACATCAACTCTTTTAGCATGTCATACTTAATGAGTGCTCACAATTAGAAAAGATGTCCAAGATAGTATATTTGTATGTGAAAACCTCTCTTTCCTTATTACTTCCTATTAATTGCAACGATGACCAAAACTACGTTTGTCAACTCTCAACAACTTTTATGCCTCATAGTTTTTATGTGTGAAGTCATTAATATCCATAAGATCAATATGAACTCTTTTATTCTTTTTATTCTTTCTACTTCCTCAAGTTCATAGAAAAATAGCAAAGCCCTTGACTCAACACTAATCATTATTATAGATAGCTCATGGACTCGATTACAAAAAGCAATCACAAAGCAAAACTCAAAAACTACTTGATACCAAAACTTCAATCTACTAGATCAAGATACTACTGAAAGGATCGAACTAAGTAAAACGGTAAAGATAGGAGTGTGATGGTGATACGATACCGGAGCACCTCCCCCAAGCTTGGCAGTTGCCAAGGGGAGTGCCCATACCCATGTGATTATGTCCTCAGAGGTGGTGAAGTAGGAGTTGTTGATGATGTAGGCTTCTTCCTCAATTTACGCTTGAGGATTATATTTTGCTCCTTAAGGTCATCGATATCTTGCTCAAGACTTAATATTCTTTTGCATAGTTCCTGTTTATTTTCCTGCAAGAGACGAAAAGGGATAAACTCGATCTTTGGCTTCTTTGCTCTATCAGGGAGGCTTGACTTCTTAAACTCCACGTGCATGTCCCCAGGTTGAGGCAAGGGGGCTTCGTCTTCATCTGAACTTGTTTCCTCCTTTCGCTTAGGCTCGTAGTCTTCCTCTTCTTTAGTGGTCCAACAACCATGCTCCAAGTCTCCTTAGACCTTAGGGTCCGCAAGGTAGTCAACCACATAGCTCTCTCCTTCCGAATCCTGGGACGACATATTGCTCTAAATCTGTAACAGAAACAACTCGAAACGAAAACAGAGGATAATTGCATGATACGGTGGTCAAAACCTTCGGGAGATTATATAATGAATTTTTACCGACCAAAATACGTAACATGCTAGAAAACGGAGTCCAGGAGGCACACGAGGTGGCCACAAGACAAGGGGGCATGCCCAGTAGGGGTGGGCGCGCCCTCCACCCTCGTGGATGCCTCGTGTCCTTCCCGGATTACTTCTTGCTTTCTAAAATTCTTAAATATTCCAAAACGGAGGAAAATTACCATTAGAATTGTTTTGGAGTCGGTTTACTTACCGTACCACATACCTATTCCTTTTCGGAGTCTGAAACGTTCTGGAAAGTGTCCCTTATGTATTCCTCCGGGGTTACGGTCTCAATAATATTAGTTTCAACATTTATAGGATTACTTGAGATATAATGTTTGATTCTTTGACCGTTCACCACCCTCGGGCTTGTGCCTTCGAAGTTGTTGATTTTTATGGCACCAAAATGATAGACCTCCTCGATAACGTAAGGACCTTCCATTTAGAGAGAAGTTTTCCTGCAAAAAGTTTTAAACGAGAGTTGAATAATAACACATAATCACCTACGTTAAATTCACGCTTTTGTACCCTTTTGTCATGCCATCGTTTAACTTTTTCTTTGAATAACTTGGCATTCTCATAGGCTTGAGTTATCCATTCATCAAGTGAGCTAATATCAAATAACATCTTCTCACCGGCAAGTTTGAAGTCATAGTTGAGCTCTTTAATAGCCCAATATGCTTTATGTTCAAGTTCAAGAGGTAAGTGACATGCTTTTCCATAAACCATCTAATACGGAGACATACCCATAGGATTTTTATACGCAGTTCTATAGGCCCATAATGCATCATCAAGTTTCTTAGACCAATTGTTTCCAGATCTATTCACAGTCTTTTGCAAAATTAATTTGAGCTCTCTATTGCTCAACTCTACTTGACCACTAGACTGCGGGTGATAAGGAGATGCGATTCTATGATTAACATCATACTTAGCAAGCATCTTACGGAAAGCACCATGAATAAAATGTGAACCACCATCAGCCATAAGATTTCTAGGGACTCCAAACCTCGGAAAAATAACTTCTTTAAGCATCCTAATAGAGGTGTTATGATCAGCACTACTAGTTGGAATAGCTTCTACCCACTTAGTAACGTAATCAACAGCAACTAAAATATGTGTGTAACCATTAGAGGCAGGAAAAGGTCCCATATAATCAAAACCCCAAACATCAAATGGTTCAATAACAAGAGAATAATTCACAGGCATTTCTTGACGTCTACTAATATTACTAATTCTTTGACATTCATCACAAGATAAGACAAACTTACGAGCATCTTTGAAGAGAGTAGGCCAATAAAAACCAGATTGCAATACCTTATGTGCAGTTCTATCTCAGTGTCCTCCATATGATTCGTAGTGATACTTGCGTAGGATCTGTTCCTGTTCATGCTCAGGTACACAACATCTAATAAGAACATCTACTCCTTCTTTATAAAGGTGTGGCTCATCCCAAAAGTAATATCTTAAATCATAAAAGAACTTTTTCTTTTGCTGGTATGTGAAACTAGGTGGTATAAATTTAGCAACAATGTAATTAGCATAATCAGCATACCATGGAGCAGTACAAGAAGCATTAATGAACGCTAATTGTTCATTAGGAAAGCAATCATCAATAGGTAGTGGGTCATCAAGAACATTCTCTAACCTAGACAAGTTATCTGCAACGGGGTTCTCAGCTCCCTTTCTATCAATAATATGCAAATCAAATTCTTGGAGCAAGAGAACCCATCTAATAAGTATAGGCTTAGCGTCTTTCTTTTCCATAAGAAATTTAATAGCAGCATGATCACTATGAATAGTAACTTTGGAATCAACAATATAAGGTCTAAACTTATCACAAGCAAACACAACTGCTAAGAATTCTTTTCCAGTAGTAGCATAATTTCTCTGGGCAGTATCAAGAGTTTTACTAGCATACTGGATAACATTCAATTTCTTATCAACTCTTTTCCCTAGAATAGCACCTATAGCATAATCACTAGCATCACACATAATTTCAAAGGGTAAATTCCAATCAAGAGGCTGACCAATAGGTGCAGTGATCAAAGCTTTCTTAAGTATTTCAAATGCTTCTACACAATCATCATCAAAGACAAAAGGAATATCTTTTTGTAATAAATTAGTCAGAGGCCTAGAGATTTTAGAAAAGTCCTTAGTGAACGTCCTATAAAAACCGGCATCACCAAGGAAACTTCTTATACCTTTTATGTCCTTGGGACATGGCATCTTTTCAATAGCATCAACTTTAGCTTTATCAACTTCAATACCTCTCTCGGAAATCTTATGCCCCAAGACAATGCCTTCATTAACCATAAAGTGTCACTTTTCCCAATTCAAGACGAGACTAGTGTCTTTGCATCTCTGCAAAACTCGATCAAGGTTGCTCAAGCAATCATCAAAAGAGGATCCATAAACGGAGAAATCATCCATGAACACCTCACAAATATTTTCACAAAAGTAAGAGAATATAGCCATCATGCATCTTTGAAAGGTAGCAGGTCCATTACATAAACCAAAAGGCATACGTCTATAAGCAAAAGTACCAAAAGCGCAAGTAAAAGTAGTTTTTGATTGATCCTCCGCTGACACAGGTATTTGAGAGAAACCAGAATAACCATCTAGAAAGTAGAAATGTGTGTGTTTGGATAGTCATTCTATCATTTGATCAATAAAAGGTAAAGGGTAATAATCTTTCTTAGTAGCTTTATTTGATTTAAGGAAATCAATTACCATCCTATAACCTGTAATAATTCTTTGCGGGATCAATTCATCTTTATCATTAGGAACGACAGTAATACCTCCCTTTCTAGGAACGCAATGGACAGGACTTACCCAATCACTATTAGCAACGGGATAAATTATACCTGCCTCAAGGAGCTTTAGTATCTCCTTTCTTACCACTTCTTTCATTTTAGGATTCAATCGTCTTTGAGGATTTCAAACTAGCTTGGCATCTTTTTCCACTTTAATTTTGTGTTGGCACAGAGTGGGACTAATGCCCTTAAGATCATCCAGAGTATATCCAATAGCAGCACGGTGCTTCTTCAGAGTTTTCAATAATCTTTCTTCTTCTTGTTCTGAAAGGTTAGCACTAATAATAACATGATATATTTTCTTTTCATCACGATAAGCATACTTAAGATTATTAGGTAATTGTTTCAGCTCAAACACGGGATCACCCTTGGGTGGAGGGGGATCCCCTAGGATTTCAACAGGTAGGTTGTGTTTCATAATAGGACCCTGTTGAAGGAACACTTCATCTATTTCCCTTCTTTCATTCATAAACACATCATTTTCATGGTCTAGCAAATATTGTTCTAACGGATCAGTAGGAGGCACGGCAATAGAAGCAAGACCAATAATCTCATCCTTACTAGGTGATTCTTTATCACGGGGCTGCCTACGAAACTTAGCAAAATTAAACTCATGAGACATATCCCCTAAGCCAATTGTAATAGTATCATTTTCACAATCAATCCTAGCATTAACAGTATTCAAGAAGGGTCACAATGGGAAAAAAATCATCTTGCGGGGAACCAAGAACAAGAAAATCAGCAGGATATTTAACTTTCCCGCACAAGACTTCAACATCTCTAACAATCCCAACTAGCTTAATGGTATACCTATTGGCAAGCTTAATAGTAACATCAATACCTTCTATTTCAGCGAGTGCAATATCATGCATAATTTCTTTATATAAGTCATAGGGTATTGCACTAGCACTAGCACCCATATCACATAAGCCATGATAACAATGATCTCCTATTTTAACAGAAATAACAGGCACGCATACAACAGGTCTATGTATCTTAGCATCTGGTCTAGCAATATTAGCAGTCTCACCACAGAAATAAATAGCATGCCCATCTAAATTATCATCCAAGAGATCTTTAACCATAGCAATACTAGGTTCAACTTTGATTTGCTCAGGAGGCGTATAAGTTCTAGTATTACTCTTATGAACAACAGTCGAAGTTTTAGCATGATCCTTTATCCTAACAGGAAAAGGAGGTTTCTCAACATAAGTAGTAGGAACAATAAGATCATTATAAGTGACAGTCTTTTCTTCAACTGTAATAGGTGCAACTAATTTTACTTCAATGGGAGGATTATATTTGAACCACTTCTCCTTAGGGAGATCAACATGAGTAGCAAAAGATTCACAAAAAGCAGCTACTATCTCAGAGAACAGTTCATACTTAGCGCTAAATCCACGAAAAGCATCGGTATCCATAAAAGATTTAACACAATCAAACTTAGGTGTTATACCTAACTCCTTACCATCATCAGAACCCCAATCTTAAGAGTTGCGTTTAATTCTTTCCAATAAGTCCCACTTGAATTCAGTAGTCTTCAGCATATAAGAACCAGCACAGGAAGTATCCAGCATGGTGCGATCATTGAGAGAAAGCCGAGCATAAAAGTTTTGAATAATCATATCTCTTGAGAGGTCATGATTGGGGCATGAATATAACATTGACTTAAGCCTCACCCAAGCTTGAGCGATGCTTTCTCCTTCACAAGGCCAGAGATTATATATGTAATTACGATCACGATGAACAAGATGCATAGGATAGAACTTCTGGTGAAATTCCAACTTCAATCGTTTATAATTCCAAGATCCCGTATCATCACATAGCCTATACCATGTCAATGCATCTCCCTTAAAAGATAAAGGGAAGACCTTCCTTTTGACAACATCATCGGGAATACCTGCAAGCTTAAATAATCCACAAACGTCATCCACAAAGATAAGGTGTAAATCGGGATGCAATGTTCCATCACCTGCAAAGGGATTAGCTAGCAGTTTCTCTATTATACCCGTAGGAATCTCAAAGTAAATATTTTCAGTAGGTTCAGTAGGTTGAGGAGCAACTCTTTTCTCTTCTGGTCGTGGTGAAGATACCCCGAACAAGCCCCTCAAAGGATTAGTTTCCATAGTAACAAGTGACAGAAAATTTCAGCACACTATATAAATAGTTCCTTACCAAGTTCCACTCACCAAAGGTGCTTCACTCCCCGGCAACGGCGACAGAAACGAGTCTTGATGACCCACAAGTATAGGGGATCTATCATAGTCCTTTCGATAAGTAAGAGTGTCGAACCCAACGAGCAGCAGAAGGAAATGACAAGCGGTTTTCAGTAAGGTATTCTCTGCAAGCACTGAAATTGTAGGTAATAGATAGTTTTGTGCTAACATAATTTGTAACGGGTAATAAGCAATGAAAGTAAATAAAGTGCAGCAAGGTGGCCCAATCCTTTTTGTAGCAAAGGACAAGCCTGGACAATTTCCTATAATGAGAAAAGCGCTCCCGAGGACACATGGGAATTATCGTCAAGCTAGTTTTCATCACGCTCATGTGATTCGCGTTAGGTACTTTGATAATTTGGTATGTGGGTGGACCGGTGCTTGGGTACTGCCCTTACTTGGACAAGCATCCCACTTATGATTAACCCCTATTGCAAGCATCCGCAACTAGAAAAGAAGTATTAAGGTAAACCTAACCACATCATTAGACATATGGATCCAAATCAGCCCCTTACGAAGCAACGCATAAACTAGGGTTTAAGCTTCTATCACTCTAGCAAACCATCATCTACTTATTACTTGCCAATGCCTTCCTCTAGGCCCAAATAATGGTGAAGTGTCATGTAGTCGACATTCACATAACACCACTAGAGGAGAGACAACATACATCTCATCAAAATATCGAATGAATACCAAATTCACATGACTACTAATAGCAAGACTTCAACCATGTCCTCAGGAACAAATGTAACTACTCACAAAGCATATTCATGATCATAATCAGAGGTGTATCAATATGCATTAAGGATCTGAACATATGATCTTCCACCAAGTAAACTAATTAGCATCAACTACAAGGAGTAATCAACACTACTAGCAACCCACAAGTACCAATTTGTGGTTTTGATACAAGATTGGATACAAGAGATGAACTAGGGTCTTGAGAGGAGATGGTGCTGGTGAAGATGTTGATGGAGATTGACCCCCTCCCGATGAGAGGATCGTTGGTGATGATTTCCCCCTCACGTAGGGAAATTTCCCCGGCAGAACAGCTACGCCGGAGCCCTAGATTGGTTCTGCCAAGGTTCTGCCTCGTGGCGGCGGAGTTTCGTCCCATAAGCTTGCCTCTGATTTTTTCAGGGTAAAAGCCTTCATATAGCAGAAGTTGGGCACCGGAGGGCCACCAGGGGGCCCAGGAGACAGGGGCACACCTAGTAGGGGTGGGCGCGCCCCCACCCTCCTGGCCAGGGTGTGGGCCCCCTCTGGTGTTTCCTTCGCTCACTAATTCTTATTAATTCCAAAAATGACTTCCGTGGAGTTTCAGGATTTTTGGAGCTATGCAGAATAGGTTTCCAATATTTGCTCCTTTTCTAGCCAGAATTCCAGCTGTCGGCATTCCCCCTCTTCATGGTAAACCTTGTAAAATAAGAGAAAATAGCCATAAGTATTGAGACATAATGTGTAATAACAACCCATAATGCAATAAGTATTGATATAAAAGCATGATGCAAAATGGGCATATCAGGGCGGTCGTGGGGGCCCTAGCTGCCACGGCCATGGGGGAAGACATGCCGTGGCCAGCCGGCCACCGCGCACGCACGCTCGCTCGAGCGACTCGTCGTGCAGGTGGAGGACCTCCGGGAATCTGGATTCTACTTCCAAGCTCCCTCGTGAAGGAGCTGCCGGTAGAGGGACCAGTTGAGCTGCAGCTGCAGCCTAACGGCTGCTGCAATGGGTCCTCATGGGTGGAGGTCTGATATGTCTCCAACATATCTATAATTTTTGATTGTTCCATGCTATTATATTATCAATCTTGGATGTTTTATATGCATTTATATTTTATTTTATATGATTTTGGGAATAACCTATTAACCTAGAGCCCAGTGCCAGTTTCTGTTTTTATCTTGTTTTTGAGTTTTACAGAAAAGGAATACCAAACGAAGTCCAATTGACATGACAATTTTTGTGGACTTTTTATGGACCAGAAGAAGCCCTCGAAGAAAAAGAGTTGGGCTAGATGAGTCCCGAGCCATCCACGACGGTGGAGGGCATGCCCTACCCCCCTAGGCACGTCCCCCTACTTCATGGATGACTCGGAGACCCCCCTGGTGTGAAACTGACGCCAAAAGTTCCTATAAATACAGAAACCCCCGAAAAGAAACATAGATAGGGAGTTCCGCTAGCGCAAGCCTCTATAGCCACCAAAAACCAATCGGGACCCTATTCCGGCACCCTGCCGGAGGGGGTGAATCATCACTGGTGGCCATCTTCACCATCCCGGCGCTCTCCATGATGAGGAGGGAGTAGTTCACCCTCAGGGTTAGGGTATGTACTAGTAGCTATGTGTTTTATCTCTCTCTCTCTCTCTCTCTCTGGTGTTCTTTATATGGCATGATCTTGATATATCGCGAGCTTTGTTATTATAGTTGGATCTTATTATGTTTCTCCCCCTCTACCTTCTTGTAATGGATTGAGTTTTCCCTTTGAAGTTATCTTATCGGATAGAGTCTTTAAGGATTTGAGAACACTTGACATATGTCTTGCGTGGGATACTCGTGGTGACAATGGGGTACTCTATTGATTCACTTGATGTATGTTTCGGTGATCAACTTGCGGGTTCCGTGACCTTAGGAATCTGTGCATAGGGGTTGGCACACGTTTTCGTCTTGACTCTCAGGTAGAAACTTTGGGGCACTCTTTGAAGTGCTTTGTGTTGGTTTTAATAAATGAATCTGAGATTGTCTGATGCATATCGTATAATCATACCCACGGAAGCTTTTGGTGACATTGGAGTATCTAGGTGACATTAGGGTTTTGGTTGATTTGTGTCTTAAGGTGTTATTTTACTACGAACTCTAGGGCTGTTTGTGACACTTGTTGGAATAGCCCAATGGATTGATCGCAAAGAATAACTTTGAGGTGGTTTCGTACCCTACAATAATCTCTTTGTTTGTTCTCTGCTATTAGTGACTTTGGAGTGACTCTTTGTTGCATGTTGAGGGATTGTTATTTGCTCTAATTATGTTATTATTGTTGAGAGAACTTGCACTAGCAAAAGTATGAACCTTAGGCCTTGTTTCGAAGCATTGCAATACCATTTTCGCTCACTTTTGTTACTTGCTACCTTGCTGTTTTTATAATTTCAGATTACAAAACCTATATCTACCATCCATAGTGTTATTTGGTTGCAGGGTTGTTTGAGAGAGACCATCTTCATCCTACGCCTCTCATGGATTGATAAACCTTAGGTCATCCACTTGAGGGAAATTTGCTACTGTCCTACAAACCTCTGCACTTGGAGGCCCAACAACATCTACAAGAAGAAGGTTGCATAGTAGACATCAAGGTCGAGGTCACCTCCATCGGCCATGTGTTCCTGACTCGCGAATGGCAGTCGTTCGCCCTAGCCCGCGGTCTGAAGGGGAGGTGCACCCTCCACTTCAAGTATGACGGGGCGTCAACGCTCTTTGTCACGGTCTTTAGCGAGGACGGCAGCTGCCTGGGGTGCTGCCCGAAAGGTGACGGCGACAGCGACCATCCTTCAGACGACGACGGCGAGCACAGCGACAGCGTCCTCAGCGGTGAACTTGCCCTTGGCCACGGCACCTCCAAAAGCAGTGGTGGCGCCTCCTTCGGGGGAAGCTCGAGCGATGATGACTACAACGACCTGCCCCGCTGTCTTGCCCCTGCTTAGAAGGACGCCGAGCCGCCTCAGCACCAAGCCTCTGTTAACCAGGACTCTGACTAAGCACGGGCGGTGGCGGAGCCAAGCCTCAGGACTAGCGGTCCTCGGGAGGCTGCTTCTTTTGCTTTGTGTTTTTTTATTTCCTGCATCAATAGTTTGCAAAGAGCCCTGCGGGATCATGTAACTAATTGTGGCGCTTGTGCCTTTATATTAGTGTTTCTTGCTCATACTCTAGCATTATATGGCCATTAATTGAAAGGTTCCTACCTGGCGTGATTAGAATAACTTAGCTTGGTGCACTCGTGGCCCTTGGTGGGTTCCTTTGTCGTGGGGGTGCACTCCTCCGGAGCTTCTCCTGGAGACGGTGCAGTTAGAGTGCCAGAGCGACCTAGGAAGGCCCCTTGACAAGCTCTGGAGCCTTGGATGGCATGCCGCCCGCGAGGCCTCCAGTGAACTCACGAGGGTCCAGAACCTCCGGGGATGTCTTTGCCTAGCACCAACCTGCGAGGCGTTGGGGTGCAATTTGCGTAGGGTTCCATGGTGTAGAGGCCTTGCGTGTGCCTCTGGAGCCCCTGAGCAAGGGCCGACCGTCATTAGCGCGCCCGGACGTGATGCCCAGAAGGTCCAGGAGACGAGCACTCCTGAGGCCAAGGTGCCGATGGCTCGCTCAAGAGCGCCACTCGAGGATTTTGCCAAGGTCTTGGCGAGGTGCATGCATGAGCAGGCCTGCTCCTGGCGCAGCCTAGGCCGGTTCAAGCGTATACACCATGCCTAGCCCCCGCTCACGGGACATGATAGAGGGAGCCACGGGCAGCTGCCACACTTCTCAAAGATGCAACTCAAGAGAGCAAACACTACTAGAAGAAGAAAGAAAAGGAAACCCCCCTTTTTTTGAATAAAGATGCGAGAACTGCAAGTTTCATAACAAGAAGTAGCAAATGGTTACAAGAGTAGACCACCGCGTCCAGCACCTATGCTATTCTTCTAGTCTTCCCGCCAGCGCGGAGCATGGGGCTTCCAATAGGCATGGGTGTCAGTGTCAAAACCGGCGGATCTCGGGTAGGGGGTTCCGAACTGTGCGTCTAAGGTCGATGGTAACACGGGAGGCGGGGGACACGATGTTTACCCAGGTTCGGGCCCTCTCTATGGAGGTAATACCCTACTTCCTGCTTGATTGATCTTGATGAATATGAGTATTACAAGAGTTGATCTACCACGAGATCGTAATGGCTAAGACCCTAGAAGTCTAGCCTGTATGATTATGATTTCCTCTACGGACTAAACCCTCCTGTTTATATAAATACCAGAGGGGACTAGGGTTATACAGAGTCGGTTACAGAGAAAGGAATATAAATATACGAACGCCAAGCTTGCCTTCCACGCCAAGGAGAGTCCTATATGGACACGGGTGAGATTCTTCGGTCTTGTATCTTCACAGCCCATCAGTCCGGCCCATGCCAACAGGCCGGACGCCCCAGGACCCCTTAATCCAGGACTCCCTCAGTAGCCCCCGAACTAGGCTTCAATGACGAGGTGTCCGGCGTGCAAATTGTCTTGGGCATTTCAAGGCGGGTTCCTCCTCCGATTACTTCAAAGTGCCTGACTTAAAGAGCAGTATCTGGCTTTCCATTTAATATCGCACCCATCGGCTTCCGCACCTTCATGACTTTAGCTTCCACGTGTCGAGCGAATAAGAGAGGTCAGGGTATTTTTGCACATATCACCCTGACCATGTAAGAAAGTCATCTATTTAAAGAGACGGGGATCTTCAGATCCATTCCACACCAAGCGAGGAATCCTCAGAGCTTGCCAGTAGAAACCATTCCAACATGGCTAGCACTCCATCTCTTCCTCCCATCCCCACGGCCCCGGAAAAGGCAATTGGGAAAAGTGTTCTGTATCCCACAGTCAGCTAGTGAAGCTGCACACACAGGGATTTCTTCCCCCCGTGGATCTATTTCCCGTTCGAGCCAGATTGACTTCCTTTAATGGCGGGGCTCGGGCGGAGAATTTCCCCAATCCATCCAGGGGAGAATGAGTGTGCTTCGTCGCCTACTTGTTGAGAGCCGTTGGATGTCCAATCCACCTATTCCTCCGAGGGCTTCTGGTGTATTATGGCCTCCAACTGCACAATTTCACTCCTACCTCCATCCTGCACGTCGCGGGTTATTTTGCTCTTTGTGAGCTATTCCTGGGTTGTGAGGCCCATTTTGAATTATGGAGGAAACTATTCTGCCTCGTCCCTCGTAGCCAAGAGGGATCAATATTTGAAGTGGGCGGAGCCGAGGTATGGCGCATCACCGGGACCGGATACCTGTCCGGTACGCCGAAGATGGCATCCGAAGAGTGTCCTTCGGAATAGTTCTATATCGAGGACGTCGCCCTTCCCGACCCAATCCGAATGGGTCTTCTCGAAGTTTCAAGCGTTCCTTTGAAGAAACGCCACAGCTGGCGCCCTCGGAACCTAGGGGAGGAAGACAGTGCGGAAGTTCGTCAACTAATGAGCAAGATAAAGACGCTTGGCCAGTCCGGATTATCAATGGTCGAGGTAATGGCGACCTCCGTAGTACGAGGGGTTCAGCCACTCCAATACAGAAGGCTCCCCATGTGGCAATATAATGGGGAAGATTATGCCTCCCGCTATGATCGGAAGGGTCCGGACACCCCCGCCGCTTTGGCCGAAATACTGGCCGAACTATACAAAGGGGAGAAAGAGGAGTGCATTCACATTAGCGCCGAGATGGATTTTCCATGTACAATCCTCCCAGCTAGGTGAGTTCCAATCCCACTACTCTACTCAATTTACTCCCTGAGTCACTTTCCATGAACATTAATCCGTCCATTTGTAACAAGAATGGCGGAAGATCACCAAGCGGCTCCACAGCCCCGCACCACAGCTAGAGGACCACAACCGGGACCTTGACCCCAGATTCAAAGAGGATCCGGATATATTCGTGGAGCTCGAGGATGGAGTGTTTTACCAGGCGAGCCATGACGGCACGGAAGTGGCCATCACCGCCGACTATCCCGGTCTTCTCCCTGCCTCACATGTAAGTAATCGGGAGACGTCTCCTCCAAAAGAACTTCCTCATTCTACCTCACACACCGCACTATCTAGTGCTCCAAAGGGGAGGCGCTTGGCGCGTCACGCTGCATCTGAGGCGACTCACAAGAGAGCGACGTCCATGCCGGGTAGGCCTTCAAAGAGGAAGGCAAATGAAAACACGGCCAAGCCTTCATTAAAGAGGTATGGATTTTTAAATACTCTCCTTGGCTGTCACATCAAAGTGTGACATTGTCCGTCGTGTGTTATTAGGAGAAGTTTCTCGCCGGACTATGTTCGGGGATCCTGCCGGTCATGCCTCCACTAGCCAGATTCTAGACCCTGTCTCAAGGACCGAGGCTGACGCGGGACTGACACCGGATTGTCCTTCTGCAAAGGATTCGGATGATGTATCCGCCACAAACTCTGAAGTGGAAAATGCCATGAATCATCGGTGCCGGCAGGCCGCTCTTCGCGACCTCGGTTTTTCAGAAGAGGCATTCAACGCCTTCACCTCGGCTGATGCATACATCCGAGCTGCTCGAGATGGGCTTACTAGAGCCACAGACCAGTATTTGAAAGATATGGGGGTACACATTTGTACAAATCGGATAATTTATATACCACTAGCCCCCGAGACTAGAAATAGTTGGTACAACTGATTTAAGGATCATTGTATAACCAGGTGCTCACAGAGAAGAACAATCTGTTGTCTCGAGAACTAGGAAAGTGTTGGACCCAGCTAGCTGCTGCTACCGCCGAACTGGAGAAATCCAAGAAGGCAGTGCCTGGTAATGTTTCCCTCTATCGAGAAAACATAATCATATACCAGGAATATGTCAGGACCCCGACTCGATGTCACATCGATCTAGCTTGTAACACCTCATATCACTTTGCGGCCTCACGCACGGTATCCCCACGGGTGTCGCCTTACCTTTTCCCGGGACCGTTTGCGCCTTTTGGCTCACGTATATGATAGTGTTGCTAGCATCCATATGATAAGGAGCCCCGGCTGACATGACTAGTTGTAAACCCAAAGTGGCACAGACTTACAGGGACAGGCATCCATGACCCAGCTTCGAACGTGTCGGTCATCAGCAAGTGGGTCCGGGCTGTAGCACTGGGCTAGCAGGACTCCGGTAAACCGGGCTGTAGCGGGCTAACAGGACTCCGGTACTCAATGTGTGACATTTCCCCGAAGGGACAGACACAGGAACGAAGAAGGACACATGCCGGCCAGCCTAAGTGTTCCAGAGCAGTAGCAAGCTACCATGGCTCAGCGGTAACACTAGGAGACATTTCCCGGTAAGAGAGGCTACTAAAGATAAACAACTAGATAGTCAGATCCCACACATACCAAGCATTTCAATCATACACACAATATGCTTGATATGTGCAAATACAACAAGGCATCACAACATGACTCTACGACACAAGTACTTTATTTAGGGCTCAGAGAGCCATACATAACATACACATAGGTACGGGTCACACGACCCAGCATTCAAGTCATACAGTCATACAAACCAGCAGCGGAAGTAGCTTGTCTGAGTACAGACAACTAGTAAAATAAAAGAGGCTTGGAAAGCCTAGCTATACTACGTGGTCCTTCACAAACTCAGGATCACCACCTGGGCCTTAGCCTACTCATTGATGTCAACGTCTACGAAGAACCCATCAGAAGGGGTTGCAGCGTCTTCTGTAAAAATGTAAATTATAGCAACATGAGTACAAAGGTACTCAGCAAGACTTACATCAGATCCTACATACATGCACATTATCAAGAAGGGTTGGTGGAGTTGTTGCAGCAAGCCAGCTTTGACTTTTGGCTAGGCTATCCTACGAGACTCCAACTTGAAATGGTTTTGCGTACACGAGTCCACTACTCACCACTTCAATACACTACCGAGGATCCACCTCCGCCTTCCTACGGAAGAGCCATCCTCGGCACTCACACTTATCTTGAAGCTTTTAGTAGTCTCCATTTACTTGTCTATGAACTATATAGGCAACCAAGTAGTCCTTTACCACGGACGCGGCTATTCGAATAGATCATGATAACCCTGCAGGGGTGTACTTCTTCATACATGTTTCGACCACTTAGCGTCTGCACACGACATGTGCTCGGCAGACTTCAAGCGAAAACCGACGTGGGTGTAGACCACGACCTACCTAAACACCTAAGTCTCTAGTCCAGGTTTATCGCCTATTCGGGTTCCATCCATGAGGAGACCCGGCCGAGGTTTCGCTCACAGCCCCAAACAATGTGAACAGGGTTCCCGAGATACCTAACGGGTATTCGGTACACCGTGCCACGTACCTACCGCATCACAGCCCACCCCTACGGTCAGCGCTGTCCACGGCCTCCAGTAGGCTACAAACACCAGAAACTACTTGCAACTCCTGGACAGAGGACTAGAGTGAATAAGAAGTCGAGCGGGGTCATATTTCAGGGCCCAATGCATGGTAGTAGCTGTATCTTAAATCACACATACAGATCTCAGTGCTTAAGGTCGGCTTCAATGAAACAACCCACCATGTACTCCTACATGGCCTTTCATCGATACCTTTACCAAATCGTGTTCACCACACCACTCTCATTACCGACATAATCATTTCACTCTAGCCCATCACCCAGATGAACCAGACCTAACACGACTCTAAGCATAGCAGGCATAGCAAGGTAGGAACAACACATACATATGGCTCAATCAACTCCTACACATGCTAGTGGGTTTCATCTAGTTACTGTGGCAATGACAGGTCATGCAGAGGAAGTGGGTTCAACTACCGTAGCACACAGCAGTTTGAAACGCGTTGTCTTAATGCAGTAAAAGAGAGCAGGAGCGAGAACATGGGATTGTATCGGTATGATCAAATGGTTGGTTGCTTGCCTGATGGTTCGATGCACTGATACGGTTCTTCGTTAGGGTAATCACGGTACTCCTCGGAGATAGAACCTGCCGTAAAGAACACCGATACACAACCATCACCAAACAATGTGCAACAATATGATGCATGCATGAAACATGGCAATATGAGTGTGTTGGGCTAATGCAACTAAGACCAGAAGGGTTTGAACCAATTTGAATCAAAGATTCAAATTTCAAACTCAAACATGGCCCTTCAAAGTGTTTTTCCTTGTTCTGCATTAAACATCAAGTTAACTTGTTTAATCATGCATGAAAATAGTACAGATGGATAGATTGGATTTTTCTGATCATTTTTCATATATAATTTGTCTGATTTGGAGTTACAGAATAAAAGTTATGAATTTTTGAAGTTTAAACTATATTCTGGAATTTCCTATATTAGATTAAATCCAGAAAATCAATTACTGCGTCAGCCTGACGTCAGTGTGACGTCAGCAGGTCAACGGGACACGTTCAGGTCAAACCTGACAGTGGGTCCCGCGTGTCAGTGTGATTAGATTAGTTAAAGTTTAATTAAAACTAAACCTGTTTAATTAACAGGGCTGGGCCCCACCTGTCATTGACTCAGGAGAGTCAACCAGGGCCCACCCGTGGTCAAACCCGGGTCGGCTGCACCGGCGTTTAGCCGCCGGCGAGCCCGACGCGGCGGCGGAAGTGGTTTTGGCCGTTCCGGCAACCAAACAAGCCGCGGAGGCCACCGTAGAGGAGCTGAGGTCGAGCCGCAGCTTTTGGTGGAGTCCGTTGGGGTCGGGGTGGCCGGAGTTGGCGCCGGCGACGACTTTGGCGGCCACCGGAGTTCGGCCGAAGTCGAACTTGACGCAAGAGGGGTCGGTGGGGTGCGGGGAGTAGCTAGTTAGGTGCTACGTGACGCGATGGACACCGTGGAGTGGTCGGAGGGTGACCGGGAGCACGTCGGCGACGACCTCCACGGTGGTGGGTGCGGTTGAGCTCCGGGAGGTCGCTACACGGCTCGGGAACGAGAGAGGGAGGGTAGGAGGGGTAGCTAGGCTCACAGCGCACCCGTAGAGGCCACCGGCGGGGTCGGGGACGAGCTGAGGCGGCGACGGTGTTGAAGGTGATCTCCGGCGACGGCGGTTCGGGCGAGGTCGTTGCGGTGGACTCGGGCGTTGCGAGCGCTCGGGGCTCGGCTTGCTCGATGAAGTGGACAGCGGCGGAGCTCCTGGACACGGCGGCACGGCGTGGGGTTGACGGAGGGCGTGGCTACG
>NC_041391.1:362891122-362902670 GCF_002162155.2 Triticum dicoccoides | reverse complement strand
GCGAGGGGAGCGGCGAGGCGGCGAGCAGGTGCGTGGCGCGCGCTGCGGTCGCCGTCGGGCACCTGCCTGCCTGCCTGGCCGGCAAGCAGCTCGCTGGAGCGGCGCTGGGCTGGGCCGGCAGGTGGGCCGGGTGCTGGGCGCCAGGTAAGTTTTTCTATTTTTTCCTGTTTTCTGTTTTTTTAATACTTCTGCAGCTTTGTTGATTTATTAAAAATACTTAGGCAACTCCTAAAATCACCAAACTACTCCTGGTCCATAGTTGGATTATTTCCAACATGAAACATTTTAGTTTGGAGATATTTGAGCATTTAAATATTTTATATAATTTTAAATGCCCAAATTCAAATATTTATGATTTAAATCAAAGACCCTAGGATGACCTAGGAAAATGTGCATCACTTTTGTCAGGGGTTCTGAACCAGGACAAAAATGATGAGCATTTTAGAAGGGCATTTCAGGTTCATTGAAAAAGTTTTTAGTAAACCCTAGTTGGTTTCAGAGGGGGCTGGGGGTTCTGTCATCCCCATTTCAGGTTTCTGATGAAAGAGTAAATATGATGCAACACTCTAATGCATGAACTAGCTAGGGTGTGACAGAATATTAATACAGGTGCATACCTTATGGCAGAATCGTCAGATCGTCCGGAAGAGGCACCGTAAGTCGCACAAGCGGGTGAACCAGGAGCCAAAAGGAAGCTGGCCGCACGCGAACGTATACTGACACGGGTAAGGGAGGAGAAAAACAAACTCCAGGATTCCAACACCTAGCTGGGCGAAGAACTGAAAGATGTGTGGGCCCAGCTGGCTGATTCCGTGAAAGAAAAGAAGAGCCTGCGAGGCGGCATATTTAGTATGTATTCAAACTTACCTCCGTGTAATTCAGCGAGGAAAGGCACTGACAAAATGATGTATGTAGGTATGCTGACCGGCCTTCCCGAAGAGGAGATGTCTGGATCTTCGGACGGTCTGCTAAAAGAGCTATCGCAAATGCACGAGAGAGCTCGGTAGGCGATGCAAAGTATCGCCAAGGCCTTATGGCCATCTGGCTCCCCTCCAGGAAGTATGGAGGAGCTTATACACCTATCCAAGGGAGGGCGGCGGCGCTTCCGATTATGGAAGATATCGGCATGCCAGGAGGGTGCGCAAGAGGCCTGGGACATGGCGAAAACACGTTATACCAAGAACGATCGGAATCATATGGCCCAGGTCGGACCTTTAGGGTCAGATGGAAAAGAAATTCCCATTAGTTTGGTATATGACCAGGTAAAAGTAGCCGCCAAGTATTCCCAACAGGATTGTAAGCTAGATGGCCTGTTAGATGGCATTGAGGAAGAAGTTTTTGAGTCCAAGTCACTATGTACTTCAATTGACAAATTTGTCCCCAGCCGGATTGTAAAACGATTTTCATGGCGGACCTTTTCGCTTCGACCTCTGCACCCGAAGGTGCGGAGTGTTTCCGAATACCCGCTCGGTAATATAGGCCGGGGTATGCGTGGAAACCAGGTGTAGGGGTCATAGTTGCTTGAACAGAAAAGTATCTGGCTAGTTATGTTATATTACATTGTGATTGCAAGAAACATCTTCCTGAGAGAATAGTTCCGTGAAGGGTTCCTTTCCCTGGGTGAGCATGCGTTAACATGCATGTCCGAACTGTGATTCAAAAATCATAGCATACGTAACATCCGGGGGTTCATAGTGTAATGAGTGAAAAACAACTTTAGTCCGCCGACCGAATATTCCCTTAAGAATGCTAGCTTTCGGCTTTGCCCAGTCTGAGGTACAAATCTGGATGACCTGACAGTAACAATCAGAGGTTCTCCCTTTATGCCCTAGTTGAACTAACGAGCATGTAGGGCATAAGCATAGGAGCCAGGCAACCCACCTTGGCCAAAACTTAATTCATATCGATGCATATAATGGCGAAGAAAAGGGACATACGTGGAAAAGACACATATGTGGTGAGCTTAATGCTCGGAAAATAATAATAAGCTTCCACACAAGAAACCCCCAGGTATAATGGACGTACATATTTGAGGATGTGTATGTCGTAGGTGCACGATCTAGCTATACGAAAGCTTGAAGGCTAAAAAAGGAAAAAAGGAAAGGGGAGAAAAAAGTAATGGAAACAAAAGGGAGAAGGAGATGAACAAAGAGCTCGGCGCTAGGCATAGAATCTTCGGAGTCTGGCCGCGTTCCATGGGTTCGGCTCTAGGTGATTGTCTAAGGCATCACGCATGCGGTACGCTCCTCCAGTGATAACTTCATTAATGATGAAGGGACCCTCCCACTTGGGCTTGAGTTTGTCCTTTTTCTTCACCGGCAAGCGTCGAACAAGTTCGCCAACATTATAAGTCTTGGCCCATACTTCTCTGCTTTGATATCTGCAGGCCTCTTGTTGATAAAATGCGGAACGGGCTTTTGCGACGTCGCACTCCTCCTCCAGGGCATCTAAGCTGTCCTGCCGATCAAGCTCGGCCTCTCTCTCTTCATACATGTGCACTCGAGGTGATTCATGAATAATGTCGCAGGGTAACACAGCCTCTGCATCGTACACCATGAAGAAAGGTGTATATCCGGTAGTGCGATTGGGCATGGTCTGCATCCCCCAGAGTACGGAGTCGAGCTCCTCGACCCAGTGCTTGTCTGATTGTTTCAAAGACCGCACTAGTCTGGGCTTAATGCCACTCATAATAAGACCATTGGCTCGTTTGACTTGACCGTTTGTTTGCGAGTGATAGACGGAGGCGTAATCAAGCTTAATGCCCAGATTAGCACACCAGGTTTTCACCTCATCGGCTATGAAATTAGAGCCATTATCGGTGATGATGCTGTGCGGAACACCATAACGGTGCACAATGTCGGATATGTTGTCTATCACTGGTCTGGCTTCGGCCGTTTTAACTTGTTTGGCCTCTATCCACTTAGTGAATTTATCCACCATGACCAACTGATATTTTTTCTTATGGCTTCCTCCATTAAGGGGTCCGACCATGTCAAGCCCCTAGACCGTGAAAGGCCAAGTGATGGGGATTGTTTGTAGAGCGGTGGGTGGCATGTGGCTTTGGTTGGCAAAAAGCTAGCATCCAACGCAATGTTGGACAAGGTCCTGTGCATCTGCTCGGCCCATCGGCCAATAGAAACTTGTATGGAAGGCCTTTCTTACAAGGGCGCGAGCCGCGCCGTGGTGACCACCGAGGTCGGCATGAAATTAAGCCAAAAGCTACCGCCCCTCTTCCTCGGAGATACATCTTTGAAGTACTTCGGTAGCGCTTTTCTTGTAAAGTTCTCCGTCGTGAACCTTGTAGGCTTTAGAGCGCCGGACAATGCGGCGCACCTCATTCTGATCCTCAGAGAGTTCTCACCTATTAAGGTAGGCCAAGAAGGGTTCGGTCCATGGGGCAATGACTGCCATGATAACATGGGCCGACAGTGTTATTTCGGTGGCTGAGCCCCCGATGCTATCGTTGTGTTCGGAATCTGGGGTTGTAGTCGGATCCGGACTGGTGTTGCCACTCTTCCCTTGCCACACCACGGATGGCTTGAAGAGCCTTTCCAAAAAGATGTTAGGTGGGAAGGGGTCGCGCTTAGCGCCAATGCGGGTAAGGACATCCGCCGCTTGATTACTTTCTTGAGCCACATGATGAAACTCGAGCCCCTCAAACGAGCCGACATTTCGAGAACGGCATTACGGTAAGCCGCCATTTTTGGATCCTTGGCATCGAAATCTCCATTTATTTGAGATATTGCAAGGTCTGAATCCCCGCGCACTTCCAGGCGTTGTATACCCATGGGGACAGCCATCTTAAGACCATGCAATAAGGCCTCATATTCGGCTGCATTGTTGGAATCTATGCAGAGTATTTGGAGTACGTACTGAACTGTATCCCCAATGGGGGATGTTAGGACAACGCCTGCTCCTAAGCCCGCCAGCATTTTGGAGCCGTCGAAGTGCATGACCGAGTTGGAATGTGTGTCATATTCTTTAGGGAGTTCGGCTTCTGTCCATTCGGCGACGAAGTAGGCAAGTACTTGTGATTTAATGGCCGGGGGCAGTTTGTATGTTATGTCGAATGGGAGGAGCTCAATGGCCCACTTGGCAATCCGGCCCGTGGCACCGCGGTTGTTTATTATGTCATTGAGTGGTACTTTGGAAGCCACTGTGATTGAGCACTCTTGAAAGTAGTGTCGTAGCTTCCGGGACGCCATGAAGACCGTGTATTCTATTTTTTGGTAATGAGGGTTGATGGGGTCATGTACCTAGGTAAGGTCATGGACCTGATCTAAGTACCTTACCCAAAGACACCCTTAGAAGAGGTCGCCTTCCAGTCGACCAACGAAGGACTCACTCGACTGCATTGAAGGACTCGACCATGAAGACTCACTCGACCACCAGGAGGTCAAGAGGCACTCTGCACTGCAACGGCCTGTAATTAAGTAGGCTTTATGATAGTAAAGACACTTTATGTGGGGCGTTACCAGTAACGCCCCAGACTTAACTCACCTTAAACCCTCTCCTACGTGGGCTGGCTGGGGTCCTGGCGTACTCTATATAAGCCACCCCCCTCCACAGGTAGAGGGGTTCGGCACCTTGTAACTCATATACTCATAATCCACTCGACCGCCTCCGGGCTCCGAGACGTAGGGCTATTACTTCTTCCGAGAAGGGCCTGAACTCGTACATCCCTTGTGTTTACAACCTCTCCATAGCTAGGACCTTGCCTCTCCATACCTACCCCCCACTCTACTGTCAGGCTTAGAACCACGACAGTTGGCGCCCACCGTGGGGCAGGTGTTTTAGCGATTTTTGTGGAGAAGTTGCGATTCTTCCGAGTACTTTCATCATGGTGTCTGCTGGAGTTTTGGTCGGGGGTCAAGAGATCCGTCTCGGCACTCTCACCTTCGTCGCCGACGACTCCGCGTGGCTCCACGAGGCTCCACTCGACGTTGATGCGCTCCCCGTCCGCGGTGCGACGCATTTTCGCGCATGTGTCCGCGGCGTTCTGCTGCGGCAACCGTCGACCCAGTATTGATTGGCTCCTCCATCGTCCACCCTCCCGGTCTCCCGCCAGCGCAAGCGATCGGGCCGGTCGAGGCTCCAGCGATGGGTGAGGCACGCGGTGGCTCGCCAATCGTCCACCACCCAAGTTGCGGCAATCGAGCCCGACGAATCTCTCTACGGCTTGTTCGATCTGTCGACTGGCTCCGTAGAGACTGCATCCGAGTGCGGTAGCAGTGATCCAGCGGCGGAAATCTTGATGGTCGACGGGCCACACAGTCCCCCTGGCTTCGCCCGTGATGGTGGAGCAGGTGACGGAGGCGACCCTGCACGAGGCCACGAAGAGTACCAGCCCGAGCCACTCGACTCTCTGCAAAGAGAGGAACTTCGCCGCAGGAACATGGATGCTCTGCGTACTCCCATCGTAGGAGAAACCCCCGAGGCTCGTGCCTTGGAGGAGGCGCGTCTGGCCAATTTGGCCGAACGCACTCGACTGGAGAATCTTCAGCGAGCCCTCGACGAGCGCGCGCGGCAACAAGTTCCCGACACCAGTCGACGTCAACTCTTCCCGCCGACTCAGGTATATCGAACCCCAATCCAGAATTTAGCAGCTGCGACCCGTATAGCAGAGTCCATCCAGCCTTCGCAGTCGGAAGCTGGCAGCGGTTTGCTGCAGATCAGGGATCTACTCCGAGTAGCAGGAGATCAGAATTCAGCCGTGTCTCAATCGCGCAACAGAATTCACAGTCGATCCGTCACTACGAATACGGTTCAGTCGGCTCATAGCCCCAGATCGCCTCCGCGGCGTGAAGAGCGCGAGAATCGGCGAGATCAATATGGCGACCGACTCGACCGAGATGATAGGCGTCGAGTACCCAATTCCCCTCCGAGGGGTGGGTCTTACGCTCCTTGGCAGCAAGATGACAGGCGTCAGTACAGTACAGGGCGAAGGGTTCCAGTCGACCCCAGAGAACCAGGCTTCGACGCGCGATCCATTATCGTGCAAGGTTTGGTCGACCGGAACAGAGCCCATTGAGGCGGACTCGACAGAGATGTACCCACAAGCAGTCGAGTGCATGTTTCTGGTCCTGAATGTTTCAGCAGAGCTATCAGAGCCGCAGTTATCCCTCCCAATTTCAGGTTGGCAATAGGAGTTAGCAAGTTCACTGGTGAGTCTAAGCCTGAAACTTGGCTTGAGGACTACCGAGTGGCAGTTCAGATTGGTGGTGGGAGCGACGAGGTGGCCATGAAGCATTTACCCCTCATGCTGGAAGGTTCTACCAGGGCATGGTTGACTCAATTACCTCCTAGCAGCATTTACACTTGGGAGGATCTGTCTCGAGTGTTCATCAGAACGTTTGAAGGAACTTGCAAGCGACCAGCTGGATTGACAGAGTTGCAAGTCCGCGTGCAGAAGGCTAATGAGACTCTCAGAGAGTATATTCAGAGGTGGATCACTTTGCACCACACTGTGGAGAATGTGTCTGATCATCAGGCAGTCTGCGCCTTCAAAGATGGCATCAAGAACAGAGAACTGAGTTTGAAGTTTGGTCGAACCGGTGACATGACCTTGAGTCGGATGATGGAGATTGCTACCAAGTACGCCAACGGCGAAGAAGAAGACCGACTCCGAAGCGGCAAGCACAAGCCGAGTCAGTCGAAAAAAGGAAACACCAGTCGGAAACAGAAGCGGAAGGCTGAACCGGCAGCTCCTGGAGAGGCTCTGGCCGTGACTCAGGGAAAGTTTAAGGGGAAACCAAAAGGATCCTGGAACCCCAAGAAGATAAAGGATAAAGAAGGGAACGATGTAATGGATATGCCATGTCACATCCACACGAAGAAAGACGAAGAGGGGAATATCATCTACCCAAAGCACACCACTCGCCAATGTCGACTCCTGATCCAGCAGTTTCAGGGAAAACAGTCTAAGGACAAGGAGAAGGAGTCGGACAAGGCTGAAGACAAGGAGGACAGTGAGGAAGGATATCCGCATATCAACTCCACTCTGATGATCTTTGCAGACGTGGAAAGCAGGAGTCGACTGAAAGTCATTAACCGAGAGGTGAACATGGTTGCCCCAGCAAAAGCAAATTATCTGAAATGGTCTCAAATACCCATCACATTCGACCAATCTGATCACCCGACTCATATTGCCACCCCTGGGAGGCAAGCTTTGGTGGTCGATCCAGTTGTCGAAGGCACTCGACTGACAAAGGTGCTGATGGATGGTGGAAGCGGGCTGAATTTGTTGTATGCAGACACACTGAAAGGAATGGGCATTCCGATGTCCCGACTGAGCACTAGTAACATGAGCTTTCATGGAGTTATACCAGGGAAGAAAGCCGAGTCACTCGGCCAAATAGCTTTGGACGTGGTGTTTGCTGATTCGAAACATTTTCGCAAAGAAAAGTTGACGTTTGAGGTCGTGGATTTTCAGAGTGCATATCATGCCATTTTGGGGAGACCAGCTTACGCACGGTTCATGGCTCGACCATGTTACGTGTACCTCAAATTGAAGATGCCCGGCCCCAAAGGAGTCATCACTGTCACCGGTGATAGGAAAAAGGCAGAAGAGTGCTTTCAGAAGGGCTCCAAGATTGCCGATTCCCAGGTGACAGCGGTCGAGTTCGAGGAATACAAGCAAAACGCAGATCCGAGTGACTTGCTGCGATCAAAGAAACCCGCCACAGAGTCTGCATTCCAGTCGTCCGGTGAGACGAAGCCTGTTCACATTCACCCGACCGACCCCGATGCAGCTCCGACCCGCATCTCCACAACACTCGACCCAAAATAGGAAGAAGCGCTCATCCAGTTCCTCCGTGAGAACTGGGACATTTTTGCATGGAAGCCCGCTGACATGCCAGGTGTTCCGAGGGGACTGGCTGAGCATCGCCTAAGAGTCGACTCATCTGCAAAACCAGTCAAAGAGCATCTTCGGCGGTCCGCCGTCCAGAAGAGAAAAGCCATTGGTGAAGAAGTGGCTCGAATGTTGGCGGCAGGATTTATCCGAGAGATATACCACTCCGAGTGGCTCGCTAATGTCGTCATGGTTCCTAAGAAGGACAAGTCGCTCCGAATGTGCATTGATTTCAAGCACATCAACCGAGCCTGCCCGAAAGATCATTTTCCTCTCCCTCGCATAGATCAAATTGTTGACTCGACCGCGGGATGCGAGAGGCTATCTTTTTTAGATGCCTACTCCGGGTACCACCAGATCCGTCTATACGGACCCGACGAGGTAAAAACAGCTTTCATCACTCCATTCGGGTGCTTCTGCTATATCACCATGCCATTCGGCCTCAAGAATGCCGGAGCCACATTTATGCGAATGATTCAGAAGTGTCTACTCACTCAAATCAGTCGGAATGTGGAAGCATATATGGATGATATTGTTGTCAAGTCACGAAAAGGTTCCGACCTGCTCGCTGATCTCGCCGAAACATTTGCCAACCTCAGAAGATATGATATCAAGCTCAATCCATCAAAGTGCACATTTGGAGTTCCTGGTGGCAAGTTACTCGGTTTTCTCGTTTCCGAACGGGGAATTGACGCTAACCCAGAGAAGATTGGCACTATTCTCTGAATGAAACGCCCTGTACGAGTGCACGATGTCCAAAAGCTTACTGGATGCTTGGCCGCATTAAGTCGATTCATCTCACGACTCGGTGAAAAGGCATTGCCTCTTTACCAACTGATGAAGAAGACAGACAAGTTCGAGTGGACTCCAGAAGCTGATGCAGCGTTTGCCGAGCTAAAAGCTCTGCTCTCCACCCAGCCGGTGCTTGCTGCTCCAATCAGCAAAGAGCCTCTGTTGCTCTATATCGCAGCCACAGGACAAGTCGTCAGTACTGTGCTTACGGTCGAGCGGGAAGAAGAAGGAAAAGCTCTCAAAGTTCAGCGCCCAGTGTATTATTTGTCTGAAGTCTTGACTCCATCCAAGCAGAGATATCCTCATTATCAGAAGCTTGTGTATGGAATATACATGACCACAAAGAAGGTTGCTCATTATTTTTCTGATCATTCCATCACAGTCGTCAGCGACGCTCCACTATCAAAGATTTTGCACAACAGAGATGCAACTGGTCGAGTGGCCAAATGGGCGATTGAACTTCTTCCCCTTGATATCAAGTTTGAGGCAAAGAAATCCATTAAGTCCCAGGCAATAGCAGATTTCCTCGTCGAGTGGATTGAACAACAGCAGCCGACTAAAGTTCACTCAGAGCATTGGACCATGTTCTTTGATGGCTCTAAGATGTTGAATGGTTCCGGTGCTGGGGTTGTCCTGGTTTCCCCCAGAGGAGATAAGCTCAGATATGTGCTCCAGATTCACTTTGATTCCTCCAACAATGAGGCAGAATATGAGGCCCTCTTATATGGGTTGCGCATGGCCATTTCACTCGGCGTCCGTCGCCTGATGGTCTATGGCGACTCGGATTTAGTGGTCAACCAGGTGATGAAAGAGTGGGACGTGAGAAGCCCAGCCATGACTGGATACTGCAGTGCAGTGAGGAAGCTGGAAAAGAAGTTCGAGGGGTTGGAGCTCCATCATATACCCCGACTGAAAAATCAAGCAGCTGATGATCTAGCAAAGATAGGTTCCAAGAGAGAAGCCATTCCGAGTGGTGTGTTCTTGGAGAATATACACACTCCGTAAGTCAAAGAAGATCCTTTCACCGAAGAAACTCCACAGCCCAAGAGTGCCACAGATCAGACTGAAGTTGAAGTCCCAGCGGTGGTCGACTTGATCATGGAGGTTTTGGTGGTCATTCCCGACTGGACAGTTCCGTATGTCGCATATATCCTGAGAAAAGAGCTTCCGGAGGATGAGGAAGAGGCTCGACAGATCGTCCGTCGGTCTAAGGCCTTTACCGTAATCAAAGGACAATTGTACAGAGAAAGCGCGACTGGAGTTGGTCAGAAGTGCATAACACCAGAAGAAGGTCGACTCATCCTCAATGATATCCACTCGGGGACCTGTGGTCATCATGCGTCCTCTCGGACCATCGTGGCCAAAGCATACCGAGCCGGATTTTACTGGCCAAAGGCGAATGAGATGGTAAAAGAGATAGTGGATAAGTGCGAGGGATGTCAGTTCTACTCGAATATGTCGCACAAGCCTGCGTCGGCTCTGAAGACCATCCCACTCGTCTGGCCTTTCGCAGTATGGGGATTGGACATGGTCGGTCCTTTGGGAACAGGACGAAGTGGCTTCACGCATGTACTGGTGGCAGTCGACAAGTTCACCAAGTGGATCGAGGCTAAACCAATCAAGAACCTTGACACCGGTACTGCTGTTAGCTTCATCAGGGAACTAATATTCAGATATGGAGTCCCGCACAGCATCATTACGGATAATGGGTCGAACTTTGACTCAGAGGAATTCAGAGATTTCTGCAACTCCCAAGGCACACGGGTCGACTACGCTTCAGTCGCCCATCCGCAGTCGAATGGACAAGCAGAGCGAGCTAATGGACTGATTCTTAAGGGATTGAAGCCTCGACTGATGCGTGATCTCAAACACGCAGCTGGAGCTTGGGTCGACGAACTTCCCTCAGTACTTTGGGGACTGCGGACCACACCTAATCGGTCGACCGGAAGAACTCCATTCTTCTTGGTCTACGGAGCTGAAGCAGTCTTGCCGAGTGATCTTCTCCATAATGCTCCTCGAGTTGAAATCTACAACGAAGCAGAGGCTGAACAAGCGCGGCAGGACGCAGTCGACCTTTTAGAAGAAGAAAGGGAGATGGCTCTGATCCGGTCGACCATCTACCAACAAGATTTGCGTCGTTTCCACGCCAGAAATGTGAGAGGTCGAGCCTTCCAGGAAGGGGATTTGGTTCTCCGAGTGGATCAGCACAAACCACACAAGCTTGCTCCTTCTTGGGAAGGCCCCTTCATCGTCACCAAGATTCTCCACAACGGGGCGTACGTCTTTACAACGTCGAGCATAATATCGACGAGCCCCGAGCTTGGAACGCGGAGCTACTCCGCCCATTTTATACTTAAGTTTTATCACTCAGATGAGTTGCAATAAAGTACTTCTGTAGTTCATGGACTTCAAAATAATAGTGTCATAGTTCCTCCATAATTTCTATCACTTTTTATTTTTGTCCAATAAAATTCCCCCTCAATGGGTGACTTAGCTGCGAATCCGTTTCGTCTAAGTTTGTAAAAATCCTACCGAGTGGTGAGCCAGACTCCCACTCGGAGGCTTAGCTGCGAATCCGTTTCGCCTAAGTTATCAAAATCCTACCCAGTGGTAAGCCAGACTTCCACTCGGGGGCTTAGCTCCAGTCCAAGGACTCGCCTAAGTTTATCAAAATCCTACCGAGTGAAGAGTAAACCTCTCACTCGGGGGCTTAGCTGCAGTCCAAGCACTCGCCTAAGTTAAAAAAAATCCTACCGAGTGGTAAGCCAGACTTTCACTCGGAGGCTTAGCTGCAGCCCTGTGCTCGCCTAAGTTTGTAAAAATCCTACCGAGTGGTAAGCCAGACTTCCACTCGGAGGCTTAGCTGCAGTCCAAGCACTCGCCTAAGTTATCAAAATCCTACCG
>NC_041391.1:362763902-362890876 GCF_002162155.2 Triticum dicoccoides | reverse complement strand
AAGTTATAAAAATCCTACCGAGTGAAGAGCAACCCTCTCACTCGGGGGCTTAGCTGCAGTCCAAGCACTCGCCTAAGTTATCAAAATCCTACCGAGTGGTAAGCCAGACTTTCACTCCGAGGCTTAGCTGCAGTCCAAGCACTCGCCTAAGTTATAAAAATCCTACCGAGTGAAGAGCAACCCTCTCACTCGGGGGCTTAGCTGCAGTCCAAGCACTCGCCTAAGTTATCAAAATCCTATCGAGTGAAGAGCAACCCTTTCACTCGGAGGCTTAGCTGCAGTCAAAGCACTCGCCTAAGTCATAAAAATCCTACCGAGTGAAGAGCAAACCTCTCACTCGGGGGTTTAGCTGCAGCCCAGTGCTCGCCTAAGTTATAGAAATCCTACCGAGTGGTAAGCCGGGCTTCCATTCGGAGGCTTAGCCACAGCCCAGTGCTCGCCTAAGTGGACTAAAGAATAAGTCGATTGCAGTAAAGGCGCCTTGCTTTGAACCTGCAAAAGACATTTCGAGCCAAAGGCAATTGTATTCAAGCACCAAATTCAAGTTTGAATCGATATCTAAAGGAACCGGGAGTGCTCAGGCGTTAAGCCTGTTAAGGTTTATCGGTTACAATTCCACTCGGCATACCGAGGCAAATTTAAAGCGTCGAGCCAGAAGAAGTTTTTTACCCCTCCTGTGGAGGGCTGGAAGGAGCAACGAATTCATCAAGGTCAATTCCGTCGGCGATCCGAGTGGCAGCTGCAAGGAAAGTTTCCATAAAGGACCTGAAGTCGTGTTTCTTGGTGTTGGCCACCCGAAGAGCCGCCAGCTTCTCTTCTCGCGCATCTTTACAGTGGACTCGGGCCAGACACAAAGCAACATCTGCACCACACCGAGCCGAGGACTTCTTCCATTCCTGCACTCGACCAGGGATCGTGTTCAAGCGGGCCATCAGCGACTCAAGGTCATTCTGAAGTGTCTCCTCAGGCCAGAGCGTCGAGTCGATGCGAGATGTGGCGGCCTTCAGCCTTGCGAGATAGTCCACGACAGCTGCAACACGAGACTCCAGTCGGAAAACATCCATGGCAACTTCGTCGTTCACCAGAGAATTGACGGGGTCGAGGTTTGGCTCCAGCCGGCTAGTTTCTTCTTCAAAGTTTTGACAAAATTCTGCAAGGATGATCACTAAGTCAAGGGGATGGTCGAATGAAAAAACCACAATTGGAAATGTTTGCCAAGCATAGAGGTTTACCTTCAAGCATAAGAAATAGCTTCTTGGCAAGACCACTCAGGAAGGCTTCCAGATCAGTTTTCTTCCCAGTCAATTTGCTGACTTGGTCGGTCAGGGCAGCTTTATCAGTTTTTAGTCGACTGACCTCCTTGTTGGCGATCCCAAGAGCAGCTTTCAGATTGGTATTGTCTTGTTCAAGCTTGGTGACTGAAGCTAACTTCTCGTCAGCAAGCTTGATCTTCTCAGCTAGTTCGAGGTCTTTCTTCTGTTGGGCCTCCCTTACCTTACCTGCAAGGTACAGCAAGGTCAGATTTTGAAACAAGCAAGGGGAAAAGCAGTCGTCAAGGTCTCACCAAACATACCTTCGGTCTCCTCCTTTGCCTTCGTCAGCTTCTCCTGAACCAGCTTCAAGCTCAGCTCGAGTTGAGTGTGCTTGTTTTCCAGCTCAGAGTAGCGAGCCACAAGATCACAAGAGTTCTGCGAAGAACCAATTGACTAAATGTCAAATATAATTCACTTCCGAGTGAAAAAGGAAAAAACACACGTTTCTAAGACTACAGCCGAATACAAGCATTCGACCGTAGTCTCGGGGACTACACCCAGTGGGTGCACTCAGCGTGCCCCCACTAATTTTGTTGAAGACAAAGTCGACCAGTCGACCTCAAAAAAAAAGAGATATGTATTCTTTAAGACTGTAATCAACTGCAAGCAGTCGACCACAGTCTCGGGGACTACACCCAGTGGGTGCACTCAGCGTGCCCCCACTGGTTTGTGAAATCCAGTCGACATAGTCGACTGACAGAAAGATTGACATCATAAAGCCTAAGGCCGACTGCCAGCAGTCGACCTTAGCCTTGGGGACTACACCCAGCGGGTGCACTCAGCGTGCCCCCGCTCACACGGAGTTTAATCGACACACCCAGTGGGTGACTACTATAAAGTCCGGAAAGGAAAAGTTTTTGGTAGCATATCCAACAGAGCAAACAGTGGTCGACTGACCTGAACATTGCTTTGAAGGGCAGAACTGGCGTCATAAGCTGCCTGGCTCGCATCCCGGATGGTCTTTAACTGCTCCATCATGATTCCCGCCTGGCGTATCGCTTCCTTCGCCACGCCAGCTTGGTCCTCTGGGACGTGGTGCGTCGTGAAGAGGGAGGGCTGCTGAGCACTCGTCAATGGATCTGCGAAGGACACCGTGTGTCGAGTGGTGTTCTTTTCCTCCGCAATCAGAATCTCAGGCGCCGTCACGTCCTGGGGCACCTTACTGGCGGACGCTTTCCTACTCCTCCTGCGCTTCAGTGGTTCTTCATCCTCATCATCATCAGGGAGATTGATAACAGTATTGGGTGGAGCTACGGAGAAGAATCAGGATCAGAGATCGCGAGTCAGTCGACTAAGAATGGCGTTAAGAATACAGTACCTGGTTTCGAAGTTGCTGCGTCCTCCATCTCATGGTCATCAGCCCGGGCTGAGGTTTCAGAAGTAGCAGCACTACAACTCCAAAGGATCAGTCGACTAACTTCAGCGTCGACCAGAGACAAAGTTCACACAAAATAAGAAGACTTAAGCAGAACGATTACCCTGATATGGTGGGGATGGACACCTTCATCTTCGGCAGGAGCTTGATCGGCTTCGACGAGGCCGCCCTGGGCTGCTTCGGCGCCTTTTCAGTCGGCACCGGAGAGGTGGTCCGAGGGCGTTTGGTCGACTGGGCAACGGTCACAACCCCCTTGCCACGTTCAGTCGAAGGGTCGTGGACAAGCTTCGACCGCCTTTCTGAACGCGGTGGTACGACCTCCTCCTCCTCTTCTTCCTCGTCCTCAACGTCATCTTCATCACCGTCATCATCATCGTCGTCGTCATCATCCTCTGAGATGTCCGAGTCCCATTCCTCCTCTTCCTGGCTCTCGCCCCCACTCGCCTCACCCTCCTCAGTCGGAGCTTGTGCCCCATTGGGCATTGAGTACAGCTCGGTGAGAGCCTAGCAGATATCAAGACAAGGATCAGTCGACCAGTCGGCAGGATAAACAGAAATGAATGCGACAAGAACACAGTGGAGAGCAGAGCAAACGTACCTTGTCTGGATCACTGTTGTGGTCGAGTGGAGGAATCCTTATGGCTCCGCGTGGGTTGTCCTTGTTTCCGGTAACGGCTACCATCCATCTTTCCAGAGTGACATCGTCGACTGCTTCTGGATGGACTCGAGTCTCGTCTTCGGTCCCACAGTACAACCACATGCAGTGGCTCCGGAACTGAAGGGGCTGGATGCGACGCCTAAGGAAGACCTCCAGGAGGTCCATGCCCGTCACTCCCTCCCGAACCAACTGCACCACGCGCTCCATCAACATCTTCATGTCAGCTTTCTCCTCCGGGATCAACTTTAGAGAGGAGGGCTTGTTCACTCGGTCCATGGTAAACTGAGGGAGTCCACTCGACTGCCCCGGCGTCGACTGGTCCTGGCAGTAGAACCAGGTCGACTGCCAGCCTCTGACTGACTCGGGAAAGGTCATGGGCGGGAAGGTGCTCTTATTCCTCACCTGGATCCCCAGACCCCCACACATTTGGACGACTCGGGTTCTCTCATCACCTGGGCTCGCCTTCTTCACGGTCTGAGAGCGACACGTGAATATATGCTTGAACAAACCCCAGTGCGGTCGACAGCCCAGGAAACCCTCACACATGGACACGAATGCGGCAAGATAGGCGATAGAATTTGGGGTAAAGTGGTGGAGCTGCGCTCCCAAGAAGTTCAAGAAGCCACGGAAGAAAATACTCGGCGGCAAAGAAAATCCACGATCAACATGGGTGGCCAAGAGCACACACTCACCCTCTTCTGGCTGGGGCTGCCACTCCTTCCCCGGAAGCCTCGCAGCTCCATGAGGGATCAAGCCCTCGTTGGCCATGTCGAGGAGGTCTTTTTCTGTGATGGTCGACTGGATCCAGTCTCCTTGGACCCAGCCCTTCGGCAGGCGGGATCTGGACGAAGACCCGCCGCGGCCGGTAGATCTCCCCTTCGCCTTCTCCGATGCCGACGCCTTCTTCGCACATTCCAGCGCCGCCGTCTTCTCCTTGTCCATGGTTGCCGGCGAGATGCGCGTGGGGAAGTTGTGCGGGGGCGAGAGCGAGCGCGCTGGACGGGGACGAAGGGAGCAGAGAGAGAGAGAATGCTAAGGCACAGTACAGAAATCCTCGCCGGGCGCATTTATAAGGTCCCTTCCGAGTGGATGACAGGTGGGCCCGGTCGATCTAATCATATCCAGGAATAGTTATGCAGACGGGATACGTGGCGAAAAAAGCGGCGCGGAGATCGAGGCGTCTATGTCCCGTCCCATCCGAACGCCGCGGTCCGCTCCGCTTCGCGCGCGTCCCCAAATTTCGCATCTCGCGAGATCCGCGAACAGCAGATCAGTCTGTCAGACACGGGGTTTCCCGCGATCCGTCGCTCGGAGATCGTCGAAGCCCGAAAGATCACTCGACGCAAGAAGAGAATGGATCGAGTCGACTGAAGACAAGTTGCTCACTGTCGACGAAGAGATTCTTTGGTCCAGAACAACGCACGACCAGAGCACAAAGGTTAATCGGAAACGACATCAACTCCTTCCTCACTCGAAGCCTCAATCCATTCGGGGGCTAATGATGGGGTCATGTACCTAGGGTAAGGTCATGGACCTGATCTAAGTACCTTACCCAAAGACACCCTTAGAAGAGGTCGCCTTCCAGTCGACCAACGAAGGACTCACTCGACTGCATTGAAGGACTCGACCATGAAGACTCACTCGACCACCAGGAGGTCAAGAGGCACTCTGCACTGCAACGGCCTGTAATTAAGTAGGCTTTATGACAGTAAAGACACTTTATGTGGGGCGTTACCAGTAACGCCCCAGACTTAACTCACCTTAAACCCTCTCCTACGTGGGCTGGCTGGGGTCCTGGCGTACTCTATATAAGCCACCCCCCTCCATAGGTAGAGGGGTTCAGCACCTTGTAACTCATATACTCATAATCCACTCGACCGCCTCCGGGCTCCGAGACGTAGGGCTATTACTTCTTCCGAGAAGGGCCTGAACTCGTACATCCCTTGTGTTTACAACCTCTCCATAGCTAGGACCTTGCCTCTCCATACCTACCCCCCACTCTACTGTCAGGCTTAGAACCACGACAAGGGTACCGAGATTTGCATGGTGTGAGGACAATGGATATGTAGTATACCGGCTTCTGAAGCTGGAATTTGTGTCCGTCCTCTTCTCATTCCATGACGGGCACTGTCGGTGTGAAAACCGGCGGATCTCGGGTAGGGGGTCCCGAACTGTGCGTCTAAGGCTAATGGTAATAGGAGGCAGGGGACATGATGTTTTACCCAGGTTCGGTCCCTCTCGATGGAGGTAATACCCTACTTCCTGCTTGCTTGATCATGATGATATGAGTATTACAAGAGTTGATCTACCATGGGATCATAGAGGCTAAACCCTACAAGCTAGCATATGATTATGATTGTTCTCCTCCTATGGACTAAACCCTCCGGTTTATATAGACATCGGAGAGGGCTAGGGTTACACATCCAAATATCCAAGCTTGCCTTCCACGCAAAGGAGAGTCCCATCCGGACACGGGACGAAGTCTGCAATCTTGTATCTTCATAGTCCAACAGTCCAGCCAAAGTATATAGTCCGGCTGTCTGAGGACCCCTTAATCCAGGATTCCCTCAGTAGCCCCAAAACCAGGCTTCAATGACGATGAGTCCGGTGTGCAAATTGTCTTTGGCATTGCAAGGCGGGTTCTTCTCTAAATCCTCTAGAGCATTGTTGTAATCAGCAGTGTCCTGCTTCTTATCAATGCCGCTCCTCGACTTCTGTGCTTTAATTATGGCTGTTTACACATGTCAAGCGAATGCGAGAGGTCAAGGGAGTTTTACATTTGCCACCCCAAACATGCGAGTAAATCTTCTATAAAAGAATTAAGGATTCTCAGATCGAAATCACACCATCTCCTCCCAGCGATCTTTCATCAAATCGCGCCCGAAAAAATCCACACCATCATGGTTGGTCGTCGTGGTTCCTCCTCTCGCTCCTCTAGCACTAGGACAGGCGACTAGGAGAGATGTTTTGTTCCCCACAGCCATTTAGTAGAGTTGCAGACCAATGGGTTTCTCCCACCTGCATACATGGTCCCCGTCCGAGCCGGACTAGCCACCTATAATGGCAGGGAGCAAGCGGAGAGCTTTCCAAACACATCCAAGGGAGAGCGGGTCTGCTTCGTCCCCTACTTATTGAGGGAGCTCGGATTCCCAATCCATCCCTTCCTCCACGGGCTTTTGGAGTTCTACTGCCTCTAGCTGCACAACTTTACCCCAGCTTCCATACTGCACATCGCAGGCTATGTTGCCTTCTGCGAGCTTTTTCTGGGCTGCGAAGCACATTTCTAGCTGTGGAAGAGGCTATTCTGCCTTGTACCCCGTACTCAGGAGGGGTCGTTATATCAAGTGGGCGGAGCCGAAATATGGCGCATCGCTGGGACCAGATATCTATCCGGCACCCCGAAGAAGACATCCAAGGATTGGCCCTCGAAATGGTTCTACATGGAGGACGTCCCTCTTCTAGACCCTGTCCGAAAGGGCCTTCCGGAGTTCGTAAATGCCTCGCTGAAGAAACACCACAGCTGGCGCCCCAGGAGCCCCTAGGAGGAAGATAACAAAGAGATCCTTTTCCTGATGGACAATATACATACATTGGCCAAATCAGGACTGACAATTATCGAAGTCATGTCTATATGTATAATGCGGGGAATGCAGCCACTTCAATATCGGGGAAAACCCATGTGGCACTTCAATGGAGAAGATGATGCCACCCGCTACGGCCGTAAAGGGCCGGACTCTCCCGCTGCTCTAGTGAAAATACTGTCCGATTTGTTCAAAGGAGAAGAGGAGGAGTTCATCCATATTAAGCCACGGGATGGATTCTCCATGTACAACCCCCCGAGCTGGGTGAGTCGCTATTTTTTATTCCAATCTTTTCCTCGTTTTTAGAACAGATGTTTAGTTCGTCAATTCATAGCAGGAAATGTGAAGTGCCATGAAGGATGTTCACGGCCCGCCTCCACAGCCAGAGGACCCTAACTGGGCTCTCGACCCCGGACTCAAAGAAGATCTGGATACGTTTGTGGAGCTTGTTGACAGGACATTTTACCAGCTGAGCCGCGATGGTGTGACGGTGGCCATCATAGCAGATTATCCTGGCCTACTTCCTGTATCCCAGGTAAGTAAATCTACAGTCCCGACTTCCGAAAAGGATTCCCTCTTTACACTTCACCCACCATACCTGTGTTACGTCTTATAGGGAAGGCCGTCAGGGTGCCAAGCTGAACCCGCGGTGACTCGCCAACAAGGGACACCGAAGCCGGGTAGGCTTAAAAGAAAGGCGGTCAGGACCGAGACACCGTTGCAAAGGTATGCTTTGAAAACCTGCCACACAGTCATCATTGTTAAAATATAACGATGTCTTCTGCCTTCTGACTGAAAGAGTGCTCGCCAGACTGCATCCGGAGAGCCTGCCAGTCACGCTTCCTCTAGCCAGACTCTGAGGCCGGACTCAAGGGTGGAGGTCAATGCGGACGATCCTCCTACAGAGGATGCGGATAGATTTTCCTCTATCAACTCTGAAGTGGAGAGTGCCATAAACCATAGGCGCCGACGGGCCGCACTATGCGACCCTAATTTCTCTGAAGAGGCGTTCGACGCCTTCAACTCAGGGGACGCATACATCCGCTGCTCAAGGTGGACTAGCCAGGGCCCACGGACCAGTACGTGAAGGATATACGGGTAAGTAAATTTGATAAGTGTATATATCAGTAGCCCCTGAGACTTGAAACAGTTGGCACAACTAATTTAAGGATCCTTTGTGTGCATAGGTTCTGACAGAGAAGACTACCCAGCTATCCAAAGAGCTGGAGGAATGCAAGGCCCAACTACGGGCCGCAACCGCCGTGATGGAGGAGTCTACGAAGGCCCCATCTGGTAATGTTTGCGTTTAAACGAGAGTAATGTCATGATATATACCCGTTTAAGTATTCGGCAAGAATCTGATTCTAACAAGAGAACTTGCAGACAATCCCGGAGGCAATCCGGAGATCGTACCAGAGGATGAGCAACATGTTCGCTGATAGCTGAAGGCTGGCCAGCGTGTGCTTACCAAGGTTATAAAGGAGAAAAATATTCTCCAAGACGCAAATGTCCGGCTGGACGTCGAATTGAAGGATGTTCGGGCCCAACTTGCTAACTCCGTGAAGGAGAATAAGAAGCTTCGACGCGGTATATTCAGTAAGTGTTCTGACGAACCACTATGAAGTTCGGCGTAGAAGCATGCTAACAGAATTATGTCTGCAGGCATGATGACAGGTCGTCCAGAAGAGGAGATGCCCGGGTCTGCAGGCGATCTTCTGCCGGAGCTCTCACAACTGCACGAACAAGTTCGGCAGGTCATGCGGGACATTGCCCAAGCCTTGTGGCCATCCGCCTCCCTTCCAGGAGGCATGGGTGAGCTTCTCGAGTTACTCAAGGGAGCGCTGCAGCGCTTCCGATTATGGAAGATATCGACCTGCCGACAAGGCGCAAGGGAGGCCTGGGCGATGGTGAAGACGCGGTACACCAAGGCTGACCCGAACCATAAGATCGAGGTCGGACCTATAGGGTCGGATGGGAAGGAGATCCCTATACATCTGGTGTATGACCAAGTAGCATTAGCAGCTAAGTATTCCCAACAGGACTGTAGGCTAGACACCCTGTTGGATGGTATAGAAGAAGAATTCAGTCAGTCTAAGTGACATTGTACTTCAAAGGACATATTTTGTCCCTAGCCGGATTGTAAATCATTTGTCTTGGCCGACCTTTTCGCTTCAACCTCCGGACCCGACAGTCCGGAGTGTATCCGAATACCCGCTCGGTTATGTGAAAACCGGGGCACGCATGGAAACCAGGCGTAGTGGTCATAAGTGCTTGAACAGACAAGTACCCAACTAGTTATGTTATATTACATGGGTAGTAAGAAACATCTTCCAGGGAGAATAGTTCCGTTAAGGGTTCCTTTCCCTGGCTGTGCATGCATTGATATGCATGTCTGAACTACGAAAATTTACACAGGATATAAGCATCTGGGGGCATGTTTGGTAATAGATAAAATACATCTTTTGTTCATCGCCCGAATATTCTCTCAAGAGCGCTAGCTTTTGGCTTCACCCAGTCTGAGGTACACATCCGGCTAATCCGACAGTAACAATCGCAGAGGTGCTCCCCTTATGCCCTAGCTGAATTAACGGGAACGTAGGGCATAAACACAAGAGCCAGGAAACCCAGCTTGGCCAAAACTTAAGTCATATCGATGCATATAGTGGTGAAAAAGGCACATACGGAGAAGTGACGCATATGTGATGGGCATGAAGCCCACAAGACAAATAAGCTTCTATAGAAGAAGCCCCCAAGTATGATGAGCGCGCATAGCGCGGGTAGAGTGTGCGGTCGAAGCATACTCAAGTATAAAAGGATATAAATATAAAAGGAGAGAGGGGATATAATTGAATAGGGAAGGTGGGGGTAAGGATACAAACACGGAGTTCGGCACTAGGCGTAGAATCTTTGGAGTCTGGCCGCTTCCATGGGTTCGGCTCGAGTCGTTTGTCTGATGCATCACGCAGACGGTATGCACCTCCAGTGAGAACTTTGTCGATGATGAAGGGGCCCTCCCACTTCGGCTTGAGCTTGTCCTTTTTCTTCTCTGGTAGGCATAGAATGAGTTCACCAATGTTATAGGTTTTGGCCCGCACTTCTCTGCTTTGATACCTTTGAGCTTGCTGTTGATAGAATGCGGAACAGGCCTTCGCGATGTCGCGCTCCTCCTCCAGGGCATCTAAGCTGTTCTACCAATCCAGATCAGCTTCTCTCTCTTCGTACAAGCGCACTCTAGGTGAATCATGGATGATATCGCAGGGTAGCACTGCCTCTGCGCCATACACCATAAAAAATGGTGTGTATCCGGTTATGCGATTCAGCGTGGTCCACAGCCCCCATAAAATGGAGTCAAGCTCCTCGACCCAGTGCGTATCTGATTCCTTCAAGGATTGCACTAGTCTGGGTTTGATGCCGCTCATAATAAGACCGTTCGCTCGTTCGACTTAACCGTTTGTTTGGGGGTGATAGACGGAAGCATAATCAAGTTTTATGCCCATTTAGCTGCACCATGTTTTCACCTCATCGGCTGTAAAGTTAGAGCCGTTATCAGTGATGATGCTATGGGGGACACCGTAGCGGTGTACGACCCCGGATATAAAGTCTATCACTGGTCCGATTTGGCCATTTTAACTAGTTTGGCTTCTATCCATTTGGTGAATTTATCGACCATGACCAACATGTATTTCTTTTTATGGCTTCCTCCTTTAAGGGGTCCGACCATATCGAGTCCCTAGACCACAAAGGGCCAAGTGATGGGGATTTTTTGGAGGGCGGTGGGCGGCGTATGGCTTTGATTTGCAAAAGGCTGGTAATCGACACAGTGTTGGACAAGGTCTTGTGCGTCTGCTCGGGCTGTTGGCCAGTAGAAACCTGTACGGAAGGCCTTGCTTACGAGCGCTTGACCCGCGGCATGGTGGCCGCCGAGTCCGGCATGAATTTCAGCCAAGAGCTGCCGCCCTTCCTCTTCGGAGATGCACCTTTGGAGTACTCCGGTTGCGCTTTTCTTATAAAGCTCTCCCTCGTGGACTTTGTAGGCTTTAGAGCGCCGCACAATGCAGCGTGCCTCATTTTGGTCGTCCAGGAGTTCCTGCCTATTTAAGTAAGCCAGGAAGGGTTCTGTCCACGGGGCGATGACCGCCATGATCACGTGGGTGGAGGCTGTAATTTTGGTGGCGGAGCCTCCGATTGCGTCAGATTGTTTGGGATCTGGGGTTGTATGCGGATTTGGATTAGTATTGCCAGACTCCCCATACCATACCACAGATGTCTTCAACAGCCTTTCCAAAAAGATATTTGGTGGGACGGGGTCATGTTTAGCGCCGATGCGGGCGAGAATATCCACCGCTTGATTGTTTTCTCGAACCACATGGTGGAATTCGAGCCCCTTGAATCGAGCTAACATTTTGAGGACGGCATTACGGTAAGCCGCCATTTTTGGGTCCTTGGCATCGAAGTCTCCGTTTATTTGGGATATTGCGAGGTTTGAATCCCCGCGTACTTCAAGATGTTGAACGCCCATGAAGACTGCCATCCGAAGACCATGCAACAGAGCCTCATACTCTGTTGCATTGTTGGAATCTGTGTAAATTATTTGGAGTACATATTGGACTGTATCTCCAGTGGGGGACGTCAGGACGACACCAGCCCCTAGACCAGCTAGCATCTTAGAGCCGTCAAAGTGCATGATCCAATTCGAGTACGCGCCGTACTCTTTAGGGAGTTCGGCTTCTGTCCATTCGGCGATGAAGTCAGCCAGTACTTGCGACTTAATGGCCCGCCGTAGTTTGTATGTTATGTCGAATGGGAGGAGCTCGATAGCCCATTTTGCAATCCGGCTTGTGGCATCGCGGTTATTTATTATATCATTGAGTGGTACTTCGGAGGTGACCATGATTGAACACTCTTGGAAGTAGTGTCGTAGTTTTTGGGATGCCATGAAGACCGCGTATGCTATCTTTTGATAATGTGGGTACCGTGACTTGCATGGAGTGAGGACGGTGGATACGTAGTATGCCGGCTTTTGTAATGAGAATTTATGTCCATCTGTCTCTCGTTCGATGACGAGCACTGCGCTTACAACGTGGTGTGTTGCAGCTATGTATAGCAACATGGGTTTGCCTACATTTGGCGCTGCCAGAATTGGATTGGTGGCCAAGAGGGCTTTTATTTCCTCCAGCCCTGCCATGGCCGCATCCGTCCACTCGAAGTGTTTGGTGCGTCGAAGAAGGTGATAAAGAGGTAGCGCGTTTTCTCCTAATCGGGAGATAAAGTGGCTAAGGGCAGCCACACATCCAGTTAATTTCTAGATTTGCTTGAGGTTTGTTGGGGTAGCCAACTGTGACAGAGCTCGGATTTTAGCCGGATTTGCTTCGATTCCTCTATTAGAGACAATAAAGCCTAAGAGTTTTCCGGCTGGTACGCCGAAAATGCATTTCTCCGGGTTGAGCTTGATGTCGTATGTTCAGAAATTGTCGAACATAAGCCTCAAGTCATCTATTAATGATTCAATGTGTCTGGTTTTAATGACCACGTCGTCTACATAAGCCTCCACTGTTTTGCCGATTTGTGTTTCCAGGCATGTCTGAATCATGCGTTGATAGGTTGCACCGGCATTTTTGAGCCCGAAACACATGGTGTTAAAACGGAAGGGACCGTATGGAGTGATAAATTCCGTTGCGGCTTGATCGGACTCTGCCATCTTGATTTGATGGTATCCGGAGTATGCGTCGAGGAAACACAATGAATCGTGTCTTGCGGTAGCGTCAATAATTTGATCGATGTGGGGGAGGGGGAAGGGATCCTTAGGGCAAGCCTTGTCAAGGTCTTTGAAATCGACGCATAGGCGCCAGGATTTGTCCTTCTTTGGTACCATCACTAGGTTTGCTAGCCAATCCGGATGTTTTATTTCTCTAATGAAACCGGCCTCGAGTAGCTTGGCTAGCTCCTCTCCCATGGCTTGTCGCTTGGGTTCTCAAATGCGCTGAAGAGTCTGCTTGACCGGCTTGCATCCCTTTAGTATGTTTAGGCTATGTTCGGCCAGCCTACATGGGATACCTGGCATGTCTGAAGGATGCCAGGAGAAAATGTCCCAATTCTCGCGCAGGGACTCTCGTAGTGCAGCGTCTATCGTGGGGTTCGGTTGTTCCCCAATTGATGCTGTTTTTGTAGGGTCCGTTGGGTGGACCTAGAATTTTATTATTTCGTCTGCTGGCTTAAAAGAGGTGGACTTGGGTCGTTTGTCGAGTATCATGTCGTCCATGTCCACTCCGGAACGTAGCGCGGTTAACTCTTCGGCCGCGAAGGCTTAGAATAATGCCTCCAGGGCTAGTGCGGCAGTTTTATTTTCGGCACGGAATGCTATGCCGGATCACTGGCTAGAGTGATGATCCCATTGGGCCCCGGCGTCTTGAGTTTCATGTACCCGTAATGGGGTATAGCTTGGAAGCTTGTGAATGCGTCTCGCTCCAAAAGGGCGTGGTATCCACTGCTAAACGGGGACACTTGGAATGTGATTTCTTCAGACCTATAATTCTCCAGTGTGCCGAATAACACATCCAATGTGATTTTCCCTGCGCATCAGGCCTCCCAACTAGGGATGATTCCCCTGAAGGTTGTGCTGCTTTGCTCAATGCGGCTCTTATCTATTTTCATCTTGTTAAGAGTTTCCTCATAGATGAGGTTTAATCCGCTGCCGCCGTCCATCAACACTTTAGTAAGCCAGAATCTGTCAACTATTGGACTAAGGACCAGAGCGGCTGGTGCTCGGACCGTTCGGAATTGAGGTTTGTCGCTGGCGTTGAAGGTTATGGCCGTATCATTCCACGGGTTTATTGCTGCGACATGGCAGACTTCGGTGAGGCTGCGGAGTGCTCGCTTGCGCCTGTTATTTGGGACGAAAGTCTCGAAGACAGTCAGTACTGTATTGTTATTTTCTGCGGGATGGTGCACTGTGGTATTGTTGATGAGAAGGTCCTCGCCGCTCTTGGCCACCAGCAGGAGTATCCAACATGCTCTAAGGCTGTGTGTTGGTATGGTGTGAATTTTGCACGGCCTGTTGAGCCATCCCTCCAGTATGGTTTCACGCCATGTAGAGGGCTTTGGCTTCTTTGTAATTCTATCGGGTGACTTGCGAGAGCGCACCGTTTTAGTTCGGACGAGGGGTTTAGTTAGGGCCGGAGGATCCCAAAAGTTTGTTTGGGTCTTCCAGGCGCTTTCCATCGCGCAGTACTTCTGTACTATGGCCGCCAGGTCGGCAAAGTGTGCTATGTCACGGCGACTTATGGCATTGAGAATTTCCTTGTACATGCAATTTTTGCAAAAGAATGATATTGCGTCTTCCTCGTCACAGTCCTTAACCTTGCTCATTACAAGGAGGAATTTGGCCTAGAAGTGGTGTACTGTCTCTTGGGGCTCTTGTCTGATATGGGAAAGATCGCTTGCATTCTGGGTGGGTGGGTGAAATTAAGTCCACGTCCTGACCCAATCTGGAACCCAGGGGTGAAGGAGCTCCTGAGCTTGGCGGCTCGGGCTTTGGGATATTACCCAATATTCGTGGCCCGCTGTCTGATTCTAAGTTCGGAGCCTGGGCCACGTTCTCTCGTAGATGGGTACCCGGCTCAGAGAGCTCGGGAATCCGGACATAGTTCGTCCTCAAAGTAGAGGAAGAGTTCCCGTTTTGTTCCTCCACCACCGCTATCTGATGGGTGACCGGCGGACAGTTAATCTCCCTTAGGTCGGGTTTAAGCCCGATCCGATCATAATCCGTTGAGACCGCCAGGGCGGCGATGCGGTCCAAGAGCTCGTTAAAGGAGGAGAGCTCCATTGGATCAATCTGCTCTGTGAATTCCGGGCTGACGCGGAGGTTGCTTTTGATGACCTGTGATGTCATCGTCGGCACGATGGCCGAACGGGCGGCCATGACGAAATCGGCTAGCTAGAGAGTTTGGCCTACAGCCAAGGATCTTCTGGAGGTAATGTTATCCTTGATAATGAGGTGAGCCATCAAGCCCTATCGGGACGGCACAGTGGAACTCTCAATGAAAGCACCAATGTCGGTGTCAAAACCGGTGGATCTCGGGTAGGGGGTCCCGAACTGTGCGTCTAAGGCTAATGGTACCAGGAGGCAAGGGACACAATGTTTTACCCAGGTTCGGGCCCTCTCGATGGAGGTAATACCCTACTTCCTGCTTGATTGATCTTGATGATATGAGTATTACAAGAGTTGATCTACCATGAGATCGTAGAGGCTAAACCCTAGAAGCTAGCCTATGATTATGATTGTTCTCCTCTTATGGACTAAACCCTCAGGTTTATATTGACACTGGAGGGGGCTAGGTTTACACAAAGTCGGTTAAAGAGAAGGAAATCTACACATCCGAATATCCAAGCTTGCCTTCCATGCAAAGGAGAGTCCCATCCAAACACGGGACGAAGTCTTCAATCTTGTATCTTCATAGTCCAACAATCCGGCCAAAGTATATAGTCCGGCTCTCTGAGGACCCCTTAATCCAGGACTCCCTCAGGCACCGCACTCACTACCTGGTGTGTTGCCGATATGTATAATAACATGGGTTTACCGACATTCGGTGCGGCCAGGATTGGATTGCTCGCTAAAAGAGCCTTTATTTCTTCCAGTCCGACTATTGTCGCGTCCGTCCACTCGAAGTGATCGGTGCATCGGGGAAGGCGATAAAGTGGCAATGCTTTTTCTCCTAGTCTGGAGATAAAGCGGCTTAAAGCTGCCACACATCCGGCTAGTTTTTGGACTTGCTTAAGGTCTGTTGGCATAGCCAACTGCGACAAAGCTTAGATTTTGGCTAGGTTCGCCTCAATTCCTCTATTGGAAATGATGAATCCCAGAAGTTTTCCAGGGGGGACGCCGAAAACACACTTTTACGGATTGAGCTTGATGTCATATGTACGGAGGTTGTCGAATGTGAGACGCAGATCATCTATTAATGACTCGACGTGTCTAGTTTTGATGACTATGTCATCCACATATGCTTCGACTGTCTTGCCAATTTGATTCTCCAGGCATGTTTGAATCATGCGTTGGTAGATGGCGCCGGCATTTTTGAGCCCAAAGGGCATAATGTTGAAGCAGAAAGGCCCGTATGGGGTAATAAATGCTGTTGCTGCTTGATCAGAATCCTTCATCTTGATTTGATGGTATCCGGAGTATGCGTCGAGGAAACACAGTGAGTCGTGTCCTGCAGTAATCAATAATCTGGTCGATGCTGGGGAGGGGGGAGGGATCCTTAGGGCTGGCCTTGTTGAGGTCTTCAAAATCGACACATAGGCGCCATGATTTATCCTTCTTTGGTACCATCACCAGGTTTGCTAGCCAGTCCGGGTGTTTTATTTCTCTGATGAATCCGGCCTCGAGTAACTTGGCTAGCTCCTCCCCCATAGCTTGTCATTTGGGTTCGGAAAAGTGCTGCAATTTATGCTTGACCGGCTTATACACTTCAGTATGTTTAGGCTATGTTCAGCCAGCCTGCGTGGGATCCCTGGCATATCAGAAGGGTGCTAGGCGAATATGTCCCAATTTTCGCGTAGGAACACTCGCAGTGCGGCATCAACCGTTGGGTCCAGTTATGCCCCGATGGATGCTGTCTTCTTGTGGTCCGTCGGGTGGACTTGAAATTTGACTATTTCATCTGCTGGTTTGAAGGAGGTGGATTTGGGTTGCTTGTCCAAGATTACGTTGTTCCTATCCACCATGGAGCATAGTGTAGTTAACTCTTCAGCCGCAAGGGCTTCAGACAATGCCTCGAGGGCCAGGGCTGTGGTTTTTTTTTTGGCGCGGCGTGCTATGTCCGGATCAGTGGCAAGAGTGATAATACCATTGGGCCTGGGCATTTTGAGCTTCATGTACCCGTAGTGGGGTATAGCTTGGAAGCGTGCAAATGCTTCTCACCCTAATAAAGCGTGATATCCACTTTTGAAAAGGGCCACTTGAAAGGTTATCTCTTCGGACCCATAATTATCCGGCGTGCCAAATATCACATCGAATGTGATTTTTCCTTTGCACGACTGGGAATGATTCCTCAGAAGGTCATGCTACTTTGATCAATGTGGCTCTTGTCTATTTCCATTTTGTTGAGAGTCTCCTTGTAAAGGAGGTTTGGTCCGCTGCGCCGTCCATGAGCACTTTGGTAATCCGAAAGTCGTCCATGATTGGACTGAGGACTAAGGCGGCTGGTGCCTAGATTGTCCTGAATTTTGGTTCGTCACCGGCATTGTAATTTATGGTCATGTTGTTCTAGGGGTCTATTGCTGCGACTTGGCAGACTTTAGCGAGGCCGTGGAGTGCCCTTTTGCGCCTATTGTTGGAAGCGAAAGTCTCGAAGACCGTCAATACTCTGAGGTCGTCGTTTTCCATGGGATGTTGCTCTGCGATATTTTTGGTGAGGAGATCCTCGCCGCTCTTGGCCACTTGCGGGAGTATCCAACATGCTCTAAGGCTGTGGGTTGGTATGCTATCCGACATTGTGTGTATTTTGCAGGGCCTATCGAGCCATCCCTCTAGAACGGCTTCGCGCCTCGTAGTGGGCTTTGATTTCTTTACTATTGGATCGGGCGACTGATGAGGGTGCGTCCTTTTTGCCCGGACGAGGGGTTGAGTGGAAACTGGAGGCTCCCAAGGAGCCGCCTGAGTTTTCCAGGCACTTTCAATTGCGCAGTACTTCTGTACTATGGTTGTCAAATCAGCGAAGTGCAATACATGATGGTGGTTAATGGCATTGAGGATTCCCTCGTCCGTGCAATTGTTGCAGAATAATGAGATCGCGTCTTCATCACAACAGTCTTTGATCTTGTCTTTGATAAGGAGGAATCTGGCCCAAAAGTGATGGACTGTTTCTTGAGACTGCTGTCGTATGTGCATAAGATCGCATGTATCTCGATGGGTGGGTGGATTTAAGTCCAAACCCTGACCCAAACCGTGACCCGTAGTTCGAGAAACTTCCGAGCTTAACAATTCGGGCTGCGGGATATCAACCAATTTTTCAGGTCCACCGTCCGACTCTAGGTTCAAAGTACGGGGCACGTCTTTCCGCGGGCGGGTATCCGGTTCTTTGAGCTCAGAAATCCGAACATATTTCGTCCTCAATATAGAGGAAGAGTTGTTGTATTGCTCCTCCACTACCGCTATCTGATGGTTGATCGGCGGAGATTTGATTTCTCTCTCATCGGGTTTAAGCCCAATCTGATCGTAGTCTGTAGCGACCCCCAAGGCGACGATGCGATCCAGGAGTTCATTTAAAGACGACAGCTCCGTCAGATCCATCCGTTTGGAGTATTCGGAGTCGACACGGAGACGATTTTCGACGACCCGAGAAGTCATCATCGGTGCAACGGCCGAATGGGCGGTCATGGTAAAGCCGCCGAGCCGGAGGGTTTGGCCTGATGTCACGGCTCCTCTGAAGGTGATATTGTCCTTGATACAGAGGAACTCTCAATGAAAGCATCAATGTCAGTGTCAAAACTAGCGGATCTCGGGTAGGGGGTCCCGAACTATGCATCTAAGGTGGATGGTTTACCCAGGTTTGGGCCCTCTCTATGGAGGTAATACCCTACTACCTGCTTGATTGATCTTGATGAATATGAGTATTACAGGAGTTAATCTACCACGAGATCGTAATGTATAAAACCCTAGAAGTCTAGCCTGTATGATTATGATTGCCTCTATGGACTAAAACCTCTGGTTTATATAGATACCGGAGGGGACTAGGGTTATACAGAGTCGGTTACAGAGAAATGAATCTAAATATCCGAACGCCAAGCTTGCCTTCCACGCCAAGGAGAGTCCTATCCGGACACGGGTGAGAGTCTTCGGTCTTGTATCTTCACAGCCCGTCACTCCGGCCCATGCCAATAGGCTGGACGCCCGAGGACCCCTTAATCCTGGACTCCCTCACTGGGCATAGTCGCTGATTAACCGTGTCGTCCGCCAGCGTGGAGCATGGGGCTTCCACTTAGGCGTGGGTGGGAGCCCCCGTGAGGCCCAGGGGCGGCACTCAAGAGACTCCGAGGCGTGTACAGCCTCACTCATTATTACGTGAGAGTGTCACAGGTAGAATCTCCGGAGGTGCCGGATGTTCCAAGCATTCTGGATGGGGACCTCATCTAGCGTCTCCAAGCGTACGGCGCCAGGCCTGGAGACGCGGGCGACCCTTAACGGGCCCTCCCACATGGGAGAGAGCTTGTGAAGTCCCTCCCTAGAAAGGACCAGCCTCAGGACGAGGTCTTCCACCTCGAGGGTCCACGAGCGGACGCTGCGGCAGTGGTAATGCCACAGTGCCTGCTGGTACCTCGCTGCATGGAGCGAGGCTTGCCGTCGGGCTTCCTCCCGGAGAACGAGGTATGTTCCCCGCAAGGTATCCTGATGCGCCTCTTCGAATGCCAGGACCCGCGGGGAGCGAATGCTGACCTCGTGTGGGAGGACCGCATTAGCCTCGTAGACGAGGAAGAACAGGGTCTTGCCGGTGGGCTTAGTCGCACTAGTGTGGATAGACCATAGCACGGACTGAAGCTCATCGAGCCAACCCCTACCGCAGGCCTCGAGCTTCTTCTTGAAGCTCCTTGCCTTGAGGCCCCTCAGGACCTCCGCATTGGCGCGCTCAGCTTGTCCGTTGCTCCGTGGGTGCACCACTAAAGCGTAGCATATCTGCGTTCCAAGGTAAGAGCGGTACGTCCTGAAGGGGTTGCTCGTGAACTGGGAGCCATTGTCAGTAATGATATGATTGGGTACACTGAAATGGCTCACGAGGCCCTTGATGAACTTGACGGCTGAGCCAGCGGGGATGGTGCGTACGGGCTCCACCTCCGCCCATTTGGTGAACTTGTCAATGGCGATGTAGAGGTAGCGGTATCTGCCGGCTGCTCGAGGATATGGGCCCAGGATGTCTAGCCCCAAGACCGCGACCGACCATGAGAGCGGAATGGTCTGGATACCTTGCGCGGGCTGGTAAATCTACTTGGCGTGGAACAGGCAGGCCTCGTAGGATCACACCAGCTCGGTGGCGTCGTTGAGCCCCGTCGGCTAGTAGAAACCGTTGCAAAACACCTTGCCCACGAGGGTGCGCGATGAGGAGTGGTGCCCGCAGTTCCTCCTGTGGATATCGTCCAGCAACTCGCACCCCTGTTCTTCGGACATGCACCATAGCGAGATGTCGTTGGGGCGTCGCCGGTAAAACTCGCTATCCTGCAAGCAATAAGTAGTGGCCTGGCGGACCACACGCTCCGCGTCCTCCTCCTTATCTAGCAAGGTGCCACGGAGTAGGTACGCCTTGAACTCCTCAGTCCAGCAGCCCGCCTGAGGTTCTAGTGCCAGGAGTAGGCGGGCTCCTGAGGTCAGGCCACAAGCCGGGGCTCATGAGGTTGGGGCCGACGACAGCTCCTCCCTGAGAAATGTCGGGCCCATAGCCGGGGGGGGCTGACGGCTTGTGGAGCCTCTCCTCGAAGACGCCGGGCCTTTGGGGCTCACGGCGGACACCCTCTTGGTGATGTCATCTATTTCGTTGTTCGCGCCCCGTGGGATGTGCTGCAATTCCTAGACCAGGAAGGGTTTTTTGATTTTATGTACCTCTTCTAGGGAAGCCTCCTTGTGCTCATCCTTCGGTTTGCACTCGCGGCGGAAGTGCAGGTCGGCCTTATCAAGCCGAAGTCCACATCGGCAGTCAAGCCATCAGACCCCGTCAAACGAGTCCGAACTACCCCGCATAATGATAATCCAGCTCGTCAGGAGCTCGACTAGCAATCCGGCCTCTGTCTTCGCCCCAACCAAGCAGCGCGTATGTACCGCATGCTCATAACTACACACTAAAAATACCATGGCCAACGATGGAGGCATATCTCGGATAAAGTCCACAATACGGTTCAACCGTATCCGGACCCCAATCTATCTTTCTCTTTAACTTCGTTTTTTTCTTTTCAGGTTCTTGACAACCCACATGACCCTTTTTATGGTGTAAAGGGCCCTTTATCCGGCCCCTTAGGAAAACTTATTCATTAAATCCTCTCAAAGGATCACAGACCAAGGCAAAAAGCAGCGCAGATGTACGGCGGCGTACCTAAAGGATCTTTCAAGATCACCTCCCCCCTTTTTATTAAATACATGTACACAGCTTTCCCTTTCACTAGGCATGTAAAATTGAATCAATTCTTATAGCATCATCTATACAAATATGTTTTGATGTATCAATCAAACTATAATGGAAACATTTTTCCACCCAAATTACTTGGCACTGGTTTATTCCTTATTCTGTATTTTTTCTTCTTTATCATATGATTGTCAAGTACACCTTGGCTTGACCTAAATTGCCAGGGGCTCCATTCAGCCATGTACATGTATTAAATTTACTATAAGTCCGAACAATTTCACAAGTGTAATTCGGCGTCCCGAATCTAGCATTATATGCATCAGGTCCGAATCATGTCTTGGGTCAATAGTTGGGTTGCCCGGCTCCTGTGGTCACTACCTTACGTTTCGATTGTTCGGGTAAGGAATTAAAGGGAGAACTACTGCGATTGTGTTTCTAGTTGGCCGGATAACACCTCAATAGAGAAAGCCGAAAACTGACTATCATGATGCGGCGAGAGCTGGTCAGCTATTCGGTGACTCAGTATAAATCTCTTGCGACTTTTTCCGTGTCACACGAAGTACTGGGTTTTACCTGGTCAGGTGTTTACAGCGCTCGAGTTCAGATCACCGAACAATACCAGGGGTTGCGCCTACAATTCTATCGTCAAACTCCTATGGCTAAGTGAGAGTGATAAAGCCGCATCGTCTGATTGCCCGGTCCGACGCACTAGCACCTCCTTCAAGGACCAAATAGTTGGGTTAAGTGTGTTTTTGTGCTATTCTGAACACCCCCATAGTATCTACGTGAGGGGCTGAAGCCGACGACTGGCCAACTCTCAGATTTAATAAACGGTCGCAATGGAGGATAAATAATTTCAGAGGAAACAAGACTATAATTATATGAATGATTTTTTTTCATTACAAAGTTTGAGCATCGCACATACATTCATTCAAAAATGATATCCTTCAAAAACAGGCCCTCTATGATGCGGGATCCTTCAAGGACGTCGTTGAAATACTTTTCTGGCATATGATGTTCCTTGCCCGCAGGCGCCCCTCGGTTTCAAGACTGGTGGCATTCATCTTTGCCCACTGTACGCGAAGGCCATCCGGGCACCTTCGATGCAGATCGACCACTTTCTAGCATCTAACCTTGGGTAGGCACCGGCTAGCCACTTAACAAGCCCAAAGTAGCTATTAGGTATTGGTTCGGCTGGCCAGAGATGGACTATGACATCCTTCATGGACAGTTCGGCCATCCTATGTAGCTCGGTCAGCTGTTTCAGCTGATCGCTGAGGGGCAAGGGCTGCTCCGGCTCAAGGTACTGTTACTAGAACAGTTTCTCTGTTGAGCTCCCCTCTTAGGCTCGGAAGAAACCGCAGCATCTGCAACACTTCGGGGCAGATCCGCAAACGGTCCTGGATAACTCCAAATGTGTGTTAGAAAGGTATACTTCCTCCTTACGTATTTGCTTTGCATATGAAAAGTCTTACCTACCGCGATCTTCTTGCTTCGCGGATCTCCTGATAGGCACCTTGGTCTTCAACCCGGGCCTCCTTCGTACCTTGGAGCGCCGCAGTAAGTTTGGATTCTTGATCCGACACCCTGCTCTCCAAAGACTCACATTTTCTTATAGCATCTATGAGCTCTTGTTGTACTTCATCCAACCTCGCCTCATGCTTTTGGAGGGCGGTTCATTCCTCGACCGCCTCCTTCTTGGCCTCGTTAGTGCACTCTTGAGGGCTTCGACCTCAGACGTGTCAGCTATGAGCATAAACATAAATCTCAGTCAAATAACAAAGTGGAACTCATATCAGTTCAGATATGCTTCGGTATAACATACCTTGTTTTGCCTCCAGCCTCCGCTTCAGTTCGGAGACTTCGGCCGCATGCGAGGCTGCTGCCAGCTTTGCAGCCTGCTCATCCAAGTAGACATATGTGTTAGCTCATGTGAAGTGTTATTCGATCCTCTGTTTGGCCCTTCCTCGGGAAACGCCGAACAGAGTCTCAGGGGCTACTATCTCCTGGAGGGTCTGAGGCGGGCTCATCCTCTCTATTTTGTTGACTTTCTAGAGGTTGGCCTCGATCCTTCTGTGCGACACCAGGAAATCCAACAGCTTGCCGTACGGGACCCCGAATACAAACTTCTCCGGATTGAGCTTTAGGTTTATGTTGTGCAGGTTACGAAATGTTTCTTTCAGGTCTTTGATTAGGTTCCTCGCCTCCCACGACTTGACCACAATGTCATCAACGTATGCCTCTGCTTTCCTCCCCAACTGGGGCCCGAGCGTGATGTGCATCAGCCACTGGAAAGTTGCACTAGCGTTTCACAACCCGAAGAGCATCCAAGTGTAGCAGTACACGTTGCACGGGGAGATGAAAGTTGTCTTCTCGATATCCTCTGTCACCATCTTGATTTGATGATATCCTGAGAAAGTATCCAAAAACACAGCAGATCACATACGGCAGTGGCATCCACGATCTGGTCGATACGCGGGAGTGGGAAAGGGTCCTGAGGGCAAGATTTATTGAGGCTCGTGAAGTTGATGCACATGCGCTCCTTCCCTCTTTACTTGGGGACGATCACAAGATTCACCAACCAATCTGGGTGCCGTACTTCTCGAATGACGCCAGCCTCTTAGAGCTTGCCGAACTCCTGGATGATGAATGCTTGCTCCTCTTGTGCTTGACGCTGCGCTTTTTGCTTCACCGGGCGGGAACCACGTCACACCATCAAGTAGTGTTCAATTACCTCCCTTGGGACACCAACCAAGTCGGATGCTTCCCACGCGAATACGTCTTTGTTGGCCTTCAGGAAGCCAACTAGCGCCTCCTCGTGGTGCGGAGGAAGGCCCTCACCAATGGTGAAGGTGGGGCTCGAGCCCCCGATGTCGACATGCACGTGCTTTGTCTTGGCCCGGTACTGAGAAAACAATTGCTTTTTCTTCGTGGGTGCGGCCTTCTGAGATTCCGCAGCGCCCCCGACAGCAGAGCACGAAGCGGCCATGGCCCTGTAGGCATGCTTGAGAACACGGACCACGTCTTTCGTATCCCCAACCACTGTGATGACGCTGCTGCTGCCCGACATCTTGACGATGTCATAACCTAGATGGGTCGCCGCCATGAACTTGGTGAGGGCCGGATACCCTAGGATGATGTTGTACGGGAGCCGATGTGGGCGACATCAAAGTCGATGAGCTCGGTGTGGTAGTTGTCACGCGTGCCAAAGGTGACAGGGAGGCGTATCTGCTCCAGGGGGTGGCCGAGCCCTTGCCAACCCCCAAGAAAGGCTTGGTGGGAAGGAGCTAGTCGTATGGCACTTGAAACCGGTCGAAGGTTTCCGCCAAAACGACGTTCAGGTTGGCGCCTCCGTCGATGAGGGTCTTGGTCACCGTGATGTTGCTGATGGTGGGCGTGCATAACATGGGGAGGGCACCTGCCGCGGCCGTGGTCTTCGGGTGATCTCTTGAATCAAAGGTGATGTAGGTTCCAGGCCTGGCATGGCCCTGCATAGCCTCGCGCTGTGGCCGAGCAGCACCCTGCCGATGGAAAAACTGCTTGATGTGGCGGCAAGAAGTAGGCGCCTGTGACCTGCTGATGACGCACGCGACCGCGTGGGGCGCCAAAGCCGTGAAGCATGAGGCGAACTAGTCACAGAGTTCTCCCCAAGATGAGATCGAGGCGTGCGGGAGGTCGCGGAGCCAGCATCGAGAGGCCTCCGAGAGGGCCAGGGGGAACCAGTTCGGCATGGCCTTGTCATTGCCTGCTACTTCCTGAGTATGCGTTGGTTCTTCCCTTAAAGAGGAAAGGGTGATGCATCAAATTAGAGATGAGTATTTCCCTCAGTTTGAGAACCAAGGTATCAATCCAATAGGAGAAGAACACACAAATCACCAATACCCGCACAAACAATCAAACAACTTGCACCCAACGCGGTAAAGGGGTTGTCAATCCCTTCACGGTTACTTGCAAAAGTGAGATCTCATAGATATAGATAAAAAAAAGATAAAATATTTTTGGGTTTTTGGTTTATAGATGTGACAACACAAGATTGCAAAATAGTAGATCAGAAACTAATATGATTTAAAATAGAAGATCTGAAACTAATATGATGGAAAATAGACCCGGGGGCATAAGTTTCGCTAGAGGCTTCTCTCATGAAGGCAAATAATACGGTGGGTGAACAAATTACTATCGAGCAATTGATAGAAAAACGCAAAGTTATGACAATACCCAAGGCAATGATTATGCAATATAGGCATCACATCCGTGTCTAGTAGACCGAAACGATTCTGCATGTACTACTATAACTCCACATATCGACCAGCTCCTGCCTGCATCTAGAGTATTAAGTTCATAAAGAACAGAGTAACGCATTAATTAAAATGACATGATGTAGAGGAATTAACTCAAACAATATGATGATTGTCCCATCTTTTTATCCTCGATGGCAAGAATGCTATACAAGCCTCGCTATCTCTACTTTGTCACTGGCTGAGGACACCGCAAGATTGAACCCAAAACTAAGCACCTCTCCCATTGCAAGAAAAACCAATCTAGTTGGCCATACCAAACCGATAATTCGAAGAGAAATACAAAGATGCCAAATCATGCATATAAGAATTCATAGGAGATTCAAATAATATTCATAGATAAGCTGACCATTAATCCACATTTCATCGGATCTCAACAAATAAACCGCAAAAGAAGATTACATCAGATAGATCTCCAAGAACATCGAGGAGAACATGGTATTGAGAATCAAAGAGAAGAAGCCATCTAGCTACTAGCTATGGACCCGTAGGTCTGTGGTGGACTACTCACGCTTCATCGGATGGGTAATAGAATTGTTGTAGATGCCCTCCGTGATCGAATCCCCCTTCGGCAAGGTGCCGAAAAAGGTCCCTGGATGTGATATCACGGGAACAAAAGGTTACGACGGTGAAAAAGAGTTTTCGTGGACGCTTCTGGTGGTTTGGGAATATTTGCCAATATATAGAAGGAAGATCTAGGTCAAGGGTCACCGAGGGGCCCACAAGGTAGGGGGCGTGCCCTACACCCCTGGGTGCGCCCTCCACCCTGGTCGCTAAGGGGGTCCTGGACTAAGGGGTCCTTGGGCGTCCTGGCTATGTGACTTGGGCCGGACTGATGGGCCGTGAAGATACAAAGATAAAAGGATCTCCCCCGTGTCCGGATGGGACTCTCCTTTGCATAGATGGCAAGCTTGGCGTTCGGATCATGTACCTTCCCTCCTCTGTAACCGACTTTGTATAACAATAGATCCCTCTGGTGCCTATATAAACCGGAGGTCTTAGTCCATAGGCAAGAACACAATCATATAGGCTAGACATCTAGGGTTTAGCCATTACGATCTTGAGGTAGATCAACTCTTGTAACCCCTATACTCATCAAAGTCAATTAGGGAATTACATCCAACAAGAGGGCCCGAACCTGGGTAAACATCATGTCCCCTGCCTTCTTGTTAACTTCGATCCTTAGACGCACTGTTCGGGACCCCCTACCCGAGATCTGCCAGTTTTGACACCGACATTGGTGCTTTCATTGAGAGTTCCACTATGTCATCGCTAGAACGCTCGATGGCTCCATCAACCATCCACAACAATTCTGCCCTGAGGGAGACTTTTCTCCCTGGCCAAATCTTCGTATTCGGCAGCTTTGCACTGCGTGCCAAGTCGATTGGCCATCTGGAGCAGATCGACAACTATGCCTCTGGTCATCAGATCAGTATCGGGAACCTAAACTACTTCACTGATATCTAGTGAGACTTGATCTTCCAAGGGTTCGCGGCCTCGGCCACAGCTCCTGCATCACAACCGGAACTCCTCGCCGAGTCCGAAGATGGGAGTTTAGAGCCCGCCGGACGCTTCGCAGCCATAGAACTCAACACCGGAGATACGGAGGGGGCGTTTCACCGGCCGGCCAAGAATCACTCTTGGATCCTTCTATCCTCGTCAAGCCGGACTCACCTCTCTGCACTAGCTCCAAACTCTCGAGGTATGTGTTATATGAGCTTGGGCAGGGAACTCCTGCACCGCCCCGCTCCATGGATTCTCGCTTCCCAGTCCAGACCCCACTCCTAATCGAGGCTCTAGACTTAATGTGATCTCTCATCATTACAGAAGGATCGCTGTCGAACTATACCCATCCCGCACTAGGGGCTGAGAGCGGGGAAGTTTACGTCCCACCCACCACCCACTTCATAGCCAATGTCGAGGACTCTACCGACATGCTCAATTACGCTTCCGAGGACATCGTCGGCATGGACGACGATGCCGGAGAAGAGCAGAGCCAGAACTAGTAGCTTACCGGATGCTGGACGGCTACTTCCACATATGAAGTGTATATGGTGGACACACCCAAACAGGATGACGGCGAAGGTGGGAAGGACCCAATCGAGAATAATTCTCCTGTGGAACCACCAAAGCGTCGTCATCAGCGGCGCCGCTCTAAACCGCACCGAGAAAAAGACAGCATTACCGGCACCGGAGAAAACAATACTCCAGATAACGCCGAGGACCAAGAAGCCCCCATCAAACCAACATCTGAACATGATGATTGGGAGGAGGGGCACGTAAACCCCGACGACCCCCTTGAGGACGAGGGCTTGGAGGATAGTAACAACGTACCGATCTCCGAAGAGGATGAGAGCCTAGGCGACAAAGAGTTCATCGTGCCAGAGGAACCGTTCAAACAAGAGCGCTTTAAGCGCCGGCTAATAGCCACGACAAGAAGCCTAAAAAAGGAGCAGCAACAACTTCAAGCTGATCAGGATCTGCTCAATGATAGGTAGACTGATGTCCAGGCAGCCGAGGAATACGGCCTCGAACGCCCAGCCAAGAGTTACCCGAAGCACAAACTGTTGCCCCAATTGGACGATGAGGCCCCAGAGCCTATACCGGCTAGGCGTACCGCTACTGACGGACCTGACCAACCACCACATGACCGGGACAGAGCAGCAACTCAAGCCAAACACCCGCCTGCACCACCCCGCCGTAAACGTAGAGAGACAACAGCCGCAGGATACACTTACGACCTACGACAGGACCTGGATAATAGAGCCGGTCAGACTAGATCAATATACGGATCAAGGGGGCAGGCCCCAACGCGAGAAGACGGGCATCAAGCCCAGCGCGACAAACACAACTTCACCCGAGCCGAAAACCGCATACGGACACCTTCCGAACTGCGTCGTGACGTGGCCCGATATAGAGGCGCCGCTCACCCCCTATGCTTCACCGATAAGGTGATGGAGCACCAGTTCCCAGAAGGGTTTAAACCCATGAACATCGAGTCATACGATTACACAAGAGATCCCGCAGTATGGATTGAAGATTTCCTTCTCCACATTCACATGGCTCGCGGTGACGATCTAAATGCCATCGCATACCTCCCCCTCAAACTTAAGGAGCCAGCTCGGCACTGGCTAAACAACCTCCGAGAAAACTCTATTGGAAGCTGGGAAGACCTGGAGGATGCCTTTAGAGACAACTTCAAGGGAAGTTATATCCAACCTCCGGACCCCGATGACGTCAGTCACATATTCCAGTAGCCCGGAGAATTAGCCAGAAAATCTGGACCCCGTTCCTAGTCAAAAAGAACCAAATTGTCGACTGTCCGGACGCCGAGGCTCTAGCAGCCTTCAAACACAGCATCCGTGACGAATGGCTTGCCCGACACCTCGACCAAGAAAAGCCGAAGTCCATGGCAGCCCACACATCACTCATGACCTGCTTTTGCACAGGCAAAGATAGCTGGCTGGCCCATAGCAGCAACGGTACCAGTGATCCTGGCACTTCCTAAGCAAACCATAGAAATGGCAGGCCCCGATGCAATAAAAACAAGCATCAGAGCAACACTGAAAATGCCGAAGACACGGCGGTCAATTCCGGATTCAGTGGCTCCAAGCTAGGTCAACGGAAGAGGCCATTCAAAAGTAACAAAGACGATTCATCTAGCCTGGACCGAATACTCGATCGACCTTGCCAGGTTCACGGTACCCCTGATAAGCCTACTACCAATACCAACAGAAGCTGTTGGGTCATCAAACAGGCCGGTAAATTAAACTCCGAGCACACGTGGAAAGGGTTGCCCAGCGAGGATGATGACGAGGAGCCCCGTCCACCAAACACAGTGGGACAGAAGAAATTTCCCCCGAAGTCAAGACGGTGAATATGATGTACGCTACTCACATCCCTAAAAGGGAGATCATATTCGGTTCGCCGAGTAACTTCCGAAGCAAAGACTTAATCTTCGACATCGTCCCTTTCCGCAGTGGCTATCACGCACTGCTCTGGCGAACTACGTTTGCCTGCACCAACGCGGTCCCGCATTATGCTTATCTAAAACTCAAAATGCCTGGACCACGCGGTGTTATAACAGTTCATGGAAACATGGATCGCTCCCTCCGTACCGAAGAACATACCGCAGCCCTCGCAGCGGAAGTGTAGGTCGGCCTTATCAAGCCGAAGTCCACATCGGCAGTCAAGCCATCGGACTCCGTCAAACGAGTCCGAACTACCCCGCATAATGATAATCCAGCTCGTCAGGAGCTCGACTAGCAATCCAGCCTCTGTCTTCGCCCCAACCAAGCGGTGGCGTATGTACCGCCTGCTCATTACTATGCACTAAAAATACCATGGGCGACGATGGAGGCATATCTCAGATAAAGTCCACAATACGGCTCAACCGTATCCGGACCCCAATCTATCTTTCTCTTAACTTCATTTTTTCTTTTCAGGTTCTTTATGTTAGGAAACGTTGCATAAAATAAAAAAATTCCTACGTTCACCAAGATCAATCTAGGAGTTCATCCAGCAACGAGAGAGAGGATTGCATCTACCACTACAGGAAACAGGTAATTTGCCGTCTGTGGATCACAGACGGCAAAGACTGAAATCCAGACGGCAAAGATTTTGCCGTCAGAAAGCAGACGGCAAACTCAGACGGCAAAGATAAGTCGGCAAAGAATACTTTGCTGTCAGCTTTTTATCGTGAAGACGGCAAAGACTTTGCCGTCAACCAAATCTACTTCACCGCCAGCCTTATAACTAACAGACGGCAAAGAATGCGGTCTTTGCCGTAAGTCAAAACATTTCTTTGTTGTCATCAAGACTAAACTAAAGAAGGCAAAGAATGTTTTTTATTTTTTATTTTTAGAAATAACGTCAGTGTACAGTGTGGCTAGAGCAAAAGAGGACGATGGCGTCACTATAGAGATTTGCAATACAGATCCAATAAGAATGAATGTATATTTCTTTAACAAAAAGAAAACGGATTCACAAGCTAGCCATTCTTCACAGGTATACATACGAGCAAGAATAACATATGAGTAGCAACTTCTAAGTGTTCTGCACATCAGATTTACACACGGACAAGTGCCAAAATACATCAAATTAAGATCCACTTAAAACGCATCAAGAAAGCAACACACACGTTGCTAGCCTGGGCAGCCTAGATCCACCGGAAGTAGCAGCGCTGCAACCGAACCAAATGTGTACAGGTCCCGGTCGCAGCCAGCAAGCATACTCGAGGACAGCACCAGTGCGACGAGGATGGGCATGGCAGCGCACCAGTGACAGGGTCCGAAAGCGGAGGCTGGCTTGGGTAGGAGCAGTGAAATGACTGGGCCGAGAGTCATTGCCAGACCTGCTGCTGGGGCGGCACACACCGGCGGATGGATCTAGCGCACATGCGGCTCAACACAGCCACGCCCACGGATCCCTTGGGGTGGCGATGCGGTTGATGTCGGTGGCACGAAGCTCCGCAGCCATCCATGGCTTTGGGTGCCTGAGAGGGAGAGGGCAAGGGGTGAGGTATGGGAGAGACATAAAGAAGGAGGAAGACAGGCAGGAAGAAGGAGAAGGAGGTAGGGGTGGCGGAGCTTGACCTGGTGCTCGTCAGCGGCTTGGGGAACGGCGGGAGGTGGAGGTGGATCTCGGCTGGGAAGGAGGAGAGGCGTGGGGGATGGGAGAGTGAGAACATGATAATGGAGAGAGAAGAAGGTGTTGTGCTTGGTGGAGGTGGAGAGGCGTAGTGAACGCGAGAGAGAGAGAAGAGGATAAGGGAGAGAGAAGAGGCGTGGGGACGAGAGAGAGAGAGAAGAGGAGGAGAGGCGTGGTGGAGGTGGATCATGCACAGGAGCAGCGCACGGTGGTGGATGGCTGCCACGTCATCGATCCGCGAGGTGGATCCGCGTGTTGTGCTTTCTTCTTTGCCGTCTGCGGTTTTTCCTATAGACGGCAAAGTGAGCTCTTTGCCGTCTGTAACAGAAAACATAGACGGCAAACTCTTTGCTGTCCGCATTTATATTTACAGACGGCAAAGTGAGCTCTTTGCCGTCTGTAAATAAAATTACAGACGGCAAAGACTCTTTGCCGTCTGTGGTTTTTGTTGCAGACGGCAAAGTATGTATTTGCCATCACCTGTTCATTGCCGTCTGCTGATGACGGCAAACCCGTTCTTTGCCGTCTGCCCCGACAAAATGCTGACGGCAAAGAAAGTACTGATGGCAAATCTCCTGTTTCCCATAGTGTACATACCCTTGTAGATCGCGAGCGGAAGCGTTCAAGAGAACGGGGTTGAGGGAGTCGTACTCGTCGTGATCCAAATCACCGAAGATCCTAGCGCCGAACGGACGGCACCTCCGCGTTCAACATACGTGCGGTCAGCGTGACGTCTCCTCCTTCTTGATCCAGCAAGGGGGAAGGAGAGGTTGATGAAGATCCAGCAGCACGACGGCGTGGTGATGGATGCAGCAGGGATCCGGCAGGGCTTCGCCAAGCGTCTGCAGGACGGAGAGGTGTAGCAAGGGGGAAGGGAGGCGCCAAGTGCAAGGGTGCGGCTGCCCTCCCTCCCCTCTAGTTTATATAGGGTCCCTAGGGGGGCACCGGCCCTAGGAGATGGGATCTCCTAGGGGGGCGGCGGCCAAGGGGGTGCCTTGCCCCCCAACGCAAGTGGAGGCGCCCCCTCCCCTAGGGTTCCCAACCCTAGGCGCAAAGGGGGCCCAAGGGGGGCACACCAGCCCACCAAGGGCTGGTTCCCCTCCCACTTCAGCCCATGGGGCCCTCCGGGATAGGTGGCCCCACTCGGTGGACCCCCGGGACCCTTCCGGTGGTCCCGGTACAATACCGGTGACCCCCAAAACTTTCTCGATGGCCGAAACTCGACTTCCCATATATAATTCTTTACCTCCGGACCATTCCGGAACTCCTCGTGACGTCCGGGATCTCATCCGGGATTCCGAACAACTTTTGGTTTGTTCCATACTAATATCTCTACCACCCTAGCGTCACTGAACCTTAAGTGTGTAGACCCTACGGGTTCGGGAGATATGCAGACATGACCGAGACGCCTCTCCGGTCAATAACCAACAGCGGGATCTGGATACCCATGTTGGCTCCCACATACTCCTCGATGATCTCATTGGATGAACCACGATGTCGAGGATTCAATTAACCCCGTATACAATTCCCTTTGTCAATCGGTACGTTACTTGCCCGAGACTAGATCGTCGGTATCCCAATACCTCGTTTAATCTCGTTACCGGCAAGTCACTTTACTCATACCGTAATGCATGATCCCATGACCAGACACTTGGTCACATTGAGCTCATTATGATGATGCATTACCGAGTGGGCCCAGAGATACCTCTCCATCATACGGAGTGACAAATCTCAGTCTCGATTCGTGCCAACCCAACAGACACTTTCGGAGATACCCGTAGTGCACCTTTATAGTCACCCAGTTATGTTGTGACGTTTGGCACACCCAAAGCACTCCTACGGTATCCGGGAGTTGCACAATCTCATGGTCTAAGGAAATGATACTTGACAATTGGAAAAGCTCTAGCTAAACGAACTACACGATCTTTGAGCTATGCTTAGAATTGGGTCTTGTCCATCACATCATTCTCCTAATGATGTGATCCCATTATCAATGACATCCAGTGCCCATAGTCAGGAAACCATGACTATCTGTTGATCAACGAGCTAGTAACCTAGAGGCTTACCAGGGACATGTTGTGGTCTATGTATTCACACGTGTATTACGATTTCCGGATAACACAGTTATAGCATGAATAATAGACAATTATCATGAACAAAGAAATATAATAATAACCATTTTATTATTGCCTCTAGGGCATATTTCCAACAGTCTCCCACTTGCACTAGAGTCAATATTCTAGTTACATTGTGATGAATCGAATACCCATTGCGTTTTGGTGTTGATCATGTTTTGCCCTAGGGAGAGGTTTAGTCAACGGATCAGCTACATTCAGGGCCGTATGTACTTTACAAATATCTATGTCTCCATCTTGAACATTTTCACGGATGGAGTTGAAGCGACGCTTGATGTGCCTAGACTTCTTGTGAAACCTAGGCTCCTTGGCAAGTGCAATAGCTCCAGTGTTGTCACAGAAGAGTGTGACCGGCCCCAACGCATTGGGTATGACTCCTAGGTCGGTGATGAACTCCTTCACCCAGATTGCTTCATGCGCTACCTCCGAGGCTGCCATGTACTCCGCTTTACATGTAGATCCCGCCACGACGCTTTGCTTGCAACTGCACTAGCTTACCGCCCCACCATTCAAAATATACACGTATCCGGTTTGTGACTTGGAGTCATCCAGATCTGTGTCGAAGCTAGCGTCGACGTAACCCTTTACGATGAGCTCTTCGTCACCTCCATATACGAGAAACATGTTCTTAGTCCTTTTCAGGTACTTAAGGATGTTCTTGACCGCTGTCCAGTGTTCCTTGCCGGGATTACTTTGGTACCTTCCTACCAAACTTACGGCAAGGTTTATATCAGGTCTGGTACAGGTCATGGCATACATTATAGACCCTATGCTGAGGCATAGGGGATGACACTCATCTCTTCTTTATCTTCTGCTGTGGTCGGGCATTGAGCCGAGCTCAATTTCACACCTTGCAACACAGGCAAGAACCCCTTCTTGGACTGATCCATATTGAACTTCTTCAATATCTTATCAAGGTATGTGCTTTGTGAAAGACCTATGAGGCGTCTCGATCTATCTCTATAGATTTTGATGCCTAATATGTAAGCAGCTTCTCCAAGGTCCTTCATTGAAAAACAGTTATTCAAGTAGGCCTATATGCTGTCCAAAAGTTCTATATCATTTCGCATCAAAAGTATGTCATCCACATATAATATGAGAAATGCTACAGAGATCCCACTCACTTTCTTGTAAACGCAGGCTTCTCCATAAGTCTGCCCAAACGCTTTAATCATCTCATTAAAGCGAATGTTCCAACTCCGAGATGCTTGCACCAGCCCATAGATGGAGCGCTGGAGCTTGCATACCTTGTTAGCATTCTTAGGGTCGACAAAACCTTCCGACTGCATCATATACAGTTCTTCCTTAAGGTGACCATTAAGGAAAGCCGTTTTGACGTCCATTTGCCATATCTCATAATCATAGTATGCGGCAATTGCTAACATGATTTGGACGGACTTCAGCTTCGCTACAGGAGAAAAAGTCTCATCATAGTCAATCCCTTGAACTTGTCGATAACCCTTAGCGACAAGTCGAGCTTTATATATGGTGACATTACCATCTGTGTCTGTCTTCTTCTTCAAGATCCATTTGTTTTCTATCGCTCGCCGATCATCGGGCAAGTCTGTCAAAGTCCATACTTCGTTTTCATACATGGATCCTATCTCGGATTACATGACTTCAAGCCATTTGTTGGAATCTGGGCCCGCCATTGCTTCTTCATAGTTCGAAGGTTCACCATTGTCTAACAACATGATTTCCAAGACAGGGTTGCCGTACCACTCTGGCGCGGAACGTGTCCTTGTGGACCTTTGAGGTTCACTAGGAGCTTGATCTGAAGTATCTTGATCACCATCATTAACTTCCTCTCTTGTCGGTGCTGGCACCACAGGAACATCTTCCTAAGTTGCGCTACTTACCGTTTCAAGAGGTAGTACTTCATCAAGCTCTACTTTCCTCCCACTAACTTCTTTCGAGAGAAACTCTTTCTCCAGAAAGGACCCATTCTTGGAAACAGAGATCTTGCCTTCGGATGTTAAGTAGAAAGTATACCCTATGGTTTCCTTAGGGTATCCTATGAATACGCATTTTTCTGACTTGGGTTCGAGCTTCTCAGGTTGAAGTTTCTTGACATAAGCATCGCATCCCCAAACTTTTAGAAACGACAGCTTAGGTTTCTTCCCAAACCATAATTCATACGGTGTCATCTCAACCGATTTAGACGGTGCCCTATTTAAAGTGAATGTAGCTGTCTCTAGAGTGTATCCCCAAAATGATAGCGGTAAATCAGTAAGTGACATCATAGATTGCACCATATCCAATAGAGCGCGATTACGATGTTCGGACACACTATTTCGCTGAGGTGTTCCAGGCGGCCTGAGTTGTGAAACGATTCCACATTTCCTTAAGTGCGTACTAAATTCATGACTTAAATATTCTCCCCCACGATTTGATCATAGGAACTTTATCTTTCGGTCACGTTGATTCTCTACCTCATTCTGAAATTCCTTGAACTTTTCAAAGGTCTCAGACTTGTGTTTCATCAAGTAGACATACACATATCTACTCAAGTCGTCAGTGAGAGTGAGAACATAACGATATCCTCCGCGAGCCTCAACGCTCATTGGACCGCACACATCAGTGTGTCTGATTTCCAATAAGTTGGTTGCTCGCTCCATTGTTCCGGAGAACGGAGTCTTGGTCATCTTGCCCATGAGGCATGGCTCGCATGTGTCAAACGATTCATAATCTAGAGACTCTAAAAGTCCATCAGCATGGAGCTTCTTCATGCGCTTGACACCAATGTGACCAAGGCGGCAGTGCCACAAGTATGTGGGACTATCATTATCAACTTTACATATTTTGGTATTCACACTATGAATATGTGTCACATTACGCTCGAGATTCATTAAGAATAAACAATTCACCAGTGGGGCATGACCATAAAACATATCTCTCATATAAATAGAACAACCATTATTCTCGGATTTAAATGAGTAGCCATCTCGAATTAAACGAGATCCTGATACAATGTTCATGCTCAAAGCTGGTACTAAATAACAATTATTGAGGTTTAAAACTAATCCTGTAGGTAAATGTAGAGGTAGCGTGACAACGGCAATCACATCGACCTTGGAACCATTCCCGACGCGCATCGTCACCTCGTCCTTCGCCAGTCTCCGCTTATTCCGCAGCTCCTGCTTTGAGTTACAAATATGAGCAACCGCACCGGTATCAAATACCCAAGAGCTACTACAAGTACTGGTAAGGTACACATCAATTACATGTATATCACATGTACCTTTTGTTTTGCCGGCCTTCTTGTCCGCTAAGTACTTGGGGCAGTTCCGCTTCCAGTGACCACTTCCCTTGCAATAAAAGCACTCAGTCTCAGGCTTGGGTCCATTGCTTGACTTCTTCCTGGCAACTGGCTTACCAGGCGTGGCAACTTCCTTGCCGTCCTTCTTGAAGTTCTTCTTACCCTTGCCTTTCTTGAACTTAGTGGTTTTATTCACCATCAACACTTGATGTTCCTTTTTCATCTCTACCTCTGCTGATTTCAGCATTGAATATACCTCAAGAATGGTCTTTTCCATCCCCTGCATATTGAAGTTCATCACAAAGCTCTTGTAGCTCGGTGGAAGTGACTGAAGAATTATGTCAATGACCACATCATCCGGGAGATTGACTCCCAGCTGAGTCAAGCGGTTGTGCAACCCAGACATCTTGAGTATGTGCTCACTGACAGAATTATTTTCCTCCATCTTACAGCTGAAGAATTTGTCATAAACTTCATATCTCTCGACCCGGGCATGAGCTTGGAAAACCATTTTCAGCTCCTCGAACATCTCATATGCTCCGTGTTGCTCAAAACGCTTTTGGAGCCCTGGTTCTAAGTTGTAAAGCATGCCGCACTGAATGAGGGAGTAATCTTCAGCACGAGACTGCCAAGCGTTCATAATGTCTTGGTTCTCTGGGATTGGTGCTTCACCTAGCGGGGCTTCTAGGACATAATCTTTCTTGGCTGCTATGAGGATGATCCTCAGGTTCCGGACCCAGTCCGTATAGTTGCTGTCATCGTCTTTCAGCTTGGTTTTCTCTAGGAACACGTTGAAGTTCAGGTGAACATGAGCGTTGTCCATTTGATCTACAAGACATATTGTAAAGATTTTAGACTAAGTTCATGATAATTAAGTTCATCTAATCAAATTATTTATGAACTCCCACTTAGACAGACATCCCTCTAGTCATCTAAGTAAAACATGATCCGAGTCAACTAGGCCGTGTCCGATCATCACATGAGACGGACTAGTTAACATCGGTGAACATCTTCATGTTGATCGTATCTTCTATACAACTCATGCTCGACCTTTCGGTCTTCCGTGTTCCAAGGCCATGTCTGTACATGCTAGGCTCGTCAAGTCTACCTAAGTGTATTGCGTGTGTAAATCTGGCTTACACCCGTTGTATTCGAACGTTAGGATCTATCACACCCGATCATCATGTGGTGCATCGAAACAACGAACCTTCGCAACGGTGCACAGTTAGGGGGAACACTTTTCTTGAAATTATTATGAGGGATCATCTTACTTACTACCGTCGTTCTAAGTAAACAAGATGAAAAACATGATAAACATCACATGCAATCAAATAGTGACATGATATGGCCAATATCATATAGCTCTTTTGATCTCCATCTTCGGGGCTCCATGATCATCTTCGTCACCGGCATGACACCATGATCTCCATCATCGTGTCTCCATGAAGTTGCTGACCAACTATTACTTCTACTACTATGGCTAACACGTTTAGCAATAAAGTAAAGTAATTTACATGGCGTTTCTCAATGACACGCAGGTCGTACAAAAAATAAAGACAACTCCTATGGCTCATGCCGGTTGTCATACTCATCGGCATGCAAGTCGTGATTCCTATTACAAGAACATGATCTCATACATCACATATATATCATTCATCATTCATCACAACTTTTGGCCATACCACATCACAAAACACTTGCTGCAAAAATAAGTTAGACGTCCTCTAATTGTTGTTGCAAGTTTTTACGTGGCTTCTATGGGTGATCTAGCAAGAACGTTTTCTTACCTACATACAAGCCACGACGTGATTTGCCAACTTCTATTTACCCTTCATAAGGACCCTTTTCATCGAATCCGCTCCAACTAAAGTGGGAGAGACAGACACCCGCTAGCCACCTTATGCAACTAGTGCATGTCAGTCGGTGGAACCTGTCTCACGTAAGCGTACGTGTAAGGTTGGTCCGGGCCGCTTCATCCCACAATACCGCTGAAGCAAAATAAGACTAGTAGTGGCAAGAAAGTTGACAACATCTACGCCCACAACAAATTGTGTTCTACTCGTGCAAAGAGAACTACGCATAGACCTAGCTCATGATGCCACTGTTGGGGAACGTTGCATAAAATAAAAAATTTCCTACGTTCACCAAGATCAATCTAGGAGTTCATCCAGCAACGAGAGAGAGGATTGCATCTACATACCCTTGTAGATCGCGAGTGGAAGCGTTCAAGAGAACGGGGTTGAGGCAGTCGTACTCGTTGTGATCCAAATCACCGGAGATCCTAGCACCGAACGGACGGCACCTCCACGTTCAACACACGTGCGGTAAGCATGACGTCTCCTACTTCTTGATCCAGCAAGGGGGAAGGAGAGGTTGATGAAGATCCAGCAGCACGACAGCGTGGTGATGGATGCAGCAGGGATCCGGCCGGGCTTAGCCAAGCGTCTGCGGGACGGAGAGGTGTAGCAAGGGGCAAGGGAGGCGCCAAGTGCAAGGGTGCGGCTGCCCTCCCTCCCCCCTCTTTATATAGGGTCCCTAGGGGGGGCCAGCCCTAGGAGATGGGATCTCCTAGGGGGGGCGGCGGCCAAGGGGGTGCCTTGCCCCCCAAGGCAAGTGGAGGCGCCCCCTCCCCTAGGGTTCCCAACCCTAGGCGCAGGGGGGCCCAAGGGGTCACACCAGCCCACCAGGGGCTGGTTCCCCTCCCACTTCAGCCAATGGGGCCCTTCAGGATAGGTGGCCCCACCCGGTGGACACCCGGGACCCTTCCGATGGTCCCGGTACAATACCGGTGACCCCCGAAACTTTCCCGATGGCCGAAACTCGACTTCCCGTATATAATTCTTTACCTCCGGACCATTCTGGAACTCTTCGTGACGTCCGGGATCTCATCCGGGACTCCAAAAAACTTTCGGTTTGCTGCATACTAATATCTCTACAACCCTAGCGTCACCGAACCTTAAGTGTGTAGACCCTACGGGTTCGGGAGATATGCAGACATGACCGAGACACCTCTCCGGTCAATAACCAATAGCAGGATCTGGATACCCATGTTGGCTCCCACATACTCCTCGATGATCTCATCGGATGAACCACGATGTCTAGGATTCAATTAACCACGTATACAATTCCCTTTGTCAATTGGTACGTTACTTGCCCGAAACTCGATCGTCGGTATCCCAATACCTCGTTTAATCTCGTTACCGGCAAGTCACTTTACTCGTACCATAATGGATGATCCCGTGACCATACACTTGGTCACATTGAGCTCATTATGATGATGCATTACCGAGTGGGCCCAGAGATACCTCTCTGTCATACGGAGTGACAAATCCTAGTCTGGATTCGTGCCAACCCAACAGACACTTTCGGAGATACCCGTAGTGCACCTTTATAGTCACCCAGTTACGTTGTGATGTTTGGCACACCCAAAGCACTCCTACAGTATCCGGGAGTTGCACACTCTCATGGTCTAAGGAAATGATACTTGACAGTTGGAAAAGCTCTAGCTAAATGAACTACACGATCTTTGAGCTATGCTTAGAATTGGGTCTTGTCCATCACATCATTCTCCTAATGATGTGATCCCATTATCAATGACATCGAATGCCCATAGTCAGGAAACCATGACTATCTGTTGATCAATGAGCTAGTCAACTAGAGGCTTACCAGGGACATGTTCTGGTCTATGTATTCACACGTGTATTACGATTTTCGGATAACACAGTTATAGCATGAATAATAGACAATTATCATGAACAAAGAAATATAATAATAACCATTTTATTATTGCCTCTAGGGCATATTTCCAACACTTTACAACCCACATGACCCTTTTTATGGTGTCAAGGGCCCTTTATCCGGCCCCTTATGAAAACTTATTCATTAAATCCTCTCAAAGGATCGCAGACCAAGGCGAAAAGCAGCGCAGATGTACGGTGGAGTACCTAAAGGATCTTTCAAGATCACCTTCCCCCTTGTTATTAAATACCTGTACACAACTTTCCCTTTTGCTAGGCATGTAAAATAGCCTCGATGCTTATAGCATCATCTGTACAAATACGTTTTGACCTATGAATCAAACTATAATGGAAACAGTATTTCGCCCAAATTACATGGCACTGGCTTATTCCTTATTCTGTATTTTTTCTTCTTTATCATCTGATTGCATGTACACCTTGGCTTGACCTAAATTGCCAGGGGCTCCATTCAGCCACGTACATGTATTAAATTTACTATAAGTCCAAACAATTTCACAAGTGTAATTCAGCGTCCCGAATCTAGCATTATATGCATCAGCTCCGAATCATGTCTTCGGTCAATAGTTGGGTGGCCCGGCTCCTGTGGTTACTACCTTACGTTCTGATTTTTCGGGTAAGGAAGTAAAGGGAGAACTACTGCGATTATGTTTCTGGTTGGCCGGATAAACACCTTAATAGAGAAAGTCGAAAACTGACTGTCATGATGCGGCGAGAGCTGGTCAGCTATTCGGTGACTCTGTATAAATCTCTTGCGATTTTTTCCGTGTCACACGAAGGACTAGTTTTTACCTGGTCAGGTGTTTACAACGCCCGAGTTCAGATCACCGAACAATACCAGGGGTTGCGCCTACAATTCTATCGTCAAACTCCTATGGCTAAGTGACAGTGATAAAGCCGCATGGTCTGATTGCCCGGTTCGCCGCACTAGCACCTCCTTCAAGGACCAAATAGTTTGGTTAAGTGTGTTTTTGTGCTATTCCGAACACCCCCATAGTATGTACGCGAGGGTCTGAAGCCGACGACTGGCCAACTCTCAGATTTTATAAACGGTCGCAACGGAGGATAAATAATTTCACAGGAAACAAGACTAAAATTATACGAATGATTTGTTTTCATTACAAAGTTTGGGCATCACAGGTACATTCATTCAAAAATGATATCCTTCGAACACAGGCCCTCTATAATGCGGGATCCTTCAAGGACGTCGTTGAAATACTTCTCTGGCGTACGATGTTCCTTGCCTGCAGGTTGCCCCTCGGTTGCAAGACTGGTGGCTTACATCTTCACCCACTGTACCTTGGCACGGGCAAAGGACATCCGGGCACCTTCGATGCAGACCGACCGCTTTTTAGTATCTAACCTTGGGTAGGCACCGACCAGCCGCTTAACAAGCCCAAAGTAGCTATTAGGTATTGGTTCCACTGGCTAGAGACGGACTATGACATCCTTCATGGCCAGTTCGGCCATCCTATGTAGCTCGGTCAACTCTTTCAGCTGACCACTGAGGGGCAAGGGCTGCTCCGGCTCAAGGTACTATGACTAGAACAGTTTCTCTGTTGAGATCCCCTCTTCGGCTCGGAAGAAACCGCAGCATCTGCAACACTTCGGGGCAGATCCGCAAACGCTCCTGGATAACTCCAAATGTGTGTCAGAAAGGTATACTTCCTCCTTATGTATTTGCTTTGCATATTAAAAGTCTTACCAGCCACGATCTTCTTGGCTTCGTGGATCTACTGATAGGCACCTTGATCTTCAACCCGGGCCTCCTTCGCACCTTGGAGCGCCGCAACAAGTTTAGATTCGTGATCCGACACCTTGCTCTCCAAAGACTCACATTTTCTTATAGCATCTATGAGATCTTGTTGGACTTCATCCAACCTCGCCTCATGCTTTTGGAGGGCGGTTCATTCCTAGACCACCTCCTTCTTGGCCTCGTTCAGTGCACTCTTGAGGGCTTCGACCTCACACGTGTCAGCTATGAGCATAAACATAAAGCTCAGTCAGATAACAAAGTGGAACTCATATCACTTCAGATATGCTTCGGTATAACATAACTTGTTTTGCCTCCAGCCTCCACTTCAGTTTGGAGACTTCGACCGCATGCGAGGCTGCTGCCAGCTTCGCAGCCTGCTCATCCAAGTAGACATATATGTTAGCTCATGTGAAGTGTTATTCGATCCTCTGTTCGGCCCTTCTTTGGGAAACGCCGAATACAGTCTCAGGGGCTATCTCCTGGAAGGTCTGAGGCGGGCTCATCCTCTCTTTTTCCTTGACCTTCTCGGTGTTGGACTCGATCCCTCTGTGCCACACCAGGAAATCCAACAGCTTGTCGGACGGGACCCCGGACACACACTTCTCCGGATTGAGCTTCAGGCTTATGTTGTGCAGGTTATCGAATGTTTCTTTCAGTTCTTTGATTAGGGTCCTCACCTCCCGCGACTTGACCACAATGTCATCAACGTATGCCTCTGCATTTCTCCCCAACTGCAGCCCGAGCGCGATGTGCATCAGCCGCTGGAAAGTTGCACCAGCGTTCCGCAACCCGAATGGCATCCAAGTGTAGCAGTACATGCTCCACAGGGAGATGAAAGCTGTCTTCTCGATATCCTCTGTCACCATCTTGATTTGATGATATCCCGAGAAAGCATCAAAAAACACTACAGATCACACACGGAAGTGGAATCCATGATCTGGTTGATACGCGGGAGTGGGAAAGGGTCCTGAGGGCAAGATTTGTTGAGGCTCGTGAAGTTGATGCATGTGCGCTCCTTCCCTCTTTTCTTGGGGACGATCACAAGATTCGCCAACCAATCTGGGTGCCGTACTTTTTGAATGATGCCAGCCTCTTGGAGCTTGCTGAACTCCTGGATGATGAACGCTTGCTTCTCTTGTGCATGATGCCGCGCTTTTTGCTCCACCGGGAGGGAACCACGTCACACCATCCAGTAGTGCTCAATTACCTCCCTTGGGACACCAACCAAGTCGGATGCTTCCCACGTGAATACGTCTTTGTTGGCCTTCAGGAAGAAAACTAGCGCCTCCTCCTGGTCCGGGGGAAGGCCCTCACCAATGGTGAAGGTGGGGCCCGAGCCCCCGATGTCGACATGCACGTGCTTTGTCTTGGCCCGGTCCTGAGAAAACAATTGCTTTTTCTTTGCGGGCGCGGCCTCCTGAGATTCCGCGGCGCCCCTGGCAGCAGAGCATGAAGCAGCCACGGCCCTGTAGGCGAGCTTGAGAACCCAAACCTTGTCTTTTGTATCCCCGACCACTGTGATGATGCCGCTGCTGGCCGACATCTTGACGATGTCTTAGCCTGGATAGGTCACCGCCATGAACTTGGTGAGGGTCGGATACCCTAGGATGTTGTTGTATGGGAGGCTAATGTGAGCGACGTCGAAGTCGATGAGCTCGGTGTGGTAGTTGTCGCGCATGCTGAAGGTGACGGGGAGGCGTATTGGCTCCAGGAGTTGGCCGAGCCCTTGACCACCCCCGAGAAAGGCTTGGTGGGAAGGAGCTAGTCGTATGGCACTTGAAGCAGGTCGAAGGTTTCCACCAAAAGGACGTTCAGGCTGGCACCTCCGTCGATGAGGGTCTTGGTCACCGCGAAGTTGCTGATGGTGGGCGTGCATAGCATGGGGAGGGCACCTGTCGCGGCCGTGGTCTTTGGGTGATCTCTTGAATTGAAGGTGATGTAGGTTTCAGGCCTGGCATGGCCCTGCATAGCCTCGCGTTGTGGCCGAGCAGAACCCTGGTGACGGAGAAACTGCTTGATGTGGCGGCCAAAAGCAGGCACTTGTGACCTGCTGATGACGCACACGACCGCGTGGGGCGCCAGAGCCGCGAAGCATGCGTCAACCTAGTCACAGAGTTCTCCCCAAGATGAGCTCGAGGCATGCGGGAGGTCGTGGAGCCAGCATCAAGAGGCCTCCAAGAGGGTCAGGGGGAACCAGTTCGGCATGGCCTTGTCGTTGCCTGCTACTTCTTGAATTTGCGTTGGTTTTTTCCTTAAAGAGGAAAGGTTAATGCAGCAAAGTAGAGATAAGTCTTTCCCTCAGTTTGAGAACCAAGGTATCAATCCAATAGGAGAAGGACACACAAATCACCAATACCCGCACAAACAATCAAACAACTTGCAGCCAACATGATAAAGGCGTTGTCAATCCCTTCATGGTTACTTGCAAAAGTGAGATCTCATAGATATAGATAAACAAAAGATGAAATATGTTTGGGTTTTTGGTTTATAGATGTGAAAATACAAGATTGCAAAATAGTAGATCGGAAACTAATATGATGGAAAATAGAAGATCGGAAACTAATATTATGGAAAGTAGACCCCGGGGGCATAGGTTTCGCTAGAGGCTTCTCTCATGAAGGCAAATAATATGGTGGGTGAACAAATTACCATCGAGAAATTGATAGCAAAGCGCAAAGTTATGACGATACCCAAGGCAATGATTATGCAACATAGGCATCACATCCGTGTCAAGTACACCGAAAGGATTCTGCATCCACTACTATTACTCCACACATCGACTGGCTCCTGCCTGCATCTAGAGTATTAAGTTCATAAACAACAGAGTAACGATTAAGTAAGATGACATGATGTAGAGGAATTAACTCAAACAATATGATGAAAGTCCCATCCTCGATGGCAACAATGCTATACGAGCCTTGCTACCCCTACTTTGTCACTGGGTGAGAACACCGCAGGATTGAACCCAAAGCTAAGCACCTCTCCCATTGCAAAAAAACCAACCTAGTTGGCCAAACCAAACAAATAATTTGAAGAGAAATACAAAGATACCAAATCATGCATATAAGAATTCATAGGAGATTCAAATAATATCCATAGATAAACAGATCATAAATCCACAATTCATCGGATCTCGACAAACACACCGCAAAAGAAGATTACAGCATACAGATCTCCAAGAACATCGAGGAGAACATGATATTGAGAATCAAAGAGAATAAGCCATCTAGCTACTAGCTATGGACCCGTAGGTCTGTGGTGGACTACTCACGCTTCATCGGAAGAGTAATAGAGTTGATGCAGATGCCCTCTGTGATCGAATCCCCCTTCGGCAGGGTGCCGAAAAAGGTCCCTGGATGTGATATCACGGGAACAGAAGGTTGCATCGGTGGAAAAGAGTTTTTGTGGCTGCTTCTGGTGGTTTGGGAATATTTGCCAATATATAGGAGGAAGATCTAGGTTAGGGGTCACCGAGGGGCCCACAACGTAGGGGGCGCGCCCTACCTCCCTGGGCCCGCCCTCCACGCTGGTAGCTGAGGGAGTCCTAGACTATGGGGTCCTCGGGCATCAGGGCTATGTGACTTGGGCTGGACTGATGGGCCATGAAGATACAAAGATAGAAGGATCTCCCCCGTGTCCGGATGGGACTCTCCTTTGTGTGGATGGCAAGCTTGGCATTCGGTTCATGTACATTCCCCACTCTTTAACCGACTTTGTATAACCCCAGATCCCTCCAGTGCCTATATAAACTGAGGGCTTAGTCCATAGGCAAGAACACAATCATACAGGCTAGACATCTAGGGTTTAGCCATAACGATCTTGAGGTAGATTAACTCTTGTAACCCCTATACTCATCAAAGTCAATCAAGCAGGAAGTAGGGTATTACCTCCATCAAGAGGGCTCGAACCTGGGTAAACATCGTGTCCCCTACCTTCTTGTTACCTTTGATCCTTAGACACACAGTTCGGGACCCCCTACCCGAGATTTGCCGGTTTTGACACCGACATTGGTGCTTTTATTGAGAGTTCCACTGTGTCATTGCTAGAAGGCCCGATGGCTCCATGAACCATCCACAACAATTCCGCCCTGAGGGAGACTTTTCTCCCTGGCCAAATCATTGTATTTGGCAGCTTCGCACTGCGTGCCAATTCGATTGGCCATCTTTACAGCCATAGAACTCAACACCAGAGATACGGAGGGGATCGTTTCACCGGCCGTCCCAGAATCACTCCTGGCTCCTTCTATCCTCGTCGAGCCGGACTCACCTCCATGCACCAGCTCCGGACTATCGAGGTCTGTGTTATACGAGCTCGGGCAGGGAACTCCTGCCCCGCCCCATGCTACCTCTTGAGCACTGCGTTGGTTTTCCCTTGAAGAGGAAAGGGTGATGCAGCAAAGTAGCATAAGTATTTCCCTCAGTTTTTGAGAACCAAGGTATCAATCTAGTAGGAGGCTCCTCAAAAGTCCCATGCACCTACACAAACAAACAAGAACCTCGCGACCAACGTGATAAAGGGGTTGTCAATCCCTTCACGGTAACTTGCGAAGTGAGATCTGATAGAGATAATAAGATAAGATAAATATTTTTGGTATTTTTATGATATAGATTGGAAAGTAAAAGATGCAAATAAAAGTAGATGGGAAACTTATATGATAAAAGATAGACCCGGGGGCCATAGGTTTCACTAGTGGCTTCTCTCAAGATAGCATAAGTATTACGGTGGGTGAACAAATTACTGTCGAGCAATTGATAGAAAGGTGCATAGTTATGAGAATATCTAAGCATGATCATGTATATAGGCATCACGTCCGTGACAAGTAGATCGAAAAGATTCTGCATCTACTACTATTACTCCACACATCGACCGACTCCTACCTACATCTAGAGTATTAAGTTCATGAAGAATAGAGTAACGCATTAAGAAAGATGATATGATGTAGAGGGATAAACTCATGCAATATGATATAAAATCCATCTTTTTATCCTCGATGGCAACAATACAATACGTGCCTTGCTGCCCCTGCTGTCACTGGGAAAGGACACCGCAAGATTGAACCCAAAGCTAAGCACTTCTCCCATTGCAAGAAAGATCTATGTAGTAGGCCAAACCAAACTGATAATTCGAAGAGACTTGCAAAGATAACCAATCACACATAAAAGAATTCAGATGAGATTCAAATATTGCTCATAGATAAACTTGATCATAAACCCACAATTCATCGGATCTCAACAAACACACCGCAAAAGGAGTTACATCGAATTGATCTCCAAGATGATCGAGGAGAACTTGGTATTGACAATCAAATAGAGAGAGGAAGCCATCTAGCTAATAACTATGGACCCGAAGGTCTGTGGTAAACTACTCACAACTCATCGGAGAGGCCTTCGAGATGATGTAGAGGCCCTTCATGGTCGATTCCCCCTCCGGCGGAGCGCCGGCAAAGGCTCCAAGATGGGATCTCACGGATACAGAAGGTTGTGGCGGTGGAATTAGGTTTTCGTGGTGCTCTTGGATGTTCTCGGGGTACGTGGACATATATAGGAGGAAGAAGTAGGTCGGCTGAGCCACGAGGAGCCCACGAGGGTGGGGGCATGCCCACCCACTTAGGGCGCACCGGGCACCCTCGTGGCCGCATCATTTGCTGCTTGACGTCCACTCCAAGTCTCCTGGTTTGCATTCGTTCCGAAAAGATCGCTCCCGAAGGTTTCATCCCGTTTGGACTCCGTTCGATATTCCTTTTCTTCAAAACACTGAAATAGTCAAAAAAAACTACAATTCAAGCTGGGCCTCCGGTTAGTAGGTTAGTCCCAAAATGATATAAAACTGTAAAGTAAAGCCCATAAACATCCAAAACAGGTAATATAATAGCATGGAACAATCAAAAAGTATAGATACGTTGGAGACGTATCACCCCGCTCCATGGATTCTTGCTTCCCTGTCCAGACCCCACTCTTAAACGAGGCTCTGGACTTAATGCCATCTCTCGTCATTATAGAAGGATCGTTGCTGAATTATTCCCACCCCGCACTAGGGGCCGAGAGCGGGAAGTTTATGTCCCACCCACCACCCACTTCATAGCCACTATTGAGGACTTAACCGACATGCTCGATTACGCTTCGGAGGACATCGACAGCATGGACGACGATGCCGGAGAAGAGAAAAGCCAGAACTAGCCGCTTACCGGATGTTGGACGGCTACTTCCACATATGACGTGTATATGGTGGACACACCCAAAGAGGATGACGGCGAAGGTGGGAAGGACCTAGTCGAGAATAATTCTCCTGTGGCACCACCAAAGCGTCGTTGTCAGCGGCGCCGCTCTAAACCGCGCCGAGAAAACGACAGTTACTGGCACCGGAGAAAACAATACTTCGGATAATGCCGAAGACCAAGAAGCCCCCATCGAACCAACATCCGAACATGATGATTGGGAGGAGGGGCAAGTAAACCCTGACGACCCCCTTGACAACGAGGGCTTGGAGGATAGTAACTACGTACCGATCTTCGAAGAGGACGAGAGCCTAGGCGACGAAGAGTTCATCGTGCCAGAGGAACCTTTCGAACAAGAGAGCTTTAAGTGCCAGCTAATAGCCACGGCAAGAAGCCTGAAAAAGAAGCAGCAACAGCTTCAAGCTGATTAGGATCTGCTCAATGACAGGTGGACTAATGTCCTGGAAGTCGTGGAATACGGCCTCGAACGCCCAGCCAAGAGTTACCCAAAGCACAAACTGCTGCCCCAATTCGACGATGAGGCCCCAGAGCCTATACTGCCCAGGTGTAACACTAGTGACGGACCTGACCGACCACCACGTGGACGAGACAGAGCGGCAACTCAAGCCGAACACCCACCTGCACCACCCCGCCCTAAAGGTAGAGAGACAGCAGCCGCAGGATACACTTATGACCTACGGCGGGACCTTGATAATAGAGCCGGTCTGACCAGATAAATATACAGATCAAGGGGGCAGGCCCCAGCGCGAGAAGACAGCCATCAAGCCCAGCGCGACAAATACAACTCCACCCGAGCCGAAAACCGCATACGGACACCATTTGAACTGCGTCGTGACGTGGCCCGATATAGAGGCGCCGTGCACCCCCTATGCTTCACCAATGAGGTGATGGAGCACCAGTTCCTAGAAGGGTTTACACCCATGAACATCGAGTCATACGATGGGACAACAGATCCCGCAGTATGGATTGAAGATTTCCTTCTCCACATTCACATGGCTCGCGGTGACGATCTACATGCCATCAAATACCTCCCCCTCAAACTTAAGGGGCCAGCTCGGCACTGGCTAAACAGCCTGCTAGAAAACTCTATTGGAAGCTGGGAAGACCTGGAGGATGCCTTTAGAGACAACTCCCAGGGCACTTATATCTGACCTCCAGACGCCGATGACCTCAGTCACACAGTCCAGCAGCCCGGAGAATCAACCAGGAAATTCTGGACCCAGTTCCTAGTCAAAAAGAACCAAATTGTCGACTGTCTGAACACCGAGGCTCTAGCAGCCTTCAAACACAGCATCCACGACGAATGGCTTGCCCGACACCTCGGCCAAGAAAAGCCGAAGTCCATGGCAGCCCTCACTTCACTCATGACCCGCTTTTGCACCGGCAAAGATAGCTGGCTGGCCCGTAGCAGCAACAGTACCAGCGATCCTGGCACTTCAGAAGCAAAGCATAGGAACGGCAGGCCTCAACACAATAAAAACAAGCGTCGGAGCAACACTGAAAATGCCGAAGACACGACAGTCAACGCCGGATTCAGCGGCTCCAAGCCAGGTCAACAAAAGAGGCCATTCAAAAGAAACAAAGACGGTTCATCTAGCCTGGACCGAATACTCGATCGGCCTTGCCAGATTCACGGCACCCCTGATAAGCCTGCTAACCATACCAACAGAAGCTGTTGAGTCTTTAAATAGGCTGGGAAATTAATCTTCGAGCACACGGGGAAAGGGTCGCCCAGCAAGGATGATGACGAGGAGCCCCGTCCACCAAACACGGGGGACAGAAGAAATTTCCCCCCGAAGTCAAGACGGTGAATATGATATACGCTACTCACATCCCCAAAAGGGAGCGCAAGCGCGCGTTAAGGGAAGTCTATTCTATAGAACCAGTCGCCCCAAAATTCAACCCATGGTCTGCGTGCCTGATCACCTTCGAACGCATGGACCATCCGACCAGTGTCCGTCATGGAGGTTCAGCCGCATTGGTCCTCGACCCAATTATCGATGGATTCCACCTCATGAGAGTCCTTATGGATGGCGGCGGCAGCCTTAATCTGCTGTATTAGGACACAGTCCAGAAAATGGGTATTGACTCGTCAATAATCAAACCCACCAAAACTATCTTTAAAGGAGTAATACCTTGTGTAGAGGCCCGCTGCACGGGCTCAATCACATTGGAGATCGTATTTGGTTTGCCAGATAACTTCCGAAGCAAAGACTTAATCTTCGACATCGTTGTCGGTGTCAAAACCGGTGGATCTCGGGTAGGGGGTCCCGAACTGTGCGTCTAAGACTAATGGTAACAGGAGGCAGGGGACACGATGTTTTACCCAGGTACGGGCCCTCTCGATGGAGGTAATACCCTACTTCCTGCTTGATTGATCTTGATCATATGAGTATTACAATACTTGATCTACCACGAGATCATAGAGGCTAAACCCTAGAAGCTAGCCTATGATTATCATTGTTCTTGGCCTACGAACTAAACCCTCCGGTTTATAAAGACACCAGAGGGGGCTATGGTTACACAGAGTCAGTTACAGAGAAGGAAATCTAGATATCCGAACATCCAAGCTTGCCTTCCACGCAAAGGAGAGTCCCATCCGGACACGGGACGAAGTATTCAGTCTTGTATCTTCATAGTCCAATAATCCGGCCAAAGTATATAGTTCGGCTGTCTGAGGACCCCTTAATCCAGGACTCCATCAATAGCCCCTGAACCAGGCTTCAATGACGATGAGTCCGGCGCGCAGATTGTCTTCGGCATTGCGAGGCGGGTTCCTTCTCCGAATACTCCATAGAAGATTTAGAACACGAGGATCGTGTCCGGCTCTGCAAAAACAAATTCCACATACCACCGTAGAGAGTATATTTTTCCACAAACCTAATCGACTGACAGCTTTTAATAGCGTGACACCCCGCCACAGCCCAGTCTTTATTTGAACCATTTTTCCTATCCAGCCACTACAAGTGTTGTGAGACGATTTTATTGGCACGTCTTGTCGAAGCAGAGATTGTGTCCCCCTTATCACGAGATTGTCATCAATACGGGCGTGGGTAACCCAACCGTGTTTGTTTTATATGACTCCTTGATTTTAGGCAAGTCCCAAACGATCACGCAGGGGACGCTTGCTATTCGTCCTCTTTATAAAGGGGCCAAGGCCAGTCCTTTTCTTCCCACGCTTGATCCTTCCCTTCCCACACCTCGAGTTCCAACACCCAAGGTCCAAGATAAAGCACTTCGGTCCTTCGACCATGTCTGGATCCAATTTTCAAGGCCGGTGGATGGCCTCCTCCATCACAGAGGAGGACATCCCGAAGCTCAGGGAGGCCAGGTATCTCACCGCCGAAATCCCTCGTAGGCTGCCTGCTCAAGGGCAGGTCATCCCCACTCCCGAACCCAACGAGAGTGTCCTATTTGTTTCCAACTTCCTCAGAGGGCTAGGTTTCAGTCTCGATCCCTTCGTGAGGGGGCTTATGTTCTGTTACGGGCTAGATTTCCATGATCTAGCTCTGGATTCCATCCTTCACATCTCGTCGTTTATCATCGTGTGTGAAGCCTTTCTCCGCATTACCCCCCACTTCGGCCTATGGCTCAAGACTTTCAACATGAGGCTGAGGGAGATTGATGGGCGTCACGCGGAGTGCGGAGGTGCTGTGATAAGCAAAGTCGTCGACGCCTCATGGCCGAAGGGTTCTTTCGCGGAAACATCTGATTATGGAAGCAGAAGTGGTTTTACATCACAGCTCCCCGAGGTACAAAGCGGACGGATGCTCCAGCATTCTACTCGGGCCCCCCGCCGCAACTGGCATCTTGGGTCAACAAGGGGCTGGATTGGGGGTCGATTAACGACGTGCTGACATTGCAAAGCCGCATCCGAGACCTGCTTAAGAGGGATATTTGTCTTGTCAAGATGATGCAAGTGATGCTGGTTTGTCGAGTCCTACCCTACCAGCATCGTCCTCTCCGTATGTGGGAGTTCAACCCGGAGGGACCGCGAACCATTCAACAATTCTTTGGCATGACGCTCAAAGAGATGTATGGGTCATTCTTCGGATCACGATTAAAGTGTCCGAACACCACCGAGGACGCGGGTCTCAATTGCAACCGTCTGGATACCCAAGTAAGTAATTCCTATACCAAACACACCATCCTTTATGTTTATCATAACACCATTCTGAAAGATTGCTCTCTGCCAGGACTGGCTGAGGAAGGCAGAGAGGATTAGGTGTTCGGCCCCTCTTCCCGAAGGCTCGCCGAATCCTTTGTTGACCAGGTTGCTTGAGCGCGCGCCATATTAGGTGCCATCAGGAGAAGACGAGGGGGGAATAGGGAAGCCACAGATGGGCCTCATTTTTTACACATCCAGATTGGAGGAGTAAGTGCCTCCGCGAAGAAGGATAATCGGGGAGGGGAATCTAAAATCCCTTCTCCCCCAGGTAAGAAAAGGGCCGCCTCTGAAGACTTGGGAACGGAGGCTTCTAAACGAGGGAGGAGAACCTCGCAAGGAGGCTGGCCCTCCACTGAGCCATAAGTAAAAGAGTGCTTCGGTAAATGTACCCCGTTTTATCTCCAAGGATAATGACCGAAACATATTTGTTGTAGTCCGGCTCGCAGCCCTTCTCCATAGAGTTCGTCCTCCAAAAATGATGGAGAGCGAGACACCTCCCCCTGCCTCCCCGTACATGGGGCGGATGACCCCGAGGTGTCGTCACAGAGGATTTCTCCCGATCCGTCGAGGCCAGAAGTTGACACTTCGGCTGCCCGAGTTTTGGGCTATTCGGCGCCCAGGGAGAACGATAGGAGGAGTCCGGGATTGTCCGACATACAGCCGGGCACCCTGATGGGTCTGTTGGGGCGAGCGACCATCTCAGAGACACATCGTACCTTAATGGGTACGGTGATTGAGAGGATTTCATCCGCCAAAAGCGGGTTGGACGAAGCCTTTGCGAGTCTGCTGAGCGGCTTCGAGGTACGCAAAATAATATATGTATTTGTGATGGTAATGCACATGCTAGGTGTGCTCTGTATAGATAGTAGCCCCTGAGACTCTGGTTACTGCCCAGACGTGGCAAACAGAGGATCGTAATCCTAGGTAATAATCGCGCTGCTATGTATGTGCAGGCGGCTGACTGTCTGGAGGCTAACCGAACTTCTGATTTTGCCGAACTAAAGCGGCAGCTGGACGTGGCGGATGCCGACATCGCGCTTGTTAACAAGCGGCTTGACGAGGCCCTGGGTATGTATGTTCGGCATGTTAGTGAATTGTAAGAGGAGCATTGTGCTAGTATCTTATAATATATTGTGACTGCAGATGGAGCTGCTGCCGTAGGACCCTTCGGGCGGAGCTTGCCCGAGCCAAGGAACAAGCTCGAAGAACTGAAGCGGCCACCCTGAAGGCGGTCAAAGAATTGAAAGCTGAACAAGCTGATCACTACCGGAGCGAAGAAAAGATAGCCCAGATGGCTACCGAGCTGAAGGATGTCGCCAAACGCCATGAGCTCCTTGAAGAGGAAAATCAAGCAAAAGAGGCTGACCTGAAGAAGGCCCTGGAGGCGGCCAAGGAAACCCGCTCTAAAATGACGGGGATGAGGGAGGAGCTTTGTAAAGGCGGGGACATCATGGCTGGGAAGCCCTATCTGTTGCGGATGAAATTCAGAGATCCAAAGTATGCCCCACTGGATCAGTTGTGGAGTGCGGTGGAGTCATATGCGGACCTGGCAAAGAGTGCTGCTGATGCGACGGAGTTTTACAAAGATCGAAAGACCATAAGGCTCAGAGGTTATTCTGGTCGCAGTTCAGTGCCCCGACGCATCCGCTGCCATTGAATGAAAAGATGGCCGCATGGGCCGAACTCCATAGGTTATCCGGGTTTACTATGAGGTCTATCTTGGATCATCATTGGCCACAAGGACCAAGCAGGACAACTATTTTGGATAGGTGCAACAATTCCTTGGTGCTGTGTCGCATATCAATGCTGTAAAGAGGTCGGCGTGCATAGAGGGTGCGTGGATGGCTCTTGCCCGTGTTAAAACATACTGGGCTAGGATGGAAACCACCGCTATTGCACCCCAGAATGCAGCAGACGGCCGGACCCAGCCGAGCACTATTTCGAAGAAGTCGTAGAAGGCGCCCATTTAATAGAGGATCAATGCTCGAAGAGTGCCATGTTTGAATGACATGTATCGCGATTGTAAAGACAATGCTATTTTGATTATAACGGTTGTGTTTATACTTTTGCCCAAAAGTATTATAATGCCTCCTATGTGGCCATTTACGTATGAATATAACCTGAAAGTTTGCAGTCGTCGGCTTCAGCCCCCACGCATATAATGCGGGGGTGTTCGAGAAAACGCGTAGTCACAATTGATCCAACGTCTTGGTCCGTTAAGGAGGTGATAGCATGTCGACCGAGGCAATCGGACTATATAGCTTTAACACTTTCACTTAGCCATAGGAGTTTGACGGTGGGGCTACAATATAGCCCCTGGTACTCTCACCTTCAACAGAACATGGTGCGCGTATGTACGTGACCGGGAAACCGGTCCTTCATTCATGTGGAGGAATCGCGAAGATTCCACTGGGTCATCGAGTGGTTGACCAGTCTCGCGCTATATCAGGACAGTCAGTTTTCAGCTTTCTCTACTCAGGTGCTCATCCAGATGAACCGGGGCACAATCGCAGTAGTTCTCCCGGTGCCGCCTTAGCCGATAGAACGGAACGTAAGGTAGCAAAACACAGGAGCCGGGCAAACCCAACATTTGACGAAAGACATGATTCAGAGTTGATGCATATAAGGCCAAACTCACAACGCCGAACACTCCCTAAGGTATTCGGACTTTATAATGTGTACTGGGCTGAATAACGCCCTTGACAATAAGCCCTAAATTTCCAGGTATGAGCAGTAGTCTGGTGTGACAAAAATGCCAAAAATGCCAGTATCCCTCCCGGTTGTATAAAGTTTCCGGAGGGGAAGAAGCAACAAGAGATATTAAAAAGGTTTACGCAGGGTCTTAATCTAAAAAGAAACCATTGAGCGGGGCCCTGCTGCATGTCTACGCCTTTATCTCTGTTGTGTCGTATCCTGGAAGGGTGTAGCACGACGATCATCTGTAAAAGAAAAAAGAAAAAACCCAGGTGAAAGACTTCGTGCGAGGTGTTCGTTAATCTGAATGAACCATGAAAATACAATATGATGGGGGTGAGCCAAACTATGGGCTCTTTTTGCGAGCAGCCCCTAGCATCTTTTATGGGGAAATCCCAACTGGGCTGTTACATTAGGTGGAGCGCCGGACTCGTCTAACCATGTCCGTGGTCTTGACGACCGGCCATTAGTCCTGGTTGGAGGGACCGCTCAGTGTTCGGCTGCTAGAGCCACCACATATTCTTCCGCGCGTAAGGAACGCTCTGTGTTTCCTCTAACTGAGATGACGCCGCGTGGACCAGGCATCTTAAGTTTGAGGTAGGCGTAATGCGGTACTGCATTAAAATGAGCGAAGGCCGTTCGTCCGAGTAGTGCGTGATAGCCACTCCAGAATGGAGCGATGTCGAAGGTTAATTCCTCGCTTCTGAAGTTGTCGGGAGAATCGAATACAACCTCTAGTATTAGAGAGCCCGTACAGTGGGCCTCGACCCCAGGTATCACTCCTTTAAAGGTAGTGTTACTTAGGCTGATCCTAGAAGGGTCTATCCCCATTTTGCGGACAGTGTCCTGATATATCAGGTTTAGACTGCTGCCGCCATCCATAAGGACTCGTGTGAGATGGTGTCCATTAATTAATTGGTCGAGCACCAAGGCAGCCGATCCGCCGTGCCGGATACTGGTAGGATGGTCCCTGCGGACAAAGGTGATCGGGCAGGCCGACCAAGGATTAAATTTAGGGGCGACGGGCTCAACAGCGTATACGTCTCAGAGTGCGCGCTTGCACGTTCTCTTTGGAATGTGAGTTACGTAAATCATATTCACTGTTTTGACTTCTGGTGGGAATTTCTTCTGTCCTCTTGTGTTTGGCTGACGAGGCTCCTCCTCATCTTCACTTGGCGTCTCCCTCCCTTTTGTTCGGCATTTAGCTTGTCGGCCTATTTGAAAACCCAACACTCTCTGTGGGTGTGGTTTGCAGGTTTTTTGGGGGTGCCGTGAATCTGATATAATTTGTCTAGAATCTTGTTTAGGCTGGACGGTCCATCTTTGCTGCCTTTAAATGGCTTCTTCCGTTGACCGGATCGAGAGCCCCTGAATCCGGCATTAACCGTCGTATTCTCTGGGCTGCCATCATTGCTTTGACGCTTGTTTTTGTTGCGTCGCGGCTTCCCGTTGCCATCCCTGACTTCGGATGTGCTTGGGTTGCTGGTGCTGCTACGGGCCAACCAACTGTCCTCACCCGCCCAAAAGCGGGTCATAAGGCTTGTTAAGGCTGCCATTATCCTCGGATATTTGAATCGGATACTATGTTTGAAGGCCGCTAAGGCTTCGGCACCGGGAAATCGACTATTTGATTCTTCTTAGTAAGAAACTTGTTCTAGAGCTTTCGGGCTGACTCTCTGGGCTATTGAATTATGTGACTTAGGTCGTCTGCGTCCGGAGGCCGGACATAGGTCCCTTGAAAATTGGCCCTGAAAGCATCCTCGAGCTCTTCCCAACTTCCAATTGAATTTTCGGGAAGGCTTTTTAACCAGTGCCGAGCTGGTCCCTTTAATTTGAGGTGTAGATATTTAATGGCGTGGAGATCATCTCCGCGAGCCATGTGGATATGAAGGATAAAGTCCTCGATCCAGACCCCAGGATCTGTAGTTCCGTCGTATGCCTCTATATTCACGGGTTTAAATCCTTCCGAAAATTCATGATCCAGCACCTCATCGGTGAAGCACAGGGGGTGTGTGGCACCCCTGTATTTGGTTGTGTCGTGGCATGCTGTCGACGGTTGTTATGCTCGGTTCTGATTCCTAGCTGGTGTTCGATCAATGTGATCATTTCGGTAGCTTTGATCCTGTGCTGGAGCGCGGTTCGTATATCCATAGATGGATCTTGCCATACCGGAGTTTTTGTCCAAGAGCTCACGTAAATCAGGCGCTGACTTGTGTGCAGCATCATTAGCCGTCTTGTCACGTCCACGGCGCGGTCAGTCTGGCTGATCGGTCGTTTTTCGGCTGAATGGGCTCTACGGCCTCGTTGTCGAATTCGGGCAGCAGCTTGCGCTTTGGATAGCACTTTGTGTGACGATCGTTGCCATATTTTTCTTCTGTGTCGAGCACTTTGTTCCACCTGTGGTTGAGCGTATCCTGCACGGCTTTAAGCCTTTGCTTCTGCTTCCTTGGGCTCCTCGCGGTGGCGATAAGCCTTCTGTGGAGGTTCTCTTATTCTGAGATCTTTTCTGGGATGATGAGTGCATCATTGTCCGGGCTGTTCTCCTCTTCAGAGACAGGTTGTTGAATTTTACCCTCGGGATCGGTGTTATCCGACGTCGGCTTCAGACTGTTTTCACCATCACCTGGCTCACCCTGCTCCATTGCTGGGTCGATGGGGTCGTCGTTTCCTTTGGAATCAACCGAGGTATTATTATTTCTTGCGCTGTTGTCGTTGTTTTTACTGTGGCGTGACTTAGAGCGGCGTCTGCGGCGCCGCTTTGGTGGCTTGTCGAAGGAAGTATTCTTCGTTGCATCGTCACCGTCGCTTTTGGTGTGTCCCCCATATATATATCGTATGATGAGGTGGCAGTCCAGCGCCCAGTGGGCGGGGGTTCCTGTTCTTCTCCAGCGTCGTCGTACATACCGTCGACGTCTTCGGTGTCGAAATCGAGCGTGTCGGTTAAGTCATCAATAGTGGCTATGAAGTGGGTGGTGGGTGGGGAACAAATTTCTTCGTCGTCCTCTTCCCACTCGAGTCGGACATAGTTCGGCCCAGAATCTCCTGACAAGCAAAGAGACTTTAATGAGTTCAGCACATCACCCAAGGGCGAGTGCTAAAAAATATCCGCGGCGGTGAACTCCATGACCGGTGCCCGATCAGATTCGATAGGCACGGATGCACGCGGTTTGGATCCTGTGGCCGGAGACGAGCCCGAGGGTCCGATGACACCACCCTCACAGGAGGTGGCGTTAGTGTTCAGCTCCAACGCTGATGAGTGTGCGGCTTCCGTGGAGGGGTCCATCCACCCGCCCTTGGAGGGCACGATCTGCTCTGGATTGATTCCCGGTGTCACCGCAGGCGCGATCTCCTGAATACTATCCGACGACAGATCAAAGTCATGCCCGTCGTGACCGTTTGGTGTTCCTGGCATGGGCTCGAATCCATCGAAGATCAAGTCTCCGCGGATGTCGGCAGTATAGTTTATGCTTCCAAACCTAACCTGATGGCCAGGTGCATAGCTTTTGATCTGCTCCAGATGGCCAAGCGAGTTGGCCCGCAGTACGAAGCCGCCGAATACGAAGATCTGTCCGGGGAGGAAAACCTCCTCCTAGACTGCATCATTGAAGATGATCGAAGGGGCCATCAAGCCTTACAACGACGACACAGTGGAACTCAATGAAAGCACCAATGTCGGTGTCAAAACTGGCGGATCTCGGGTAGGGGGTCCTGAACTGTGCGTCTAAGGCTAATGGTAACAGGAGGCAGGGGACACGATGTTTTACCCAGGTTCGGGCCCTCTCGATGGAGGTAGTACCCTACTTCCTGCTTGATTGATCTTGATGATATGAGTATTACAAGAGTTGATCTACCACGAGATTGTAGAGGCTAAACCCTAGAAGCTAGACTATGATTATGATTGTTCTTGGCCTACGGACTAAACGCTCTAGGTTTTATAGACACCGAAGGGGGCTAGGGCTACACAGAGTCGGTTACAGAGAAGGCAATCTACATATCCGAACATCCAAGCGTGCCTTCCACGCAAAGGAGAGTCCCATCCGGACATAGGACGAAGTCTTCAATCTTGTATCTTCATAGTCCAACAGTCCGGCCAAAGTATATATACTACGGCTGTCCGAGGACCCCTTAATCCAGGACTCCCTCAATCGTCCCTTTTCTGTAGTGGCTATCACGCACTGCTCGGACGAACAACGTTTGCCTGCATCAACATGGTCCCACATTATGCTTATCTAAAACTCAAAATGCCTGGACCACGCGGTGTTATAATAGTTCATGGAAACATGGATCGCTCCCTCCGTATCGAGGAACATACCGCAGCCCTCGCAGCGGAAGTGTAGGTCGGCCTTATCAAGCCGAAGTCCACATCCGCAGTCAAGCCATCGGACCCCGTCAAACGAGTCCGAACTACCCCGCATAATGGTAATCCAGCTCGTCAGGAGCTCGACTAGCAATCCAGCCTCTGTCTTCGCCCCAACCAAGCGGCGGCGTATGTACCGCATGCTCATTACTACGCACTAAAAATACCATGGGCGATGATGGAGGCATATCTCGGATAAAGTCCACAATACGGCTCAACCGTATCCGGACCCCAATCTATCTTTCTCTTAACTTCATTTTTTCTTTTCAGGTTCTTTACAACCCACATGACCCTTTTTATGGTGTCAAGGGCCCTTTATTCGGCCCCTTATGAAAACTTATTCATTAAATCCTCTCAAAGGATAGCACACCAAGGCGAAAAGCAGCGCAGATGTAGGACGGAGTACCTAAAGGATCTTTCAAGATCACCTCCCTCCTTGTTATTAAATACCTGTACACAGCTTTCCCTTTCGCTAGGCATGTAAAATAGCCTCGATGCTCATAGCATCATCTGTACAAATACATTTTGACGTATCAATAAAACTATAATGAAAACAGTTTTTCACCCAAATTACTTGGTACTGGCTTATTCCTTATTCTGTATTTTTTCTTCTTTATCATCTGATTGTCATGTACACCTTCGCTTGACCTAAATCGCCAGGGGCTCCATTCAGCCGCGTACATGTATTAAATTTACTATAAGTCTGAATAATTTCACAAGTGTAATTTGGCGTCCCGAATCTAGCATTATATGCATCAGCTTTGAATCATGTCTTGGGTCAATAGTTGGGTTGCCCGGCTCCTGTGGTTACTACCTTACATTTTGATTGTTCGACTAAGGAAGTAAAGGCAGAACTACTGCAATTGTGTTTCTGGTTGGCCGGATAAACACCTCAAAAGAGAAGGCCGAAAATTGACTGTCATAATGCGGCGAGAGCTAGTCAGCTATTCGGTGACTCGGTATAAATCTCTTGTGATTTTTACCATGTCACACGAAGGACTAGTTTTTACCTAGTCAGGTGTTTACAACGCCCGAGTTCGGATCACTAAACAATACCAGGGGTTGCGCCTACAATTCTATCGTCAAACTCCTATGGCTAAGTGAGAGTGATAAAGGCCCCATAGTCTAATTGCCCGGTTCGCCGCACTAGCACCTCTTTCAAGGACCAAATAGTTGGGTTAAGTGTGTTTTTGTGCTATTCCGAACACCCCCGTAGTATCTGCGTGAGGGGCTGAAGCCGATGACTGGCCAACTCTCATATTTAATAAACGGACGCAACGGAGGATAAATAATTTCAAAGGAAACAAGACTAAAATTATATGACCGATTTGTTTTCATTACAAAGTTTGGGCATCGCAGATACATTCATTCAAAAATAATATCCTTTGAACACATGCCCTTTATAATGCGGGATCCTTCAAGGACGTCATTGAAATACTTCTCCGGCGTACGATGTTCCTTGCCTACTGGCGGCCCCTTGGTTGCAAGACTGGTGGCATTCATCTTCTCTTACTGTACCTTAACACAGGCGAAGGCCATCCGGGCACCTTCGATGCAGACCGACCGCTTTCTAGCATCTAACCTTGGGCTGGCACCGACCAGCCGCTTAACAAGCCCAAAGTAACTATTAGGTATTCGTTCTGCTGGCCAGAGACGGACTATGACATCCTTCATGGCTAGTTCAGCCATCCTATGTAGCTCGGTCAGCTGTTTCAGCTGATCGCTGAGGGGCAAGGGATGCTCCGGCTCAAGGTACTGTGACCAGAACAGTTTCTCTGTTGAGCTCCCCTCTTCGGCTTAGAAGAAATCCGCAGCATTGGCAACACTTCGAGGCAGATCCACGCTCCTGGATAACTCCAAATGCGTGTCAAAAAGGTATACTTCCTCCTTACATATTTGCTTTGCACATTAAAATTCTTACCAGCTGCAATCTTCTTGGCTTCGCGGATCTCCTGATAGGCACCTTGGGCTTCAATCCGGGCCTCCTTCGCACCTTGAAGTGATGCAGCAAGTTCGGATTCTTGATCCAACACCTTGCGCTCCAAAGACTCACATTTTCTTATAGCATCTGTGAGCTCTTGTTCGACTTCATCCAATCTCGCCTCATGCTATTGGCAGGCGGTTCGTCCCTCGACCGCCTCCTTCTCGGCCTCGTCCAGTGCACTCTTGAGGGTTTCGACCTTAGAGGTGTCAGCTATGAGCATAAACATAAAGCTCATTCAGATAACAAAGTGGAACTGATATCAGTTTAGATATGCTTTGATATAACATACCTTGTTTTGCCTCCAGCCTTCGCTTTAGTTCGGAGACTTCGGCCACATGCGAGGCTGCTGCCAGCTTCACGCATGCAGATCCAAGTAGACATATATGTTAGCTCATGTGAAGTGTTATTCGATCCTCTGTTCGGCCCTTCTTTGGGAAACGCCGAACAAAGTCTCGGGGGCTACTATCTCCTAGAGTGTCTGAGGCAGGCTCATCCTCTCTATTTCCTTGACCTTCTCGGGGTTGGCCTCGATCCCTCTGTGCGACAACAAGAAACCCAACAGCTTGCCGAACGGGACCCCGAACACACACTTCTTTGGATTGAGATTCAGGTTTATGTTGCGCAGGTTAGCGAATGTTTCTATGAGGTCTTTGATTAGGGTCCTCGCCTCCTGCGATTTGTCCACAATTTCATCGACGTATACCTCTGCATTCCTCCCCAACTGCGGCCCGAGCGTGATGTGCGTCAGCCGCTAGAAAGTTGCACCAGCATTCCGCAACCCGAAGGGCATCCAAGTGTAGTAGTAGTACACGATCCACGGGGAGATGAAAATTGTCTTCTTGATATCCTCTATCACCATCATGATTTGATGATATCCCAAGAAAGCATCCAAAAACATTGCAGATCGCACACAGCAGTGAAATCCATGATCTGGTCGATACGCAGGAGTGGGAAAGGGTCCTGAGGGAAAGATTTGTTGAGGCTCGTGAAGTCGATGTACATGCGCTCCTTCCCTCTTTTCTTGGGGACGGTCACAAGATTTTCCAACCAATCCAGGTGCCATACTTCTCGAATGTCACCGGCCTCTTGGAGCTTGCCAAACTCCTGGATGATGAACGCTTTCTTCTCTTGTGCTTGACGCCGCGCTCTTTTGCTTCACCAGGGCGGGAACCACGTCACACCATCAAGTGGTGATCAATTATCTCCCTTGGGACACCAACAAAGTCGGATGCTTCCCACGCGAATACGTCTTCGTTGGCCTTCAGGAAGTCAACTAGCGCCTCCTTCTGGTCCCGGGGAAGGCCCTCACCAATGGTGAAGGTGGGGCTTGAGCCACCGATGTCGACATGCACCTGCTTTCTCTTGGCCCAGTCCTGAGAAAACAATTGCTTTTTCTTCGCGGGCGCGGCCTCCTGAGATTCCGCGGTGCCCCCGGCAGCCGAGCACGAAGCGGCCACGGCCCTGTAGGCAAGCTTGAGAACCCGGACCACGTCTTTTGTATCCCCGACCACCATGATGACGCCGCTGCTGCCACGACGTCGTAGCCCGGATGGGTCGCCGCCATGAACTCGGTGAGGGTTGGATACCATAGGATGGGATTGTACGGGAGGCTGATGTGGGCGATGTCGAAGTCGATGAGCTCAGTGTGGTAGTTGTCGCGCGTGCTAAAGGTGACGGGGAAGCGTATCTGCTCCAGGGGGTGGCCAAGCCCTCGACCACCCCCGAGAAAGGCTTGGTGGGAAGGAGCTAGTCGTACGACACTTGAAGCAGGTCGAAGGTTTCCACCAAAAGGACGTTCAGGCTGGCGCCTCCGTCAATGAGGTTCTTGGTCACCGCGATGTTGCTGATGGTGGGCATGCATAGCATGGGGAGGGTACCTGCCACCGCCGTGGTCTTTGGGTGATCTCTGGAATTGAAGGTGATGTAGGTTTCAGGCCCGGCGTGGCCCTGCATATCCTCGCGTTGTGGCCAAGCACCACCCTGCCGACCGAGAAACTGCTTGATGTGGCGGCCAGAAGCAGGTGCCTGCGACCTGCTGATGACGCACGCTGTGTGGGGCGCCAGAGCCGCGAAGCATGCTCGCAAACTAGTCACAGAGTTCTTCTCAATATGAGATCGAGGCGTGCAGGAGGTCACAGAGCTAGCATCAAGAGGCCTCCGAGAGGGCTAGGGGGAACCAGTTTGGCATGGCCTTGTCGTCACCTACTACTTCTTGAGCTTGTGTTGGTTTTTCCCTTAAAGAGGAAAGGGTGATGCAGCAAAGTAGAGATAAGTATTTCCCTCAGTTTGAGAACCAAGGTATCAATCCAATAGGAGAAGATTGAACAAATCACCAATACCCGCACAAACAATCAAACAACTTGCACCCAATGCGATATATTATGTCACATACCTCAATCCTCTTAGAAGGCTGGTATAAGCTTGGTTCAATCTGCTTTTAGCGGACTGAACCTTTTCAACCACTGTACCCATAAGGGTACGATGCTCCTCCACAATGGAAGCACCTTAAAGCGCTTCCATCGAAGTGTCCGGCGCCTCTGGATTGATAGAGGACGCCGGTGGAGGCAGTGCACCCCCTTCCCTTGAAGAAGGTTGTTGTTCTGATTTTGGAGCCGTATGGGTCTCCGAAATAATATTCGGTCAGTGGCCGAATTGAGCGTTGCCTCCATCACCGGTCTACATGGGGGAGGATTTCCCCTTTCTTCAGCGACAGAAGTGTTACCCTCCGCCGCCACCTTCACGGCCTCCTGTACCTCCCCATGACCTGGAGAGGTTCTTTGGGATAACACTTCGGTGTTATCCGTGGCAGTGGGTGGAGAGATCCGTGGAGGCAACTCGCTCTCCATCGCATTCGTCCCCAGTGAGTTCCCGGATGACGATGATCGTTGGGGAAGATCGCGACCCGGGCTATAATGTGCAATTCAGTATGTTAAAATAGTAAGGCATAAAATCAGATATGTGTATGGTGTCTTCAGATACTCTAGATTCAACCAAGGGCTTCGGCCTGGGGCACCGCTTTGGGATGGCATTGGCATCCACTTCGAAATCAGCTGAAAGGGAGGGTTTTCCCTTCTTGGTCACCTCCGCCTCCAGATCCGTGGCCCTTTTCTTCTTCCTCCCCTTAGGGAGAGAGTTGCTCTCTTCCACCTCTACATATTTGTCATGAGATAAGGAGGACTCGGTGTCTTCGGACACGGCGTCCGAAGCACCCTTACAGCGAAGGCCACTCCTGGCCTCCTGGCCCTTCTTCTTGGCCTTCTGCTCCGGCGCCTGATACGGCACCGGAACCAGCATCTTTGTCAGCAAGGGGGTGGCCTGGTCCTCGGGCAGCGGAGCAGGACAGTTTATCTGCTCTGCCTTCTTTGTCCAGCCCTGTGGGAGTAAGAGACTTCAATGTACTCCTTGAAATTGCAAATAAAAGTTATCATAAAACATACAGGAGTGGCCGAACGTGCGCAGTCATAGCCATGGTCTTCGGTTAACTCTGGCCACGACTTTTGAGTCTTGAAGAGAAGCTTCCATATGTCTTCATGTGTCGTGCCGAAGAATCGCTGCAGAGTCCGAGGACCGGCCGGGTCGAACTCCCACATATATTAAGTCTGGCGTTGACAAGGGAGAATCCGGCGAAAAAGCATCACCTGGATCACGCTGGCGAGGCTGGTGAAAAGCATCACCTGGATCACGCTGGCGAGGCTGGTGTTTTTGTTTATCATGCCCTTGACGTGGCTCTCCAGCGTCGTCACCTCGTCAGGCGATTCCCAATCCAGACCCTTATTAATCCAGTTTGTAAGCCGCATGGGGGCCCAGAGTTGAACTCAGGAGCAGCAGCCCATGGGCCGTCGCGGGGTTCCGTCATATAGAACCACCCCTGCTGCCATCCTTTGATGCTCTCCACTAAGGTTCCCTTTGGCCAATTGACGTTGGGGAGTTTACTCACCATGGCGCCACCGCACTCCGCGTGTTGGCCCTCGACCACCTTTGGCTTCACATTGAAAACCTTGAGCCATAGGCCGTAGTGGGGAGGGATGCGGAGGAATGCCTCGCACACGACGATAAACGCTGAAAGGTCAAGGAACGAATTTCAGGCTAGATCATGGAAATCTAGCCCATAGTAGAACATGAGACCATGGATGAAAGGATGAAGGGGAAACCCTAGCCCACGAAGGAAATGAGGGATGAACACTAACCTTTCGTTGGGCTCCGGAGTGGGGATTATCTGCTTTTTGGTAGGGAGCCGATGGACTATGTTCGTGGCCAGATACCCAGCCTCTAGGAGCTCCTTGATGTTCTCTATGTAACAGAGGAGGCCATCCACTTGCCATGAGCTCCTGATTCGGACATGGCTAGGAGTGTTTTGTGGCGATGGAAAGGATTGAGACTTGGGCACTGGAGCTCGAATGGCAGATAGGCGGAGCAAGAAGAAGGCATGGGGTAAAAAGGCGGATCCTTATCTTCTTATAAAGGCAGTGGATGTCAATCGCCCCCTCACAAGCCTTAAATCTCGCCTATTCCAAAGGGGACGTGTGAATAGCACGGTTGGATTACCCAAACTCCTGTTTATGAAAATCACGTGATAAGGGGACACTGAGGGAGTCCAGGATTAGGGGGTCCTCGGACAGCCGGACTATATACTTATGCCGGACTGTTGGACTATGAAGATACAAGATTGAAGACTTCGTCCCGTGTCCGGGTGGACTCTCCTTGCATGGAAGGCAAGCTTGGCAATTTGGATATGTATATTTCCTTCTCTGTAACCGACTCTTTGTAACCCTAGCCCCCTCCGGTGTCTATATAAACCGGAGGGTTTAGTCCGTAGGACAAGGACAATCATAATCATAGGCTAGCTTCTAGGGTTTATCCTCTACGATCTCGTGGTCGATCAACTCTTGTAATACTCATATCATTAAGATCAATTAAGCAAGAAGTAGGGTATTACCTCAATAGAGAGGGCCCGAACCTGGGTAAACATTGTGTCCCCCGCCTCGTGTTACCATTAGCCTTAGATGCACAGTTCGGGACCCCCTACCCAAGATCCGCCGGTTTTGACACCAACATTGGTGCTTTCATTGAGAGTTCCACTGTGTCGTCATCATAAGGCTTGATGGCTCCTTCAATCATCCATAACGATGCGATCCAGGGTGAGGTTTTCCTCCCCGGACAGATCTTGGTACTCGGCGGCTTCGCACTGCGGGCCAAGTCGCTTGGCCATCTGGAGCAGATCGATAGCTACGCCCCTGTCCATCAGGTCAGGTCTGGAAGCCTGAACTACACTGCCGACATCCACGGAGACTTGATCTTCGACGGACTCGAGCCCACGACAGGTGCGCCATACAGTCACGGTGAGCATAACTTAGATTTTCCATCGGACGGTGTTCAGGAGAATGCGCCTGCAGCTGCCCTGGCCTTACATCCGGAGCTGATCATGCCATCCGAGGACGGGTGGATAGACCCCGCCACGGAGGTCGCACACTCATCGGCGAGAGCCAAACTCAGACTTCGCCTCCAATGAGGTCTATGTCATCGGATCCTCGGACTCGTCTCCAGCCATAGTGTAACACCCCAGATTCGATGCGCCTGGTGTGTGTGCCAATTATTCACCGTCTTTGCCATGTCAGCTGCTTGCCTGTTGCATTTTGCCATGTCATCATGTGCATTGCATTGCATATGTGTTCGCCTCATGCATCCGAGCATTTTCTCCGTTGTCCATTTTGCAATCTGACACTCCTATGTCCTCCGGCGCCCCTTTTTACCTCGTTGCGTGAGTGGCCAAAAAATGTTCTCGGAATGGGTTGAAACTTGGCATGCGGTCTTATTATAGTGTAGACAGAGCGCCTGTCAAGTTTCGTCACATTCGGAGCTCATCTGATAGCCCAACCATTATACATATAGCGGCACCTTTGCCGGTATTTTCGCCGGACGTTTCGGTCTCCGGAACAGTCGCCGGGCCTCACTTATCTTCTCTCCTCTCAGCCCGAGGCCTCTCTTCTCAGCACACCTAGTTTCCCCCTCTGTCCGGAGCCGCACGATCGCGATCCGAGGGTCCAAAAACCCCACAAATCCCCCCAAACCCTAACCCTGCCTATAAAAGGGAACCCCTCCTTCCAAATCTGGACATTCCTTCCCCTCCACCTCGTTTTCAGTGCCCCCTAATCATCAGCCGCTGCTGCCTTCCTTGTCTTCAGCGCCGGCACGCGCACCCGCCGCCACTTGTCGCCGCCAGCACCACCCCGTGCCGCCGCAAAGTCAGCAACGTCGTCGCGCGCAGCCAACCAGGGTGCGCCACGCGCCCCTGCCCGCTCCCCGCCGCCGCAGGCCCGCCCCCGGGCCACACCAGGCCCAAGCGCCCCGCCTCGCCCCCGAGCGCACCGCGCCATCCGCCCGCGCGCCCCGGAGCCTCCTCGCGCCTGCTCCCCCGGCACCGCTCTCCTCCGCCCCACCGCCATGCACCGCGCCCCGCCGGCAACCTGCACTGCACGGCGCCCACGCCCGGCCACGCGTCTCTCCGCCCTGCCCCGCGTCGCCTTCGCCGGAGCTCGGTGTCAGGACCCTGCTCCTAAGTCACATCGATCTAGCATGTAACACCTCATATCACTTTGCGGCCTCACGCACGGTATTCCCACGGGTGTCGCCTTACAATGCCCGGGACCGTTTGCGCCTTTTGGCACACGTATATGATAGTGTCGCTAGCATCCATATGACAAAGAACCCGGGCTGACATGGCTAGTCGTGAACCCAAAGCGGCACTAACTTACAGGGACAGGCATACATGACCCAGCAACGAACGTGTCGGTCATCAGCGAGTGAATCCGGGCTGTAGCAACTGGGCTAGCAGGACTCCCGTAAACCGGGCTATAGCAGGCTAACAGGACTCCAGTAGACACCGTGTGACATTTCCCCGAAGGGACAGACACAAGAACGAAGAAGGACACATGCCGGCTAACCTAAGTGTTGCGGAGCAGTAGCAAGCTACCAGGGCTCAGTGGAAGCACTAGGAGACATTTCCCGGTAAGAGAGGCTACTAAGGATAAACAACTAGATAGTCAGATCCCACACATAGCAATAAACATTACACGTACGCATAATATGCAAGTATGTGTTGTATAACATGGCATCACATCATAACTCAGCAACTCATATAGATAAAGGCTCAGAAGAGCCATCATAGCATTTATTGCAAACAGGGGTCACAGGACCCATCATACAGAGCGTACAAGCAACAAGCAGAAGCATTACATGTCTGAGTACAGACATCTACAAATGAAAAAGGCTGAAGAGCCTGACTATCTACAACATCCGATCAAGATCGTAGCTGAGGCACAAGCTACTTGTCGAAGTCCACAAGACACTAGTAAGACCAAAGTCTCCGCTGCAAAAACATAAATAAAGCAACATGAGTACAAAGGTACTCAGCAAGACTTACATCAGATCCTATCATACATGCATTTGTATCAAGAGGGTAATGTGGGGTTTAGTTGCATCAAGCCAGCTTTGACTCTGTGGCTATCCTGTTCTACGACTACCAGAACTTCTTTGAGGTGATATGGCGCACACGAGTCCACTAATCACCACACAATACACTACTATGGAATCATCCCCGTCTCCCTACGAGAAGGCCATCCATAGCACTCACACTTGTCTTGAGCATTTTAGAGTATCCACTTCAAGTTGTCTATGTACCATGTAAGCATCCAAGAAGTCCATAACCGCGGACCCGGCTATTCGAATAGATCATGTTAACCCTGCAGGGGTGTACTTCTTCACACACGCTCTCGCCACTTACCGCCATGCACACGTCATGTATCTCGGCAACCTTCAAGCGGAAGCCTGGCGAGGGTGTCGGCCACGACCTGACTAACCACACAAGACTCTAGTCCAGGTTTATCGCCTATTCGGGTTCCATCCGCAAGGAGATCCGGCCGGGGTGTCGCTCACGGCCCCAAATGATGTGTGCAGGGTTCCCAAGCCCACCTCACCGGATGGATCTACGCTTGGTACACCGTGCCACTTGTGCCTAGTCTGTCCCAAGCCCACCTGGCCAGGTTCCACTTGGTAGACTACTAACACTACCTACAAACACCAGAAACTAGTTGCAACTCCTGGACAGAGATCAAGTTGGTTAATAAGTCGAGAGGGGCACTTAAGCATTCCAATGTGTGGTAGTAGCTAGTCATTGGACAACATACACAGAACTCAGTGCTTAAGGACGGTTCCAGTGAGACAACCCACCATGTACTCCTACATGGCCTCTAACCACTACCTTTACCAAATCGTGTTCACACGTTCACTCTCAGCATCAGAACATAGAGCACTGTACTCCAATTCATTCCCAATGAATCAGACCTGACACAACTCTAAGCAATAGTAGGCATGGCATGGTAGGAACACAACATGGCTCAATGAACTCCTACACATGCTGGTGGGTTTCAACTATTTACTGTGGCAATGACAGGTCATTCAGAGGAATGGGTTCAACTACCGCAGCATAAAGTAGCAGATGAATCATTGTTGTCCTAATGCAATAACTGAGAGCAGGCGTGAGAGAGTAGGATTGTATCAGAATGAACAAGGGTGTTTGCTTGCCTGGTAGATCAACAAGGAAGGCACTGCTTCACAGACAGGTACTCTAGAACGGACTCCGGAGCAGGACCTATCGAGAAGGAACAGTGTCGGTAATCAATAAACAATCATATGCAGCAATATGATGCATGAACATGGCATGAATATGTGATGTTGTTTGAGCTAATGCAACTAGTATTCAAATTGAATGAAGTCCATTTGAATCAAGGGTTCAAATGCAACTCCAAATTAAGCTCTTATATATGCCATTTTAGTGTTTCATTTATACAGTAGGTATAAATTGGTTTGTCATGCATGAAACTAGTACAGATTGAAAGATTGCATTTTTCTGATAATTTTTCATATATAAATTATCTCAATCTGAGCTACGGTTGAATTTCTATGATTTTTTTGAAGTTTAAAGCATTTTCTGGAATTTCCTGATTTAATATAAATCCAGCAAATAAATAATTGCGTCAGCACAGCGTCATGCTTGCGTCAGCAAGTCAACAACGCTGACTGGTCAAACCTGACGTGTGGGGTCCACACGTCAGTGACACGGGTTAAACAGGGGGGTTAGTTTTATCTTAATTAAAGGATTAGTGGCACTGGGCCCACTGGTCAGTGTCAGGGGGTTAAATAAGCGGTGATTGGCACTAAGCTAATCACCTGACGGGCCGGGCCCACATGGCAGGGCTCAGGCGATGGGGCTCGCCGCCGGCGACCTCTCGACGCGGTGGAGTCTGCGCCACAGGCCACGGGGACGGTGTCTGAGAGCACTGGGGCGTAGCCCGGGCTCTCGCCCATCAGGTGGGGCAGGTGGGAGGAGCTGGGGGGCGGAGCTCGGGCTCGAGCGGTAGAGGGGCTGGAGGCCGCCAGAAGAGCAGGGGAGAGGGGGGGTTCGACGGCGGGGCTCACAGCGGTCTCGATGGCGTCGTCAGCGAGCTCGGGGAAGGCCGGACGGCGGCGTGGCGGCGAGGACGATCTCCGGTGACCGGAGGCGAAGATGGTGACAGTGACGGCTCTACGGGGCGCTCCAGCCTGCGTGGCTCGGTGGAGAGCTTCAGAGCAAGGAGGCGGATCTCCTGCGTGTGTCAGAGAGGCGAGGGGGAGAAGGTGGCTACGGCAACGGCGTGCGGCGGCAACGGTGGTGCTTGGGCGGTCGCGCGGGAGAGAACCAGGGGAGGAGGGAGAGCGAGGGAGAGGGAGAGAGGTGCGGGGCGGTGCGTGGCGTCGTCCGAGCAATCCAGGCGACGAGAGGGAGAAGCAGGAGGTGGCGGGGGACGTGGCCCCGGCAGGACGCGTGGCCGCGCGCGCCGGCGCATGCCCCTGTCCTCCTGGCGCTAGGAAGGGGATGACTGGCATGGCCAGCTGGCTGGGCCGGCCTGCTGGGCCGCTCGGCCAGGCCAAGCCGCACAGTGCCAGGCAGCGGGTAAGTCCAGGTAAGTCTTTTCCTCTTTGTTTAACTTTTCTATTTTCTGATATTTGTTTTGATTTAGTAATAATATTAAATCATTTTATTTTCTTATGCCAATTTTTGTAGGAGCTAGTGGTATTATTCCAGAGCTCCTCGACAAATGGCACAATTTTTGGACATATAATATATATAACACATATATATATATATATCCTAGGCAAATATTTACTGCATTAATTCAAATGGCCAAAAATAAATACTTCTGAGCTTCCAAAAATATTGGTTAGAATTTTACCTCTGACCAATATTTTTAGAGAAAAACAGGAACATTTACTTGGGCCAAATTGAAGCAATTTTTATCTGGGTCATTTCCAGAAATGATTCTGAGGGTTTCACAAATCCCCATTTCAAATTTAAATGGAATTTAAACATAATGCACACATGACTAGCTAGTCTAGATCATACCAGAACTAGGGATGTGACAACTCTCCCACACTTGAAAGAATCTCGTCCCGAGATTCAGGGGTCGACGGAAAGAAAGTGGGTACTCCAGTCGAAGACGATCTTGTCGTTCCCAAGTAGCTTCTCTCTCGGAATGATGAGACCACTGAACCTTGAGAAACTTGATGTTATGACGTCGAGTGACTCGCTCTGCTTGATCAAGAATGCGAACAGGGTACTCTCGATATGTGAGGTTATCTTGGAGATCAAGCGTTTCGTGGTCCACTCCGCGGATAGGATCCGAGAAGCAACGCCTGAGTTGAGAGACGTGGAAGACATCATGCACTCTGGAAAGATGTGGGGGTAGTTCCAACTGGTAGGCAACCTCTCCTTGTTTAGCGAGAATGCGAAAAGGACCAATGTACAAGGAGCCAACTTGCCTTTGATACCGAAACAATGGGTACCCTTCAAAGGGGTAACCCGAAGGTAAGCTTTGTCGCCAACTTCATAAGTCATATCCTTATGATGACGGTCATACTGGCTCTTTTGACGAGACTGGGCTATTTTCAAATTCTCACGAATGATGCGAACTTGCTCTTCTGCCTCCTGGATCATGTTTGGTCCAAAGAATTGTCTTTCGCCGGTTTCTGACCAGTTCAACGGTGTTCGACATCTTCGTCCATACAGAATCTCAAAAGGAGCTTTCTTGAGACTGGATTGATAGCTATTGTTATAAGCAAACTCGGCAAAAGGAAGACATTTCTCCCAATCCATACCGAATGAGATAATGCAAGCTCTAAGCATGTCTTTGAGAATTTGATTGACCCGTTCCACCTGACCACTCGACTGAGGGTGGAAAGCGGTACTGAAGGAAAGATGGGTTCCCATGGCAGTTTGGAAACTCTCCCAGAAATGTGAAGTGAAAAGACTGCCACGGTCTGAATTGATCTCTAGTGTAACACCATAAAGTGACACTATTCGGGAAATATATAAGTCAGCGAGCTGACTAGCAGTGATACTCTCTCGAACAGGTAGGAAGTGCGCCACTTTGGAGAGACGATCAATGACTACGAAGATAGCATTATTCCCTCTCTTGGTCCTGGGAAAGCCGGTGATGAAGTCCATACCAACTTTATCCCATTTCCATTCAGGAATAGCTAAAGGCTGAAGAGTGCCAGCAGGTCTTTGATGCTCTGCCTTAACGCGACGACAAATGTCACAGTTAGCAATAAACTGAGCAATTTCTCTTTTCATCCTAGTCCACCAGAACCTCTGGCGTAGGTCCTGATACATCTTAGTACTACCGGGATGAATCGTGAGAGGAGATTCATGTGCCTCCTTAAGAATCAATTGTCGCAGATGTTGATTCTTGGGAACCACCAAGCGATTCTCAAAGAAAACGACACCGCGATCATCCATAGAGAAACATCCACCAACTCCCTTCTTAATGTTTCTCTTGATGCGGATAACACCCCTATCAAACTTCTGATCAGTAATGATCTGATCCTCGAGGGTAGGTTTCGCCACCAATGTAGAAAGGAATCCGTGAGGAGCAATGTGAAGGTTAAGCTTACAGAATTCCTCATGGAGAAGTGGTTGGCCTTGCTGCAACATAAGATTGTTGCAATAGGATTTACGACTTAGCGCATCAGCCATGACATTGGCTTTGCCTGGGGTGTAGGTAATCCCTAGATCATAATCTGAGATCAACTCCAACCAACGTCTTTGCCTAAGGTTCAAATCCGGTTGGGTGAAGATATACTTGTGACTCTGGTGATCGGTGTAGATCTCGCAACGTTTACCAAGAAGGTAATGTCGCCATGTCTTGAGTGCATAGACTACGGCTGCAAGCTCTAGATCATGTGTAGGATAATTCTCCTCATGTGGATGCAACTGTCGAGATGCATAGGCAATCACATGACGATCCTGCATAAGGATGCTATCTAGTCCCTATCGTGAGGCGTCGCAGTAGATAACAAAGTCTTTAGTGAAATCCGGCGGCACAAGTATGGGAGCAGAAGTCAGGCGTCTTTTCAGTTCTTGAAAATTGTACTCACACTGTGGGGACCACTCAAACTTTTTATCTTTCTTGAGAAGTTCCATGAGGGGTTTGGCCACTTTAGAGAAGTTTTCAACAAAGCGGCGACAATAGCTGGCTAGACCATGGAAACTCCTAACTTGTTTAACGGTTTCAGGTGGAGTCCAATCGAGAACGGCCTTCACTCTCTCGGGATTGACAGCAATGCCCTTACCAGAGATTACGTGGCATAGATAGGTCACTTCTGGTAACCAAAATTCACACTTGGAGAACTTGGCATAAAGGCGGTGCTCTCTGAGTTTTTCTAACACAAGTCTAAGATGTTCGGCATGCTCTTCCTCGTTCTTCGAGTAAATAAGAATATCATCGAGGTAAACCACGACGAACTTATCTAAGTACTCCATGAAGATCGAGTTCATCAAGCGGGAGAAAGTGGTTGGGGCGTTGGTTAGACCGAAGGACATGACGGTGTACTCGTACTGGCCATAACGAGTGACAAAGGTTGTCTTGGGGATGTCCCCGTTTCTGATCTTGATTTGGTGGTAGCCTAACCTAAAATCCTTCTTGGAGGAGACTGAGGATCCAGCAAGCTGATTGTACAGATCGTTGATCCTGGGGAGCGGATATTTGTTCTTTATCGTGACCAAATTAATGGGACGATAATCTACAACCATCCGGTCCGTACCATCCTTCTTCTTGACGAAGAGGACGGGGCAAGCCCAAGGAGAAGAACTAGGACGGATGAAACCCTTTTCCAAGGACTCATCAAGTTGTTTCTTAAGCTCGGCTAGTTCTAAGGGTGCCATCTTGTAAGGTCTCCTAGAGATTGGAGCGGTTCTTGGGATAAGATCTATGACGAACTCTACATCTTTGTCAGGTGGAACCCCTGGCAGTTCCTTTGGAAAGACATCCGGAAAGTCACGGACTACCGGGATATCTTCAAGGTCTGGAAGAGGGATGGCATTAAGAGAATAGAGCTGACACTTTGCAACTCGGGTGGAGACAGTGACTATCTTGCCAGATGGGTGTGTAAGCTGAACAGACCTGGTGAAACAATCAATCTTGGCATGATGAGCTGTCATCCAGTCCATACCCAAGATGATATTAATATCCGAAGACTTGAGAGATATCAAGGAAGCAAGGAATACAAGTCTATCAACATGGATTTCATTGCCATAACTTATCCTAGAGGTTTGCCATTTCGATCCAGGAGTTTGAATAAGTAGCGGGGAGGGCATATCACAAAATGATATCTCATGCAAGCGGGCATAGCTTTCAGAAATGAAGGAATGAGACATCTGGATGACAGTTGACAAGGAGTGTACCTGGATGCTGGATGACAGTTGACAAGGAGTGTACCAAGAACGACATCTGGATCATCATGAGCGTCTTTAGCTGAGACGTGATGCACAAGTCCAAGTTCAGGGTGAGTTGACCTGGCACTAATCATCTTGTGTGATGGCTTACCACGGCCAACAGAATTCTCGGGCTGGGGTGGAGCAACTCTGGTCTCAGTGCAAATACGGGCAATGTGGCCTGGCTCTCCGCACTTGTAATAAATCTTGGAGGTAGGACGTGGACCCACATTGGCAGTCGGTCCACCAATAGGCCTGGGTGGAGCATATTGCTGAACTGGATGAGGTGCCACATAAGATGGCCTCGGTACATATCCGGGAGGAAGAGCGGAGTTTGGAACCCATATCCGGCGCTTCTGCGAGCCTGAACCAGAAGAAGATCCCAACTCACGGGTGTGCTTATGAGACTGCTCGTAAGTGAGCTGAGCTGTCTCTGCATTAATGGCCTTGTTCACAAGAGCTTGGAATGTATCACAATGATGCAGGTGGAGATCACGACGCAACTTGGGGTTGAGACCCTTCCGGAACCTAGCCTGCTTCTTGGTGTGCGTGAACACCTCTTTTGTGGCATAGTGGGCAAGGTTCTCAAACTGTCTACTGTAAGCATCAACAGCCATCTTACTCTGGGTGAAACTACAGAACTCTTCTCTCTTGCGATCGATGAGGGACTCGGGAATGTGATGCTCGCGAAAAGCCTCAATGAAATCCCCCCAGGTAGGAGTCTGGCCAGCTGGAAGCATAGCCTCATAGTTCTGCCACCAAAGACTAGCAGGACCTTCCAGGTGGTATGTGGCATAAGTGACCTTGTCATCTTCAGCTACGTTCGCGGAACGCAGCTTATGAGTGATGCTACGGAGCCAGTTATCTGCATCGAGTGGCTCGATGGAATGATGGAACGTAGGTGGGTGCAAGAAAATGAAGTCATGAATGGTTGCAGACCCTTTGAACCGATGTGCGGTGTTCTCCTCGATACGTGCCAACAAGCGGTTAGACTCACGCTTGTTCCTCTCCATCTCTAGCATGAACTCTGTCAACAAAGGCTGATCGGGAGGATCCTCATCCCTACCATCTCCGTGGTTCTGGCTACGAGCAACAAAACCTCGCTTAACTGATGACATCCTGAGAAACGAAACCAAGGATGAATCAGCATCTACTATAGACTGTAGAATGTAGGACGAAGGAATTAGTATCTCTTGAACTGCTAGGGCAATTCCGGCAGCATAACGGCGGTAAAATGCTCAGAATGAGACATCCTGCTAAAATGAGGTAGTAACATACTCAACATCATCACTCAAGGTTCTGAGATAGTACTAATTAGGCTATACCAGAAGTACTCGAAAACTGGAATATGACTCTGATCAACCAATCCTATGGGACTACGGAGTAGTAACACGTGATCCTAATAGACGGAAGAGAAACCCTAGTACCTTAACCCCGCAGGAAAGATAGGATGACTCAGATCAGAAGGCCATGAGGTATAAGGAGTAAAAAGAGCCTTACGTTCCTTGCCACAATCAATTCCCTTACATAACTAGAGAATTTCTAGACTCAAATTCAACCAGTTTGGCTTGGTAATCCTACAGGCAGTCAGGCTCTGATACCAAGTCACATCGATCTAGCATGTAACACCTCATATCACTTTGCGGCCTCACGCACGGTATTCCCACGGGTGTCGCCTTACCATGCCTGGGACCATTTGCGCCTTTTGGCACACGTAAATGATATTGTCGCTAGCATCCATATGACAAAGAACCCGGGATGACATGGCTAGTCGTGAACCCAAAGCGGCACTAACTTACAGGGACAGGCATACATGACCCAGCAACGAACGTGTCGGTCATCAGCGAGTGAATCCAGGCTGTAGCAACTGGGCTAGCAGGACTCTGGTAAACCGGGCTGTAGCAGGCTAACAGGACTCCGGTAGACACCTTGTGACATTTCCCCGAAGGGACAGACACAAGAACGAAGAAGGACACATGCCGGCCAACCTAAGTGTTCCGGAGCAGTAGCAAGCTACCAGGGCTCAGTGGAAGCACTAGGAGACATTTCCCGGTAAGAGAGGCTACTAACGATAAACAACTAGATAGTCAGATCCCACACATAGCAATACACATTACACGTACGCATAACATGCAAGTATGTGGTGTACAACATGGCATCACATCATAACTCAGCAACTCATATAGATAAAGGCTCAGAAGAGCCATCATAGCATTTATTGCAAACAGGGGTCACAGGACCCATCATACAGAGCATACAAGCAACAAGTGGAAGCATTACATGTCTGAGTATAGACATCTACAAATGAAAAAGGCTGAAGAGCCTGACTATCTACAACATTCGATCAAGATCGTAGCTGAGGCACAAGCTACTTGTCGAAGTCCACAAGACACTAATAAGACCGAAGTCTCCACTGCAAAAAACATAAATAAAGCAACATGAGTACAAAGGTACTCAGCAAGACTTACATCAGATCCTATCATACATGCATTTGTATCAAGAGGGTAATGTTGGGTTTAGTTGCAGCAAGCCAGCTTTGACTCTGTGGCTATCTTGTTCTACGACTACCAGAACTTCTTTGAGGTGATATGGCGCACACGAGTCCACTAATCACCACACAATACACTACTATGGAATCATCCCCGTCTCCCTACGAGAAGGCCATCCATAGCACTCACACTTGTCTTGAGCATTTTAGAGTATCCACTTCAAGTTGTCTATGTACCATGTAAGCATCCAAGAAGTCCATAACCGCGGAACCGGCTATTCGAATAGATCATGTTAACCCTGCAGGGGTGTACTTCTTCACAAACGCTCTCGCCACTTACCGCCATGCACATGTCATGTATCTCGGCAACCTTCCAGCGGAAGCCTGGCGAGGGTGTCGGCCACGACCTGACTAACCACACAAGACTCTAGTCCAGGCTTATCGCGTATTCGGGTTCCATTCGCAAGGAGATCCGGCCGGGGTGTCGCTCACGGCCCCAAATGATGTGTGCATGGTTCCGAAGCCCACCTCGCCGGATGGATCTACGCTTGGTACACCATGCCACTTGTGCCTAGTCTGTCCCAAGCCCACCCGGCCGGGTGCCACTTGGTAGACTACTAACACTACCTACAAACACCAGAAACTAGTTGCAACTCCTAGACAGAGATCAAGTTGGTTAATAAGTCGAGAGGGGCACTTAAGCGTTCCAATGTGTGGTAGTAGCTAGTCATTGGACAACATACACAGAACTCAGTGCTTAAGGACGGTTCCAGTGAGACAACCCACCATGTACTCCTACATGGCCACTCACCGCTACCTTTACCAAATCGTGTTCACACGTTCACTCTCAGCATCAGAACATAGAGCACTGTACTCCAATTCATTCCCAATGAATTAGACCTGACACAACTCTAAGCAATAGCAGGCATGGCATGGTAGGAACACAACATGGCTCAATCAACTCCTACACATGCTAGTGGGTTTCAACTATTTACTATGGCAATGACAGGTCATGCAGAGGAATGGGTTCAACTACCGCAGCACAAAGTAGCAGATGAATCATTGTTGTCCTAATGCAATAATTGAGAGCAGGAGCGAGAGAGTAGGATTGTATCGGAATGAACAAGGGAGTTTGCTTGCCTGGTAGATCAACAAGGAAGGCACAGCTTCACAGACAGGTACTCTGGAACGGACTCCGGAGCAGGACCTATCGAGAAGGAACAGTGTCGGCAATCAATAAACAATCATATGCAACAATATGATGCATGAACATGGCATGAATATGTGATGTTGTTTGAGCTAATGCAACTAGTATTCAAACTGAATGAAGTCCATTTGAATCAAGGGTTCAAATGCAACTCCAAATTAAGCTCTTATATATGCCATTTTAGTGTTTCATTTATACAGTAGGTATAAATTGGTTTTTCATGCATGAAACTAGTACAGATTGCATTTTTCTGATAATTTTTCATATATAAATTATCTCAATCTAAGCTACGGTTGAATTTCTATGATTTTTTTGAAGTTTAAAGCATTTTCTGGAATTTCCTCATTTAATATAAATCCAGAAAATAAATAATTGCGTCAGCACTGCGTCATGCTTGCGACAGCAAGTTAACAATGCTGACTGGTCAAACCTGACGTGTGGGGTCCACACGTCAGTGACACGGGTTAAACAGGGGGGTTAGTTTTATCTTAATTAAAGGATTAGTGGCACTGGGCCCACTGGTCAGTGTCAGGGGGTTAAATAAGCCGTGATTAGCACTAAGCTAATCACCTAACGGGCCGGGCCCACGTGGCAGGGCTCAGGCGACGGGGCTCGCCGCCGGTGATCTCTGGACATGGAGGAGTCCGCGCCACAGGCCACTGGGACGGCGTCTGAGAGCACTGGGGCGTAGCCCGTGCTCTCGCGCATCTGGTGGGGCAGGTGGGAGGAGCTGGGGGGTGGAGCTCGCCGGAGCGAAGCTCACGGTGGCGGCCGGAGCTCAGGCTCGAGCAGCAGCGGGGCTGGAGGGCGCTAGAAGAGCAGGGGAGAAGGGGGGTTCGACGGCGGGGCTCACAGCGGTCTCATCACATTCCAAATTGCAAACATGTTCACGCCGATCAAAATCTAAATGGTTTCCCACTTAGGAGCGTATTAGTACTCGGTTATAAATACTACTACTCCAAGATGATTGCACATTCCTCCTCAACTCATCATCCACAAAAACAAACAAGTCATTCATCATCGTTCCCTTGCGTCTGGCATGGCCAGCGTGAGTTCTGGGTCGAGAGATTGCCACCAGCGAGAGGCGAGCATGGAAGCGGAAACACGAGAGATGTCTCGCCTCGCCACAAAAGCAGCCGACATGTCCTGCTGCACGGCCGTAGCAGCACAGAGGTCCCACCACGCCATTGATGCAGCAGACTGGTGTGGCCGCACCGCGGATGCAGCGGAGTTATCAGGTCGCGGCGCGGAAGCAGCAGAGATGTCCTCCCGCGCCGCGGCGGCCTGGGAAATTGTCTTGCAGGTAGGCGAGGACTCTTACAGGCGCATGCATGCGATCGTCCATAGCCAGATGGATCAGATCTCCGGCTGGGCGAGGTTGCAACACGACATGAAAGCCTTGTTTGAATAGGCTACCGGCGTCATTCGGCAACTAAGGGAGAGCAATGAGAAGCTCCAGGCCGAGCGCGACCTACTGAGGGCGAAGATCGTCAGAAGTGAGGAGCAGCAGGAGGAGACCACTGCCTTGTTGAAGAGGACCAGCGTCATCGTCGAGAAACTTATGGACGAGAATGTCATGTTGTGCATGAAGCGCAAAAGGCTGGTGGAGGAATTTGTGAATACTCTCAAGAAGCATATTGAGGACTGGAAAGAGCTCATCGCCGCTCGCCATGAAGACTAGTTCCAGCGGCCTGCAGTAACACATCGAGAAAGTAGAGTTCAGCGAGCTAGATCATTGTCTTCCTTCTTCTTTTGCCCTTGTGTATTTCAGGCATTGCCGCATGTGGCTTTTTTAATTATGTTCCTAAGTATGTAAGACAATTATTATCCACTGTCATCATCCTTATATTCATCATAAGGATCCGTGCAAAACTTTCTTCTCAGATTTTCATTTTTCTCTCTTAAATCTCAGTCCAGCGAGACATAGCCACGCCATGAAACAGGGGCTCGAGCACCATTAATGGAGACGTTGGGAGGGAGGTGCATGGCGGATAGACGTCAAAGGGATCTCCTCCCGATGAGCACGCGAAGGGGTCTGATCGCACGCCTCCCGTACTCAAATAGCTACCCCGCACGGCACCTCCTAGCTAATAAAAAGGGGATGCGTGGCGGCACGTAATTGGTAAGTAGAACGCCCACGGTTTCAATAATAGTTGCGTTTCTGATTTGTAACGTGACAGCCCTTGTTCCAAAATGACTTTGTTGATTGTTAATGTGTGAGCCTCCGCAAACGGGACAGAAAAATTACTACAGCATGTTGGTGCCATGTCATGACACCATGCCAAGTTTCATGATTTTCAGGCGTGTTTTGGATTTACAGGAATTCAAAAACAAAGTTTCTCAATCTTTCTGGCCGAGCCACGACGCCCAGATGATTGAATTTCAATTCCATTTCTCGCATGGGACCTAGAAATTCACCCAAGGACACACATGTGATTTTCCAACCAACTTTGGTGCACTGGAGCATGTGCTTGTAGTTAAAATTTGAATTATGCACATTAAATGCCCAGAAATTCAATTAATGTATAAAAAGGCCAAAAGAACCCGGAATAATTCCAAAATTTAGCACGATACTTCTATTTGGTTTAATCTGCCTGTGTAAAAAAACTAAGGCGGGAGAAGGCAGTGTACGTATGTCGTTTCGCACACAGAGGTGACACGTTCCCTCTTGGAACCATGAGCCTTCTTGAGAGAAGCTCCGGTTTGCAAGAAGCTTATACCAAAGCTTATCCCAATTCGGCCAAAAAACTTACCGCAGCATGTTGGTGACATGTCATGGCACCATGCCAAGTTTCATGATTTTCAGGCGTGTTTTGGATTTACATGAATTAAAAAACCAAGTTTCTCAATCTTTCCGGCCGAGCCACGACGCCCATATGTTTGAATTTCATTCCCATTTCTTGCATGGGACCTGGAAATTCACCCAAGGACTCACATGTGATTTTTCAACCAACTTTGGTGCACTGGAGCATGTGCTTGCAGTTCAAATTTGAATTATGCATATTAAATGCCCAGAAATTCAATTAATGTATAAAAAAGTCCAAACGAACCTGGAATAATTCCAAAATTTAGCATGATACTTCTATTTGGTCTAATCTGCCGTGTAAAAAAATTAAGGCGGTTGAAGGCAGTGTATGTATGTCGTTTCGCACACGGAGGTGGCACACATTCCCACTCATAACCATGAGCCTTCTTGAGAGAAGCTCCGGTTTGCAAGAAGCCTATACCAAAGCTTGTCCCAATTCGGCCAAAAAACGCAGCATGTTGGTGCCATGTCATGACACCATGCCAAGTTTCATGATTTTCAGGTGTGTTTGGATTTACATGAATTAAAAAAACCAAGTTTCTCAATCTTTCCGGCTGAGCCACGACGCCGAGATGTTTGAATTTAATTCTCATTTCTTTCATTGGGACCTAGAAATTCACCTAGGGACACACATGTGATTTTTCAACCAACTTTGGTGCACTGGAGCATGTGCTTGTAGTTCAAATTTGAATTATGCACATTAAATGGCCAGAAATTCAATTAATGTATAAAAAGGCCAAACAAACCCAGAATAATTCCAAATTTTAGCACGATACTTCTATTTGGTCTAATCTTCCTGTGTAAAAAAATTAAGGCGGGAGAAGGCAGTGTACGTATGTCGTTTCGCACACAGAGGTGACACGTTCCCTCTTGGAATCATGAGCCTTCTTGAGAGAAGCTCTGGTTTGCAAGAAGCTTATACCAAAGCTTATCCCAATTCGGCCAAAAAACTTACCGCAGCATGTTGGTGACATGTCATGGCACCATGCCAAGTTTCATGATTTTCAGGCATGTTTTGGATTTACATGAATTAAAAAACCAAGTTTCTCAATCTTTCCGGCCGAGCCACGACGCCCATATGTTTGAATTTCATTCCCATTTCTTGCATGGGACCTGGAAATTCACCCAAGGACTCACATGTGATTTTTCAACCAACTTTGGTGCACTGGAGCATGTGCTTGTAGTTCAAATTTGAATTATGCATATTAAATGCCCAGAAATTCAATTAATGTATAAAAAAGTCAAAACGAACCTGGAATAATTCTAAAATTCAGCATGATACTTCTATTTGGTCTAATCTGCCGTGTAAAAAAATTAAGGCGGTTGAAGGCAGTGTATGTATGTCGTTTCGCACACGGAGGTGGCACACATTCCCACTCATAACCATGAGCCTTCTTGAGAGAAGCTTCGGTTTGCAAGAAGCCTATACCAAAGCTTGTCCCAATTCGGCCAAAAAACGCAGCATGTTGGTGCCATGTCATGACACCATGCCAAGTTTCATGATTTTCAGGTGTGTTTGGATTTACATGAATTAAAAAAACCAAGTTTCTCAATCTTTCCGGCTGAGCCACGATGCCGAGATGTTTGAATTTAATTCTCATTTCTTTCATTGGGACCTAGAAATTCACCTAGGGACACACATGTGATTTTTCAACCAACTTTGGTGCACTGGAGCATGTGCTTGTAGTTCAAATTTGAATTATGCACATTAAATGGCCAGAAATTCAATTAATGTATAAAAAGGCCAAACAAACCCAGAATAATTCCAAATTTTAGCACGATACTTCTATTTGGTCTAATCTTCCTATGTAAAAAAATTAAGGCGGGAGAAGGCAGTGTACGTATGTCGTTTCGCACACAGAGGTGACACGTTCCACTCGGAACCACGAGCCTTCTTGAGAGAAGCTCCGGTTTGCAAGAAGCTTACACCAAAGTTTGTCCCAATTCAGCCAAAAAAATTACCGCAGCATGTTGGTGCCATGTCATGACACAATGCCAAGTTTCATGATTTTCAGGCGTGTTTTGGATTTGCATCAATTAAAAAACCAAGTTTCTCAATATTTTCGGCCGAGCCACGATGCCCAGATGTTTGAATTTCATTCCCATTTCTTGCATGGGACCTAGAAATTCACCCAAGGACACACATGTGATTTTTCAACCAACTTTGGTGCATTGGAGAAGGTGCTTATAGTTCATATTTGAATTATGCATATTAAATGACCAGAAATTCAATTAATGTATAAGAAAGTCCAAACGAAGCCGGAATAATTCCAAAATTTAACACGGCACTCATATAGTTCTATGTTGCCTCTGTAAAAAAAATAGGTGGGGAAGCAACGTATATCATTTCGAACACAAAGGTGACACGTCCCCCCTTAGGAACACAAAGGTGACACATCGGGCTGCTCTCACCACCCGCGTCGCCCAGACGGCGCCTGTCGGTGGACGCCCCCGTCGTTCCCCGTCGCCTGCCGCCAACACCGCTACCGGCCCAGCGGGGAACGAGCAGCAGGCCTCGTCCCTGCATCCTTTGGTGCGGCGGGAAGGCTGCACTGCCACCCCGTCGTTGACTCCAGCCGGTTCATCGTCCCACGCCCGTCGCGCCCCCACGGACGTGCACGCTGTGCTGCTCCTGGTGCGTGAGCTCCTGCACTACCGTCCTGTCGACAACCTCTACGAGGACTGGCTCGCCCGCATCACCGAGCTCGTCAACACCGCGGGGGGCTCTCCTTTGCCATCTCTCTCGCTGCCTCGCCCTTCGTCCTGCGGAGGAGGCGAGGATCAGGAGGTGCCTCCGCCACCTCCTCCCCAAGAAGGCGCCCTAGCTCCAAGGCGCGCGGCCCCAGGACGAGATCCTCCGCGTCCGGCGCTTGCGCGACAAGAAAGGAGTTGCCAGGAAATCCCTCGTCCCCAAGAAGGTGCCCGCGTGCTCCCAGCACTGGTGCACCATGACCGCATCCCTGCACCGCCACGTCAAGACCCCGCGCTACTCCAGGCAGCGGTGCGCGGGAATCCCCAGGAGCAAGCCCCACATCAGCAAAGAGCTCTGGTGGCCACCGCAGGCTGTCGCGCCTTCCCCGCCGAGCTGCGCAGCATCGCATGGCCCGGCAAGTTCAAGCCGGACCTGCCTCCTCGCTACGACGGTACTGCAGACCCTGCAGAGTTCCTCCAGCTCTACAAGCTGGGCATCGAAGCTGCCAACGGGGACGAAAAGGTCATGGCGAACTGGTTTCCCATGGCGCTGAAGGACGGTGCCCGCAGCTGGCTCCTGAACCTGGCTCCTGGCACGATCTCCTCTTGGGACGAGATGTGCACCCGTGTCATCGCCAACTTCCAAGGCGCTCGCGACCGGCCCCCGGCCATGAGTGACCTGCGCCGCATCAAGCAACAGCTTGAGAGACCCTGGAGAAGCACATCCAGCGCTTCAACAACGCCCGCCTCAAGATCCCCAGGGTGACTGAGGAGGCCATCATCTCAGTCTTCTCCGATGGCGTGCGCGATGTCAAGATAAAAGAGGAGCTAGCAATCCATGCAGACCTGTGCACATCCCTGGAGCTGTTCAACTTGGCGACCAAGTGCGCCAGGGATGAGGAAGGGCACCTCTCCCTCCTCGAGCTTCCGGCTGCCGATCCAGAAGAGAAGAAGCCCAAGGTCAAGGACGTGAAGCGTAAGGGAGCTGTTGTGCTCGCAGCGGATCCAGACACCAAGCGAGGCAGGGATCAGCCTGAGTCATCCAAGGGCAGTCGGTACTGCGTCTACCACAACCTTCACACCCACAACACCAACAAATGCTAAGAACTGAGGGCCGTGCGAGATTGGCGTATCGGCCGATGCCCCGACCGCAACGATCGGGGCTACGGCCGAGGAGGAGGAAGAGGTGGAGGACGATGGAAAGACCGTGGCTCTCGCCAAGGATGGCGTGACCGACCTCGCGAAGACCGCTGGCAGGACCAGCCTCACGAGGGAGGATGGAGGGATCAGCCTCGTGAGAATCGCCCTCAACGCAACGCAGGCCTCCCTCCTCTGCCACCACCGCCGAGGAGGAATGAAGACCATCATCAGGACGAGGGAGCTAGGGGCTTCCAGGAGCCACGCGCCATCGCTTGCATCCTGGGCGGCGCTCAGGCCCCAGCCTCTCAGCGCATCTTCAAGCAGTTTGCTCGCGAGGTGAATGTCGTCCTCCCCAAGCTTGAGGCCACGCGCCCTCTCAAGTAGTCTGCGTGCGCTATCACATTCAACTCAGCGGATCAGCTCAAATGTGCAGCAACGGCCGGAGTCCTCCCGATGCTTTGCTCCCCAGTCATCAGCAATGTGCAAGTCACCAGGACCCTCATCGATGGCGGAGCTGGACTCAACGTCCTGTCCGTCGAGACATTCAACAATCTGCAAGTGCCATACGATCAGCTTCAGCCGACCAAGCTTTTCTCAGGAGTCACTGATGGTTCCACCGTTCCAATAGGGCAAGTTCGCCTTCCTGTCACCTTTGGGCAGCACAACAACGACCACACCGAGCTCATTGACTTTGACGTCACCCTGCCATACAATACCATCCTCGGGTATCCAGCCCTGGCCAAGTTCATGGCGGTGACTCACCATGGCTACAATGTTCTCAAGATGCCAGGAAGCGGTGGAGTCATCACAGTGCCCTGTGAGGAAAGGGATGCAGTGTGTTCTCTTGAGCATGCCTTCCAGGCCGCGGCAATCGAAGACCCAGATCACAGGAGCGGGAGACTTCTCGAGGCGGTACCTAAGAAGAAGAAGGCTTCACCTGGTCCAAACCCTCATGAGGCAGGCACCTCTGGAGGTGTTGCGTCAGGATCCGCGCCCGTTCAAGGGGCGCCACCCTCTGTCGCATAGGAAGGCATGCCCGGCGCCCTCCTCGGGCAGGGCTCGGGGCTGTGTCTTGGAGACCCACTGACTTTGCCAAGGTCACGAGGGAGGCGCTCGGGCACCACTTGGAGGCGTGCTTCAAAGCACGTTTGCCTCGGGAAGGTATGTGGCAAGAAGGGCCAAACCCTCAGGAGTTCATCGCGAGGAACATTCAGGAGCTACAGGAGTCAAGAGTCATGCGCGGCAGCCGCCGCTTGCCCGCCGTGGCCCCACATCCAAGCGAGGATGGTGGGCTGCGCGTCTGCATCGATGTACCAGGGCTCAACCGAGCCGCGTCTCAGGTGCGCCTCTAGCCTTCACGCGTGGGGCGTTGTGAGGGTCCACCACACAGCTACGCTCGTATGCCTTTCGGCCTGTCGAACGCGGTCGCCGCTCGTCAGCACCTGCTGAGGAGCATTCTGGAGGCTCAGGAGGTCAGGCATCGTGCGGTCCTGGTGGAGACGAAGATGGCCCTCGAAGATCCTCCCGTGCCCTCGGAGCCTCCCAAGGATCTAGGTCCTAGGAACTCGTGAGGGTCGGCTTCCTCACCACGCGTTGTCAGCTACTTCAGCATCACTTCATCTCCAACGGTATCAGGTGACATCTTTCAAAGTTCCATTTTCAGCTGGGAGCGCCCGCAGGGCTGCATCGTTCCCAGGTCGCGTGGGTTCGTCCCTGCAGCATGTATCTATTTTGCTTATGCTCTTTACCTACCTGGTTGGGGGCGCCCCTCGGGCTGCATTATCCCCAAGCTACTCGGGCCTGACCCAGTGGCATTTACTTTTTCCGCATCTATCTAAATGGATCTGCTTCTTCATGCTTAACCTACTTGACTTAATCGCCTGCTCGATTGACACCTACCTTTGGAGCTGCTCGCTCTGGCACGACACTTGCGCATGGGTCCGTCCTTGCAACACCGACAAATCTAAGTGGTCGAGCTCTGGCCGCGGCAGCCCCGCAAGGCGACACCTCACCAGGCCCTCAATGCCCCAATCACTCCCTCGGAGCGACGAATGGTTGGCTAGCAACCGTAATGACAGACCTTATTTCCCCTCGTGATTGATATGTAGGACCCGCTCCAGGAGTAACGCTGGGGACGTCGCGAGCTTTCTCTCTATCTCTCCGGCACGATCCGCTTGCACGTTAAAAGGGGGGCGCCTGAGCATCGCGACTCATGGGCTCTTACTGGCTCTCCAGCCCTCACCCCCTAGCCTTGACCCACAGCATAGCGACCTGTCATACCAGCGGCGGCTGAGCTCGCTCAAGGGCCAGGACATGAGGACGTAGAGAATTAAGGAAAGTGCGGGGGAAAGGGAAGAAGCTCACGAGGGCCTAACCTAGCAACACCTCAGCTGCCGCCATGCAGGCCCGGCACTTCGCCGAAAGCCACTCCAAACCTACAAGATAAGTCGCGCAAAAATAGATTCGACTCGGCCCTAAAGCCTCGCCTATTGTAGCTCTGTCACGGCAACGTTGCCTGCCTTTCTTGCTCGGCGGAGGCTGCTTGAGCGCTAAAGGGGACCTCATGAGCATCGCTACTCAGGGGCTCTTACTGGACCATGGGCCGCTCACCTCCCGGCCTTGACCACGGCATCATGACCTGGCATACCAGCTACGGCAGAAGCCTGCCTAGGGACCGGGACCTGTCAGGGTAGAGCACCAAGCCCTCGTGAGGAAAGAAAGGGGGAGACGAGCCGGGACAGGACAAGCATCTTGCATCGATTCATAATAAGGATATAATATTCAAAAAAGACATGGCCAGCGCCTTACATACCCCCGCGGGGTGGTACTACAATTCCTCGCAGGGAACAAAGGGTGCTAATCCTAAGGAACGCTAACTACGTGCGCCTCCGCAGGAGACACCATCATCAACAGTGGGCCGTCAGGCAGTGGCGCCAACCCCATCCAGATCAGTGGCGTCGGCGGCTTGATGCAGCTGCCCTGCTCCGGGAGCGACACGAGCTCGGGGGCTCGTAGCCATCGTCGCTCTTCTCCGGAGTTGCGTGAAGCTCGGCGGAGTCGCTGGACCCTCCGGCCCCTATGCTATTGCCTGAGGAGTTGTCGCGGAAGTGGTTGGCGGGCCTGGTCCTCGCCATGACGGTGCCCCGGCCGCCTTTCTCGGGGTAGCATTCCAGCCGGGGTCCTTCCGCGTCAAAGACCTTGAAGAATATCAAGGAGGCGCCAGCGTATTCGAGGTGGATTACGAGGGCGCCCCCTGTCTGGCAGACCTGGGCGATCTCGCCCCAGCCACGGGTCATGTAGACCTTGCCCAGAGCGATAACCTCAACCTCCGCTCCGGTCGCAGGGGTACTGCAGTCAGCGTGCTGCAGCCAGAGCTCAAGAGGCCCCCTCGGTGGGATCTCGAAGGCGAAGGAGGGAGGAAGGCGAATCCAAGATCGAGGAGGCATGGCGGCGTGGAGCACGAGCTTGCGAGAGGATCCCTCGGCGTGGACTCCAGGAGGAACGACACGCACCGCCGTAACCCGCCGGCGTCTGTAGCGGCACCGTCGGTGTTTCTCGGTGTCTTCTTCTCCAGGGCCCTCGATGTGGGCGTACAAGGGCAGCAGGAACCCAGGCGGCGGCCGCTCGTACCAGGGCCTCGACGCCTCCTGCCGAGCACCATCATCTCGGCGGCAGAGGACTAGCCACTTCTTCGGTGGAAGCGGGTCGGGACCCTCTCGGGGGGCCTTCCCCTTCTCTTCTGCAGAAAACCGGCGTATTGGTTGTCACATCCCTAGTTCTGGCCTGACCTATGCTAGTTTCCATGTGAGCATCATGTTTATATTCAAATGAAACTTGAATTGAGGAATTTTCAAAAGCCTCAGAAGTCCTCTAAAAATAACCAACATTTAAATCTCATCAAATGAGTCCAAGAAAATGTTCATGTTATTCTGCAAAAATATTGGCATGAGGTAAAATTCAAACCAATATTTTTGGAATCACAGAAATATTTACTTTGGGCCTTTGACTTAAACCAATGACATATTTGAGTTGAATTTATTTCTGTTATATAAGAAATAAAGTTCAAATATTTTTGTAAGTTTCCTGTGACCTTGGACTAGTTCCTGAGCTCACATACAATTTACAGAAAGTTAAAAAAATGATTTGATGTTTTAAATCAAATCAAAACCAATTGCAGAAAATAGAAAACATTAATAAATAGAAAAACCAGAGAGAGAGAGAGAGAGCTTACCTGGGGCACTTACCTAGCGCCACCAACCGGCCCAGCACTACAGCTGGCCGGCCCAGCCCACCACCGCCTCCTCCCTGTCGCCTTCCTCCCCAGGCCAATAGGCAGAGCGCGTGCTCGCCGCGCGTGCACACGCGCCCGAGCCACCTCCTGCCTGGCTGCCTGCATCCCCAACGCCCTGGACGCCTCCATGCGTCACCACGCATCACCCCAGACCCTCTCACCCACTTCCTCGTCCTCATCCCCTCCTCTCTCTCGCTCTGCACCTCGTGCCGAGTGCCACCATCGCCACCGACGCCGTTCGCCGCGGCCACCGGCCACCCCTCGCCCTGCCGCTGAGCTCAGGAGCTCCGCCTCGACCCCCTCTTCCTCCCCACCGATCCACGCCCCTCCGGAAGCCCTGCAGCGTCGTCCTCAAGCTCATCTTCAACCTTCGGCCGCCGTCAACCTCATCGTCGATTCGCCGCCGTTCATGCTTCCCCGAGCCCGCTGAGCTTCTCCCCCGACCCCTTGTGAGCTCCTTAACCTTCCCCTATGCTCGCCCCCCTCCGTTTCTCTCCGCTAGCCCGATTCCGCCGGAGCCGAGAGCTCATCGCCGCCGGCCATGATGCCGCCGTTGTTTTAGCCACCACAGCTCGCGCCTGAGCGCGTCAACGCGTTCAGTTCCTTCCCAGGAGCACGCCGCTCCCACCAGCTCCTCCTCCCGAGCACCCTAACGCCGAGCTCAAACTAACCCAAACTCCGGCCGCCGAGGTCGACGCCGTGCTCAACTCCGGCCACCTCGCGCCCCCCCACTTCCGCCGATAGATGCGCGCGAGCTCCAGCTAGTCGTAGAGACCAACCGTGGCTCGAACCGCAGCCTGTAGGCGAAACCCGAGCCTCGCCGCCGCCTCTGCTCGTCGCCGGCGGCTAAACGCCGGCCTAACAACTAGTTAGTATTAAGCTAATGACCACAGACTCACAGACATGTGGGCCCCGCTGCTTAATTAACTCTGGTTTAGCTTTTGTTTAGATTAAAATAACCACACGGGCCCCACAGGTCAGTTTGACCCGGCCACGTCACACGTTGACCGACCCCACACGTCAGTGCTGACTTGCTGACGTGGCCGTTGACCAGGCCCCACCTGTCATTGACACTGAACAGCACTGTGTCACTGACCAGTGGACCCCACTGGTCAGGTTTGACTGGGTCAGCCGCAGTTGACCGGCTGACGTCACAGTGATGCAGAGCTGACGCAATAAGTCATTTTCTGGATTTAATTTAATTTAGGAAAATCTAGAAAATTGCCTAAACTTCTAAAAATCATAGAAAATCAACCGTAACTCCAAATGAGATAAATTATATATGAAAAATGATCAGAAAAATCCAATCTATCCATCTGTACCATTTTCATGCATGTTAGAACAACTTAAAGCTGCTGTATACAACAATTTGAATTAATGGCATTTGAAATTCATATATGGAGTTTGAATTTGAATCTTGGATTCAAACCAACTCCATTTAATCTGCTGCTAGTTGCATTAGCCCAAAACACATTCTTATTGCCATGTCATAGCATGCATCATATTGTGCATTGCATTGATTGTGTTTCTTCTTTGTTTGTCGGTGCTTGTCCCCTCTCAGTAAGACGTGTACCGACGATGTGATCGATGACACCAATGAAGAAATATACTATCTTCAGAAGTGACAGGCAAGCAAAACCTCCTTGTTCGTTCTGATACAATCCCACTCTCTCGCTCCTGCTCTCTTTTACTGCATTAGGACAATAACGATTCATCTGTTACTTGCTGCGGTAGCTGAATCCTTTATCCTCTGCATGACCTATCATTGCCACAGTAAATAGATGAAACCCACTAGCATGAGTAGGAGTTGTTTGAGCCCTGTTGTGCCTACTCATTCATGCTTGTTTGTCATGCCTGCTACTGCTTAGAGTTGAGTCAGGTCTGATTCATCGGGGATGAATCAGAGGTGTGTGAACATGTCCTACTGTGTATGAGCTAAGTGTGTGAACACGATTTGGTAAAGGTAGCGGTGAGAGGCCATGTAGGAGTACATGGTGGGTTGTCTCATTGAATCCGTCCTTAGGATCTGAGTTCTGTGTTTGTGATCCATGATTCAGCTACTACCATGCATTGGGCCCTGAAATATGACCCTGCTCGACTTCTTAATCACCCGTGTCCTCTGTCCAGGAGTTGCAAGTAGTTTCTGGTGTTTGTAGTATGCTGGAGGCCGTGGGCAGCGCTGACCCGAGGGGTGGGCTGTGATGCAGTAGGCACGTGGCATGGTGTACCAGGCGCCCGTTTGGTGTCTCGGGAACCCTGCACACATCGTTTGGGGCTGTGAGCGAAACTCCGGCCGGATCTCCTCGCGGATGGAACCCGAATAGGCGATAAACCTGGACTAGAGACTTGAGTGTTTAGGTAGGTCGTGGTCTACACCCACGTCGGCTTTCGCTTGAAGTCTGCCGAGCACATGTCGTGTGCAGACGCTAAGTGGTGGAAACATGTATGAAGAAGTACACCCCTGCAGGGTTAACATCATCTATTCGAATAGCCGTATCCGCGGAAAAGGACATCTGGGTTGCCTGTATAGTTCATAGACAAGTGAAAGTGGATACTCTAAAATGCGCAAGATAAGCGTGAGTGCTATGGATGGCATTCTCGTAGGGAGACGGGAGCGGATCCATAGTGGTGTATTGATATGGTGAATATGTGGACTCGTGTGCGCCACCTCAAAAGAGTTACTTGAAGTCATAGTTCAGGATAGCCACCGAGTCAAAGCTGGCTTGCTGCAGTTAAACTCCACCATCCCCTTTGTTGATAATAATGCATATGTAGATAGTTCCGATGTAAGTCTTGCTGGGTACATTTGTACTCACGTTTGCCTATTTTATGTTTTGCAGAGAGACTTCAGTCTCACTAGTAGTTCCGCTTGGACTTCGATGTTTAGCTTGTTACCTCAGCTACGATCTTGTGCCCCCGGCAGGATCTGGTAGATAGTCAGGCTTCTCAGCCTTTTTCATTTGTAGATGTCTGTACTCAGACATGTTAAGCTTCCGCATGTGTTTGACTTGTATGCTCTGAATGTTGGGTCGTGAGACCCATGTTTGTAATATCTCGCTCCTCGGAGCCTATTGAATAAAATACTTGAGTTGTAGAGTCATGTTGTGATGCCATGTTGTATTTGCACATATCGAGCATATTTTGTGTATGCTATTGAAATGCTTGGTATGTGTGGATCTGACTATCTAGTTGTTTATCCTTAGTAGCCTCTCTTACCGGGAAATGTCTCCTAGTGCTTCCACTGAGCCATGGTAGCTTGCTACTGCTCCGGAACACTTAGGCTGGCCGGCATGTGTCCTTCCTCGTTCCTGTGTCTGTCCCTTCGGGGAAATGTCACGCGATGAGTACCAGAGTCCTGTTAGCCCGCTACAGCCCGGTTTACCGGAGTCCTGTTAGCCCAGTTGCTACAGCCCGGATTCACTCGCTGATGACCGACACGTTCGTTGTTGGGTCATGTATGCCTATCTCTGTAAGTTAGTGCCACTTTGGGTTCATGACTAGCCATGTCAGCCCGGTTCTTTGTCATATGGATGCTAGCGGCACTATCATATACGTGAGCCAAAAGGCGCAAACGGTCCCGGGCCAGGTAAGGTGGCACCCGTGGGAATACCGTGCGTGAGGCCGCAAAGTGATATGAAGTGTTACATGCTAGATCGGTGTGACTTAGGATCGGAGTCCTAACATTGGTGCCATTGGCGTGATGTGAAGCAAGGGCGGGGGACAAGAAGAAAGGAGTAGCAGGGAGAGATGAGCTGGGACTTGTCAAGTCGTGCGGTTGCAGAGGCATCATGGGGAAGCGGAGACGCCCACGTCCAATCAATCACCAGGCCGCGCCCAAGGCCGCAGGCTATTGGGGCCCGCGGTGCTTCACACTTGCCCCTTCGCTTGTCTGCTAAGACAAGTCCGGGCGCGCCTTGGGCCCGGGGGCTACTATCGGCGTTCTGGGAACGGGGGTCCCCAGACTTGCCGGCCTGCGGCCTGCAGCGTGGCTCAAGTGGGGGCCCAATGCAGCCCAGCTTCATCGGCTCAAGCTCAAGACCCTCGCGAGGGGCCAAGCACGAGGCGGACGACAGGGAGCTTCCTCAGGAGCAGCCTCCTCAGGCAGGCTCGCGAGGAGGCGGAGAGATCAAGGCAAGGGCACCTCGTGAGGAGCCCGTGATGCAAGCCATGACGATCGAGAGCAGGCGGGCGCCAGGCGGGCGCCGGCCTGCGTAGTGTCCTTGTTTTCCCTTCGGTGCAAAGGGGGCAAGCACAGGCCAAGGCATCAGGCAAAGGTTACCGTTTCGGTGCAACAAGACCAAGACCAGCAGGCGGCGGGATGGAGGTCATCGTGGAGCCCAGGACAGCGTCATCGTTAGAGCCTTTGGCAGCCGAAGACCAACTTTAGTCAGGATAAGTGTACTAGATGTTCCCCTTCAAAATGGCCAATTGTTGGCGCCCTTGCCGCTCATTATTTGGGAAGAGGCCCAGGGCCTCCCTCTATAAATAGAGCTAGCCACTACAGAGTAGAGGCATCTGGTAGACGGATCAATCAGAGGGAGAGAGAGAGAGGTGACTGAACTCACCCAAGCAGTTCATCGCACCAGCTCAAGAACAGCCCCTTGCGAGGCTGTTCTCCCTTTGTATTGTTCATCATCAGCCCCTGAGGCAATCCACCACACCACACACTGGAGTAGGGTATTACACCACAATGGCGGCCTGAACCAGTATAAATCTCGTGTCCCTTGTGTGTTCTTCTTTCTAGCCTAGATCCTTTGCGAGACTTCGAGACGTGAGCCGGTAGGGGAAAGATCTCCATGCACACCCCAGAGTTCGAACCTCAAGGGTCTGCCGGAACCCGAAATCCGACTGTAGGGATTGCCATGCAACGGATGCACTAGAGCTATAAATGAATGAAACCTCAACAATAGAAAACTAGTGGGTGTGCATCCAACTCGCTTGCTCACGAACACCTAGGGCATTTGAGGAAGCCCGTCGTAGGAATATACAAGCCAAGTTCTATAATGAAAAATTCCCACTAGTATATGAAAGTGACAACATATGAGATTCACTATATGAAAACATGGTGATATTTCGAAGCACAACATATGAGACTCGCTATATGAAGAACATGGTGCTACTTTGAAGCACAAGTGTGTAAAAAGAGATAGTAACATTGCCCCTTTTAATTTATTTATTTATTTTCTTTTTCTTTTTCTTCTTCTTCTTTTTTATTTTTTTCTTTGGCCTTTCTTTTTTTTCTTTTCTCCTTCCTTTTTTTGGGGGGACAATGCTCTAATAATGATGATCATCACACTTTTATTGATTACAACACATGAATTACAACTCGAAACTAGAACAAGATATGACTCTATATGAATGCCTCCGGCGGTGTACCGGGATGGTGCAATGAATCAAGAGTGACATGTATGAAAAATTATGCATGGTGGCTTTGCCACAAATACGAGGTCAACTACATGATCATGCAATGGCAATATGACAAAAGTAATGTATGTCATGATGATAAACGGAACGGTGGAAAGTTGCATGGCAATATATCTTGGAATGGCTATGGAAATGCCATAATAGGTAGGTATGGTGGCTGTTTTGAGGAAGATATAAGGACGTTTATGTGTGATAGAACGTATCATATCACGGGGGTTGGATGCACCAGCGAAGTTTGCACCAACTCTCAAGGTGAGAAAGGGCAATGCACGGTAGCGAAGAGTCTAGCTATGCTGGAAAGGTAAAAGTGAGCATAATCCATGGACTCAACATTAGTCAAAAGAACTCATATACTTATTGCAAAAATTTAGAAGTCATCAAAAACCAAGCACTACGCGCATGCTCCTAGAGGGATAGATTGGTAGGAAAAGACCATCGCTCGTCCCCGGCCGCCACTCATAAGGATGCACAATCCAGGTACACTTCATGTTTCAAATTTGTTACACATCTTTAACCATATGTGCATGCTACGGGACTTGCTAACTTCAACACAAGCATTCTTTAAATTCATAATCACTCAACTAGCATGACTTTAATATCACTACCTCCATATCTCAAGACAATTATGAAGTATCAAATTGATCATAGCATCCAATTCACTTTCTATGATAGTTTTTATTATACCCAACTTGGATGCCTACCATTCTAGGACCAATTTTATAACCATAGCAAATACCATGCTGTTCTAAAAGACTCTCAAAATAATATAAGTGAAGCATGAGAGACTAGCAATTTCTACAAAATTAAGCCACCGCCGTGCTCTAAAAGATATAAGTGAAGCACTAGAGCAAAAACTATCTAGCTCAAAAGATATAAGTGAAGCACATAGAGTATTCTAATAAATTATAATCAAGTGGGATTCTCCCAAAAGGTGTGTACAGGAAGGATGATTGTGGTAAACTAAAAAGAAAAGACTAATATCATACACGACGCTCCAAGCAAAACACATATCATGTGGCGAATAAAAATATAGCTCCAAGTAAACTTACCGATGAACAAAGACGAAAGAGGGGATGCCATCCGGGGCATCCCCAAGCTTAGGCTCTTGGTTGTCCTTGAATATTACCTTGGGTTGCCTTGGGAATCCCCAAGCTTAGTCTCTTTCCACTCCTCATTCCATAATCCATCGAATCTTTACCCAAAACTTGAAAACTCCACAACACAAAACTCAACACAAAACTCGTAAGCTCCATTAGTATAAGAAAATAAAACCACCACTTAGGTACTGTAATTAACTCATATAAATTCATATTGGTGTAATATCTAATGTATTCCAACTTCTCTATGGTTCATACCACTTAATAGTAGCCATAGATGCATCAAAATAAGCAAACAACACATAGAAAACAGAATCTGTCAAAAACAGAACAGTCTGTAGTAATCTGTATCAAACGTATACTTATGGAGCTACAAAAATCCTACCAAATTAGGAAGTCCTAAGAAATTTGTGTACCAATTCAGAGCAAAAAGAATCAGATCAAAATCACATTTCTGTGAATTATAAAAACTAATGTACTGGCTGCAAAAGTTTCTGATTTTCAGCAGGATCAATACAACTATCTCCGTAAGCTATCCTAAAGGTCTTACTTGGAACTTTATTGAAACAAAAGCTATAAAAATGATTACTACAGTAGCATAATCATGTGAACACACAAAAACAGTAAAGGTAAATATTGGGTTGTCTCCCAACAAGCGCTTTTCTTTAATGCCTTTCTAGCTAGGCATGATAATGACAATGATGCTCACATAAAAGATAAGGATTGAAACATAACGGGAGCATCATGAAGCATATGACTAGCACATTTAAGTCTAACCCACTTCCTATGCATAGGGATTTTGTGAGCAAACAACTTATGGGAACAATAATCAACTAGCATAGGAAGGCAAAACAAGCATAGCTTCAAGATTTTCAACACATGGAGATGAAACTTGACATTATTGCAATTCCTACAAGCATATATTACTCCCTCATAATAATGTTCAGTAGCATCATGAATGAATTCAACAATATAACCAGAACCTAAAGCATTCTTTTCATGATATACAAGCATAGAAAATTTACTACTCTCGACATAAGCAAAATCCTTCTTATTCGGAATAGTGGAAGTATCATAAAAGACTTGAATACTATAAATTGTTTCCACATTAAAAGAGTAATGTTCAGAAAAAGGGTAATCATAATTATGACATGTTTTATAAATATAATCATCACTACTTGTTATAGCATAAGTTTCATCACAATAATCATTGTAAGTAGCAACTTTGTTCTCATCATAGTCGATTGAAACCTCTCCCAAGATAGTGGAATCATCACTAAATAAAGTTGACACTCTTCCAAATCCACTTTCATATTCATCACAATAAAATTCAACATCCTCCAAAATATTGGGATCACTACTTCCTAAAGTTGACACTCTTCCAAACCAACTTTCATCAATATAATCATCATAGGTAAGAGGCATGCTATAATCATAACAACTTTGCATATCAAAACTTGGGATGCTAAAAATATCATCTTCATTAAACATAGCTTCCCCAAGCTTGGGACAAACATTAATTTCAGCAAATATATTCTCAAATATTTCATCCTTATCAAACATAGCTTCCCCAAGCTTGGGCCTTTTAATATCATAAGCATAATCACTCTCATCACTAAAAATATGGATAGCACCAATAGTATAGCAATTATCATCATCACAATTAGTAGTAGGAGCAACATCATTTGCGAGAGATACCTTTTTACCTTTATTGCTCATTCTTTTCTTTTTCTTCTTCACATTATGTGTGGGTTCAACCTTCTTCTTTGAGCTCCTTATTGATGAGATTGGTTGAATAGAAAGCTCCTCCTCGTTACCTGATTCATCATAAGAAATAATAGGAGGATGTTTGGAAGTCTCTTCCCTTTCATTAGTATTCTCTTCATCTTCTATTTGCTTTCTTTTCTTTAGGTAATTGGCAATATAAGGATTTTCAATGCAATTCACCGCACAAACCATATAAATCGTCTCTAGATCGAAATCAAGAAGGTTATAACGGGCAAATTTTGGAAGAAATTTAGTTAAACGTTTCATTTCTTCATAACCCATAAGCAAACTAAGTTCATTATAATGTGCAAGGGAAATCAAATCATCACAATTTTTGGACACGATTCGATCATGAAACAACTTGCATCGGAGATGTAAATGACCACTTTGATTGCAAAGTTCACAAGTACGGCCAAGGAAATATAAATTTTCAGCACTCTCCCTTAGCCTTTCTTGCAACAATTTAGTTTCTACATGCTTATGCCTCTTGCAATATCTATCTTCTCTATTTGGTGTATCTATGCAAACCCAATGCTCTCCACAAAAATCGACATGCTTATAAGAGACATTTTCAACATAACTAGTGCAATCATCATTAGTACTATGGATATTCAAGGAGTTCATATTAACAACATTTCAATCATGCTCATCATTCAAAGATTTAGTATCAAACATTTTATAGACTTCTTATTCTAGCACTTGAGCACAATTTTCCTTTCCATCATTCTCACGAAAGATATTAAAAAGATGAAGCATATGACACAAACTCAAAACCATTTTTTTGTAGTTTTCTTTTATAAGCTAAACTAGTGATAAAACAAGAAACAAAAAGATTCGATTGCAAGATCTAAAGATGTACCTTCAAGCACTCACCTCCCCGTTAACGGCGCCAGAAAAGAGCTTGATGTCTACTACACAACCTTCTTCTTGTAGACGTTGTTGGGCCTCAAAGTGCAGAGGTTTGTAGGATAGTACCAAATTTCCCTCTAGTGAATGACCTAAGGTTTATCAATCCGTAGGAGGCGTAGGATGAAGATGGTCTCTCTCAAACAACCCTGCAACCAAATAACAAAGAGTCTCTTATGTCCCCAATACACCCAATACAATGGTAATTTGTATAGGTGCATTAGTTCAGCGAAGAGATGGTGATACAAATGCAATATGGATGGTAGATATAGCTATTTATAATCTGAAAATATAAAAACAGCAAGGTAACTAATAATAAAAGTGAGCACGAACGGTATTGCAATGGTAGGAAACAAGGCATAGGGTTCATAGTTTCACTAGTGCAAGTTCTCTCAACAATAATAACATAATTGGATCATATAACTATCCCTCAACATGCAACAAAGAATCACTCCAAAGCCACTAATAGCAGAGAACAAACAAAGAGATTATGGTAGGGTACGAAACCACCTCAAAGTTATTCTTTCGGGTCGATCTATTCAAGAGTTCGTACTAGAATAACACCTTAAGACACAAATCAACAAAAACCCTAATGTCACCTAGATACTCCATTGTCACCTCAAGTATCCGTGGGCATGATTATATGATATGCATCACACAATCTTAGATTCATCTATCCAACCAACACAAAGTACTTCAAAGAGTGCCCCAAAGTTTCTACCGGAGAGTCAAGACGAAAACGTGTGCCAACCCTTATGCATAGGTTCATGGGCGGAACCCGCAAGTTGATCACCAAAACATACATCAAGTGGATCACGTGATATCCCATTGTCACCACAGATAAACACGGCAAGACATACATCAAGTGTTCTCAAATCCTTAAAGACTCAATCCGATAAGATAACTTCAAAGGGAAAACTCAATTCATCACAAAAGAGTAGAGGGGGAGAAACATCATAAGATCCAACTATAATACCAAAGCTCGCGATACATCAAGATCGTGCCATAGAGAGAACACAAGAGAGAGCGGGAGAGAGAGATCAGAGACATAGCTACTGGTACATACCCTCAGCCCCGAGGGTGAACTACTCCCTCCTCGTCATGGAGAGCATCGGGATGATGAAAATGGCCACCGGTGTGGGATTCCCCCTCCGGCAGGGTGCCGGAACAGGCTCCCAAGAGGTTTTTGGTGGCTACAGAGGCTTGCGGTGGCGGAACTCCCGATCTATCTTCGTCTTTGATGTTTTTAGGGTATATGAGAATATATAGGCGAAAAAAGTCGGTCGGGTGAGCCTCAAGGGGCCCACGAGACAGGGGGCGCTCCCAGGGGGTGAGCGCGCCCTCCTATCTCCTGGCCTCCTCGAACCTTCCCTGGCTTGTACTCCAAGTCTCCCGGATCATATCCTTTCCAAAAATCACGCTCCCGAAGGTTTCATTCCGTTTGGACTCCTTTTGATATTCCTTTTCTTCGAAACACTGAAATAGGTAATAAAATAGCAATATGGGCTGGGCCTCCGGTTAGTAGGTTAGTCCCAAAAATGATATAAAAGTGTAAAATAAAGCCCATAAACATCCAAAACAGGTAATATAATAGCATGGAACAATAAAAAAATTATAGATACGTTGGAGACGTATCATTCTCTAGCATTCTTTGTTTTGTTAACTATCTTATCTTGTAGTACATGTTTCTATTTTGCAATGTCGTGCTCAGGTAACTATTTTGGTTCATTTGGTCTGATGTCCATTTAACTGTTTGGTTCGGTTCTACAATTTGATTTTCATTTGCTGTGGGTACAATTTTGTATTGTTACGAATGTGAAATAAATGGAATTTGGATGTACTCAATACATATTCTGCTGATAGTATGACAACTCTCAGTTAACCTGATCAAGATCTTCCTTATGTGTGTTGCAGGGAAACAATGGGAGACACTGCGGTTTACCATCGAGGTTTGTTCAAGCACGGCCCTTTGGCTAATAGCACATTATTTTGCAGTTGCAGGAATCATTCTAATATTTAGGTTTCTTACAATTTGGTCTTGCACATGTAGGTCCTGCTGTCAGAGGCTTAGACCCACTGTTCCACCCATTTTGCATATGGGGAAATGAGATGTCCATGAATATCAGTCAAGTTAAGAAACTCAGAAAGATTGTTAGGATGAAGAAACTTGCGACGAATAAAAGCAAGATCTTTGTTTGCACAATGAAGAAGACATCAGTCAAGTATAGGATGGTACTAACTCTTTTACCTTGTTTTTACCCCTTGTGCCATCAGCCAACTATAGGATGGTACTAACTCTTTTACCTTGTTTGCATATCTTTGTTTTCAGCACTTTTCAAAGCAGTTCACCGATGATTATCTCTCAAATCACTTGCATGGTCAAGAGGCGATGAAGGTATTCATTCAACACCCACGGTACAATATTGAAGTCTTGCTGAAGAGGACGAAGGTTGGGCGGGCAATTATCCATAGCCACTGGCCTAAAGTTGCAAGGACATTCAACATCACTGAAGGCTCAATATTTGCCTTCCGCTTCTGCAGTTTCCAAGATGAGATTCATCTGTCTATTTACCGTGTATGATGCTACTTTCCAAAGGTTTTTGACGTTGCATGTGAAACTTGGTGTTGTTGTGTAATGGCGGAACTAAGTGCCGAAGCTATCTGATGTAATTCGATTATGAAATCCTGGTTGTTGTTATATGGATATGAAATATCTGGGGTGTTTTTATAAGAAATATCAATTTCATTAGTACATGGATTTCAATAATAGGCTAATTACCTTGCTTATTGGGGTTTTCTATTGCAGACGGTTACTCAGACAGCACCATGGGCGATGAACTCAAACAACCCGCATGGTTTCTAGAAAGTAGCCGTGTTCGATCAACTAATAATCACACACGACTTCCCGTAGAGAAATGTTTGAGTTAGGCCACCTTGCACAAACGTTTCCAGACAAAAAACTGTGTGTGATATACATACGAATGGAAATGTTTTTTCTGGCATTCACCGTGTGGGATGTACATACGAACATAAATAATTGGGTTTCAGTGCCCCACCAAATCGCACACAAACTCATTTTTCCCCAGCCTGTGTGCGAGGAGGACCTATCCCCGACAGTTTCTGGGTCATGTGGGAAGGATCCCCATATCGCCCACACTGACTTGGTGACAGTTCCAAACGCCGTCGCGGAAAGGGGATGAAAACCGTTTGTATAGCAGGTCTCTGCTCCAGTGTAGGATGAGAAAGGAACAAGTGTGGCATCTCACCGAGGGTGCAGAAACCTGTAGGGTCCTCGCACTTTGGGCACTGCAAATGGAACATACTAGATTCAGTAGGAAGAAAAATGCATCAACGACAGCGGCTGCCATCCCAGAATTACCCATGACCAAGGGACTTGGATTTATCGGGGATGGATGCAGAATTCATACCTGGTTCTCCATGAGAAAACCCTATGCAATCACCAAGAGGGGGTTTTCTTTGAACAAGCAGACGAGGTAGAAGGGGATTCAGGCCCAGTGAGAGAGGGGGTTTTCTCTGAACAAGAAGACGAGGGAGAAGGGGATTCCGGTCCAGTGAAATATTGCTGCTTCGTCCGTCCAGCTTACTACTAAAGCTGGAAAGGTGGGGATTTTTGTGATTTGACGGCTCATTGGGAATTACTGCGGCGCTACGACCGGGGTGAGTCTACCGTGCAGTTGTGCACTCTAATTTGGTGGATGGCACGTGGACCCTGTTGCCGGTGCCCCACATATCAGCGAAAGGAAGTAGAAAGGCAGGAGTAACTAGTTACACATAAATATATTTTTGACAGAGAGATACTCCCTCTGTAAGAAATATAAAAATCTTTTATATCACAACTTTATACATAAGAAAAATCAAGGGGAATATATAACATAATATGGGGGTTCAGCTGAGAATATAATACTCAGACAGGCTCATGGTTCTGGACTTTGGGCCACAGGCCGATGGGCCTGCATGTTTGGCGGCCCATGTGTTGTACCTCAGCGCATTTCATATTGCAAGCGACCGGTACGGTGCAGGTTTTAGATGCTGTCACAAGGCGAATACAGAAAATTGAATAATGCACTGCAGCTGTTAGAATGAAATTGAATGACAGTTCCTAACCAACAGTCAAAGTTGCAATTCTATCAACGATATGCTACGTGATAAATAATACTGTAGTACTACTTATACACATAGGACACTTGTTTCACCATGGCATATTATTACATCAAAATCTTTCGTAGGATAGATCAGTTCGGCAGTTGCATGCTGCTACTGAAGAATTTCAAAGTTGATTTGGACCAGCTCTCCTTGCCGAGAAAGTTCGATTTTGACATCATCCCCTACCGCAAGATTTGATTTAGATTTGAACCTTGACCATGCTTTATCATCAATCATCATGCGACCATCCTTTGTGCTTACGGTATAATGAGAAGGTTCATTCACACCAAGGCTGCGCATGGTAAGAGAAACTTGGCCATGGTCACCCGGATTGTTGAACGACTCCCTCGTTGCTCTAGGAATTCTCTGTTTGCAAACAAGAAGACATACACAAACAGTTAAATCAACATAGTGAATCATGTGAAACAACATGGAAAGAAAAAAGAAAGAAGCACTTGGGCGGCCAATGCTTACCAAGAAGGTGGAGATGTCGGTTTTTGTAAGGACTTTGGTATATGCAGTGCGAACTGCAGCCCAGTCTGTTGCCGGTGCAACTGCTGGTTCTGTTGCAGCTGCACGGGCCGAAGCAGATGCAAGTGCAACTTCAAGTGTTGGTGCAGGTGTCGGAGCCGTTGCTGGTGACCGTGCTGGTGCGACTGGTAGTGCCGCTACTGCTGCTGGAGGTGGTGCTCCTTGTGGAGATGGTGTTGATGTCGAAGCAGGTGCTGGTGTCGATGCCCGATCCTCCAGTAGATCACCCTGATCCGCTGATGCGGTCGGTGCCCAATCCTCAAGTGGATCAGACTTAGCTGCTACCACTATCAGTGCTAGAGCAAGTGTCGTCGAAGAAGGTGCTGGTGGTCGATCCGTTGCTGAAGGTGGAACCGACGTGTGAGACAACAACGATCATCTCTTGTCTGCTATAATCAGCTTTCTAACTTGAGTAGGCTCCGTGACCTTGATCCAGTCTTTTTCTTCATTTCTTTTAAACGCGAGAAGGACTAATAGTGGCGTCTTTGTTAAACCAAAATGCAGTTCATCATAGGGCTTCAAATTGTACTCAGACAATAGACTGGTCCTGTTGTGTCCAGTAATATAAGTGATGGACAGTGCCTTCATTACTGACATGGCATAAGAAGTGAAACTTGCAAAAATAACCATCATAGAGCAAACCAAACGGTTTATTCTGTGACGAATGTCACATGGAAAAACCTGCATTGTAAAATTGCAGCAGAAGTAAGAAAACATGACATTAATCAATAAGATTTAGACAGTAAATCAAAGATTTATTTGATGTGCACGTGTGAATCCTTACCAGGAAATCACTATGTTCAAGTTGTAAACAGAAGATTGATCCTCCAATTACGCATGGCATGCAGGGCCCCTGCTTGCTCCCACAAGCAGGACAGTCCAAAGGTCCTGACAAATCATATGGACTGAACATCCATGGGACTGGAAATCCTGGTGGGTGTGATAAACCATGCAATGCATACAGATATTGGAGTGTAACCATAATTGATAAACTGTCCTCACAAAAAAGATGATCTGAATACTTCAAAATATACAGACTGAATTGAGTTGACAAACATTAACATAGACTGTTCTCAGGACTCACCAGACAACAAAAGCGGCAGTACTAAACAATACAGGGTTCACACACACAAATCAAGTACTGAACAATAGTACTTACTATAGACAAGCAAAGTTGCACTAACTAAACTCTGCAAACTATTTCTTGCCACCGACCTACGGGATGTTCCCCGCATAACTAACTAGGCCATGGACTTCATGAGAGATGTCTACCAGCACCATCACCATCTCATCAACATTGGAGAACCTAAAAGAGTTGTCTTTCCACTCATAAACATGACGGTGCAGACAGTCCGCATCAGATTTGTCGGGAAGCTTTACAAGAACCACACCCTTCATAATCGAATGCACAGGCAGGAAATTGTTGTGGTCAAGTACACCCTCAAGAACACGCCTGACAACAATGCTACTGGAAAACACTAGTTCAGGACACGTGGCGACAAGGAGCAGTAGCCGGATAGTTCAGCAGTACAACTCATCCTTAGGTCTTCCAGTTCACACGGCATGACTTTGAGAACTTCATCTCCACCACGGACCTGGTTCTAATTCAAACATAAACCAAATATTTTATTACTACCTCTGTTCAGAAATATAAGATGATTTTCGATATTTTACTCCATATAAGACTACATATACGCACAGAAATGAGTGAGCAAAGACACTAGAACATGTCTTCAAAGGCATGAGAGCAGAGGGATGACTTACAATATCCATAACACAAGTTACTAAGGCTAATATACTCTCTTCAAAGGTAGCATTGATGTTCATAAAGTTTTTGAAAGTAATCTATAAGAAATCAGTGTCAACCTCTCGCATGTTTGGGTCAAAAGAGGAACGTAGAACCATCATTTGGCACACAAAAATCACATGCAAGATCACCCAGAAAGTTGAACTACTAGTACTAGTACTACGTGTTAGATGAAAAAACACGATTAAGATAGAGAAAAAGATCGTCAAGAAAAGATATTACCTGGACTTGCTTAATGAGGGATCCCGGAGCGATCGAGGGGGGCTTGGACAGGGCGATGGCCTTGAGCTTGTCTGCGGTAGTCTCAACGGGGTGCTTGTGCTTCTTCGTACCCTGAGCCTCGACGGTTTTGGCCAGAGCCACGGTTTTGGCCAGAGCCATAGACATCATTTTGGCCGGTGCTCTAGGGTCCATCAGGAAACTGTCAAATAGAAATAAAAGAAAAGAAACCATAATCACAAACCCAGAAGAAGAACAGAGAGGGAGTTATAGGATCATTTTCGGGGTTGCAAGACAGGGCCATTGCCAGAATCAACACCATTGATGCGCTCACCGTTCCTTCTTTGGGAGAGAAGAACAATGGCAGAAGCAAATCGGGGTATTCTTGAAGAAATGAGGAAAGGGAGAAGTGAGTGCGAGTTGGGGTTTTCTTCAAGAGAGGAAGTTGAGGGAGAAGAGTGAAATGATGGTTGCTTTGTCCGTCCAACTTACTGCTGGAAAGGTGGGGGTTTTGTGATTTGATGGCTCATTGGGCATTACTACGGTGCTTCGATCGGGGTAGTCTACACGGCAGCCACTTGAACTTACATAGTGCTCCTACTACTAGGAATGTGCAGGGTGCATGGGTCCACACTAGTAGGTTAACACAAATACACTAGGAGCATGCATGAAGAGGGGTGCTGAGTTGAGCATGCACGAAGAGGGAACAACTATATTGAGATGAGAATGCAACCAAACATACCCACACGCTTTTTCCTACAGTGACTGATCTGCACTGTCTGAATTTGATCCAACGGTCATGTTGCGCAGAGAGATGGACATGCCCATGCAGAGGACGCCTAAACACCACCGAAGTCCCTATGCTTCTCGAGGCGCATGACGTTGGTGATGCAGGGAGCCATCGCCCGTAGAGCCCGCTCCCGGTCAACGAGACCAGCTCGTCAAAGACAGCGTCCAATGGCACGAATGGATTCCGGTGACAGAGCCCTGGGAGGATTCTCCCGGCAACGGCAATGGCAGCCCGCAACCCCTCCTTGTCCAGCTCCGCTCCCACCATCGCGCTGAGATGGCTCAGCTTCTCAGAGATATAGGTGAAGAAGGAGACCAGATCAGCAAGTCGCGGCTCATTGAAGTCGATGGGGTGGTCGAACGGGTTTAGCCCAAGCTGGCACAATGGTAGGCATCGCGCAGCCGCAACACGTGCGTGGCAACATGGTCCACCAAGTGACTGACGCGATCCTGGACCTCATCACAATCGGACCGCACGCACTCCAGCCGGCTCGCCTGACTGCCTATCGTATCTCCCGCTTTCTGCAGAAATGCCACCGACACCTCGAGCATCTTTGTGGTGGACGCCTGTCGCCTTTGAAGCTGCATGAACTCCCGCACATAAAGGAGGAGCATGCCACTCCTCTCCTCCTTGAGCTCATGGAGCTCCTCGTCCTTGGCCCTGAGCTCCGCATCCTTGGTCTGGAGCTCCTGTGTCAGGCGCCTCACCTCAGACTCCGTGATCTGGTGTGCCGCCATGGAACTAGGTAGAATCAATGGGGAGAGGAAGCAAAGGGGGTGAAACGGCTGAATGGCAATGCAATCTACGGGAAGGAGGAGGGAGCCAGCCGAGGAGCGGGGTGAATCTTTTGGTTTTCACCATGGGAAAACACCAGTCGATGACTTTTCACATCAGGGAGCAGTGGGTTTTACAGGTGGAGTCATCGTGATATTGCTCCCGTCAATCAAAAAATAAAAATCCTGACGCGCCTGCCGCACCCAAAGACCAGAGCAACACCATGGTGGATATTTAAATTTACCTGCTGGCAAGGAGATAAAAAAGGGTGAAAAACAAATGTGGCGGCGGCCTAGCTAATCGGTCGCACTAGCCCAACTCCGTGCTTCACTAATGTACTCGGCGAGAAAGGTGGTCTTTCGTTATTTGACGACTCATTTACTTGCTTTGGCGCTACGACCGATGAGGACCCAGAAAACATGCGGTAGGGTGTCCCACGTCTCGGCAAGGAAGAAAATATGTGTGCACCACCCGGGAGGTCCCCGAAACCACGCGGTAGGGTGTGCCACATCTCGGCACGGAGGAAAAATGTGTGTGTAAAAATTTATTGTACCAGACGTACTACCTATGGTTCGACCTCGGGACCCAGCCAGTCGGTCGAAAACACCCCACTAGCCACACAGCTTCATCATGCTAACGTGGCACTGTCGGGGAAATGGCACCTATGGGATCACGATGATCCCTTCTACGCTTGGTGGGGAGAGAGCTGCACAAAGAGCATGTCTGGTGCTCAGCATGAGGGACTTTTACCCAGGTTCGGGCCGCTAAAGAGCTTAAAAACCCCAGTCCTGCTTTGGGGGTATATTTAGTGTTCTTGAGTTCTTAGACTAGCTGCTATGCATACCTAGTCCAAAATGTCCGAAATCCTTTCCCAGTATGCCTCGGGCCTCCTTTTATATGTCAAAGGGGTCGCCACAATGGCACATAGGAGGTGTAAAGTAGCTACAGTGTACAAGCTTATCGCTGACAACATAGGACAAATGCATTAAATGTGCTGGTTACGTGCCCTCCAACTTTACCGGGGGTGGTAATAGAGCCCCTCTTGTCCGTTGCTGCCTCATCCAGCCTTAACACGCGTCCAGGCTGACGAGGCATGCAGCACCAGGATGGCTGGCTAGCCGTTGTGTTGGCACGGTGGCAGGGCCTTCATGAAGATCTGCATGCCACCACGCAGGTGCTTTCTTAGTTGGCAGGCTAGTCAATGTGCTAGAATGGCTATGAGGTGGAAAAACCTTGCCGGGTGCGGGCCTGGTTGTGGCCCCGCAATTGTCCCCGACAAGGGTCTTGCCGGGGCTTCATAGGCGTCCCCGGCAAGGGCCTTCTCGAGGGTTTTTGTCTCTTGGTCTTCACATAGACCCGCAAGCCACCATCCTTGACAAAGATCTGCATGCTACTACGCACGCGCCCCTGAGTCTTGGCCTCGATGTTGTCGATGGTGTCAGAGCTCTCAGCCTCAAGGGTGATAGCCTTGCTGGTGCTTTGCAAGTTGCCCGGCAAGGCTCTTGCCGGGGCTACGTAGGCCACCCCGGCAAGGTTGTTGCCGAGGGAGGTCTAGCTTGTCTTCTACTCTATATTCATTGGCTTGAATATTGTCTTGGTAGTCTTGTATTCTGTCTTCTACTGCTCTGCCAAGCCTTGTCGCAGGTGTGGCTACGACTGCCCGTGCGCAAGTAAGGGGTACAGAAGGGCCCATACTTATGTACACCGACAGGAGCCCCCGGGCCTGGGCCACACATAAGCGCAAGGCATCGTCGGGCCATGCCTAGAACGGTGCGTGGGCACGCGTGGCAAGGATTAACTGCCGCAATCTTCTCATTAGTTGCGCTTCCCCACGATCTCCGTTGAGTGCGTAACATGGGAGTCGTGCGTGGAATGGTCGCAGCACGCCTGTGATGCCTCGTAGTAAATAGTAAAGAGGCGGCCCACGCCTTCCCCATAAAAAGAGGAATCCGCAGGGGCGCTGCTCATTTACCCTTCTTGCCTTTCCTAATCTAGGAACCATCGTTCCCCCCTTCTTCCTCGAGTCCAAACCTGAGCTCTTGCCTCTGCTCACCGCCGCCGCGCTTCCACTGTTCTTGATCCCTGCCCCCTCTCAGCCGCCATGGCACGCAAGACGAGCAAGGGCAAGGCAGTGGCCAAGGCAAGCGAGGGGAAGGAGGTGCCGGAGAGTGAACTGGTGAAGCTGCAAAAGAAGCACGACGTCTTCACCTCGACGATCAATGCAGTCATGCTCAGGGACCGATTCCAGTGCCTGTGTGGGCGAGAGACGACAGGGCATCCCTCCACGCACATCATTCCCGCTCCCTTCGCCAAGCCTGGTCCGGACAAATATCCTTTCTTTGTCGATTAGTTCTACTGCGGGCTCAGCCCCCCTTTCTCAGATTTCTTCAACAACATCATGCACATCTACGGCTTCCACCTTCTGGATTCATGCCGAATGCCATGGCATGCATGGCCCTCTTCGCCCACCTTTGCGAGGGCTTCGCCCGGGTAGTCCCTAACACGGTGCTCTTCCGCCATTATTTCGTCCCCCGCATCCAGCCAGGAGATGCCATCTCTGGCAGCATTACTTTGATCCCAAGGGCTTTGAGCAAGAGCACGTACCCCGAGGGGGGCCAGAATGAGAAGTGGGATGAATGGCGGGGCAGGTGGTGATGGATCATGGAGGAGGAGCCGCCGGAGTTCTAACAGGTCCATTAGAAGCCGCCGACCCGCAGCAAGCACCGGGGCGACTTTGACATCAACGATAAGAAGCTTACGGTTGCCACCACCAGAATCCAACACCTCAAATCAGCCGGGTCCATGCTCGAGATGGTTGGGGCTGACTTCATCCGTCGCCGCATCGCTCCTCTGCACAATAAGGGGAGGCCGTCCTGGGACTTCAAGAATGCGGCAGACATCATGAGGCTTCGCCCTGGCCTGAATTACAATTTTACAGTAATGCAGCATGCGTCCCTCTGCCAAAAGCTTTTTTAGCTCTAGGTTGACAAGGCCGGCAGGGCCGAAAGGACCGGCAAGGCAGACAAGACCAGCACGGCCAACAAGCCTTTTAGGTTGCCGATGGGGGTCGTCCCCCTGAGCAACAATTCCCGCCTGACATCCATCATCGCCATGATGCCGATGTTCAACGCGCATGGCTTGGGCCCGACTTGGGACGAGCCAGAAGCAGCGCTGGTGCAGGACTTCTTCGACAACTTGTTGGAGAAGTTCATCCGTGCCGAGCCGCTTCTTATCCGCCCCACCACTAAAGAAGAGGTGGCGTATACCACCACCAGGGCGGAGGAGGCCGAACTTGCCGAGGAGGCCAGCAGCCTTGGCATCGTGGAGGACGAGGCCGACGAGGTCGATGAGGAAAAAGAGTTTACCGAGTGGAAGGAGTCTACTGGGAAGCATATTGGTGCCGGCGCCAGGGTTCCCCTTGCTGAAGAGGCGGCCGAGGAGTCGACCAAGGAGACATCTAATGCGGACGAGCCTTCAGCCCCAAAGAAGAAGTGTGTCCTGCAGTGGGCCGGCTCCGGCGAGCCAGTCCGGCTTGGCAAGGCCTTGCAGCGGCAAGAGGCCTAGGCGCAACCCGTGCGTCAGACGAGGCGCCTGGCCACGGCAGCAGTGAAGGAAGCCGCAGCAGCGAAGAAAGCTGTGGCCACTGCCTCCTCCTTGGCCAAGCAGCCCAGGACTCCATCTCCTCCTCCTCCTCCCTTTGTGGACACCGTCCCAGTGGCCAGCTTCGACCTAGGGTCCTTTAGCCCGAAGAGGAAGAGGAGGCCAGAAGGGGAAGATGAGCAAGCATCTTGCCTCCTTATGCATTCCCTGATCTTCCATTTTCATTAATTTATCCTCACTCGATCTTGTCTTCATAGTGATACGGAGACGCTGGCTCAGAGGGTGGCAAAGAGAGCCATGGCCTCGACGGGCGACAAGCCCCCGGCAAGCACTTCACGCGTGCCGGCGATGATCACCATCAGCCTGGATGTCAGCCCTCAACGCAGCCCCCATTCCAGCCCCCAGCATGAGTTCGTTACTCATTTTCCGCTGGCGGGCGTCAGAGTGTGTATCTTCAGCGCTGACCTTGCCGAGTTCGCAGGAGGAGAGCGGCAATAGGAGGAGCCACTGAGGGCCACCCTTGACATGTCGCCCCCGTCAACCATGCCACCCAGACGGGGGTCCCCGGCAAGGGCATCCACCGGCAAGCCCATGCATATGGAGGAAGGAATGGCGAGCACCGGTGCTGGCGGCTCTCCCCCGGCAACGAGCGTTGCCGGGGAGGGAACCACTCCTCCTCACCTTCTTACAGGTAAGACGCCTGCCTCTTGTCTCCTTCCGTCTTCGCCATGCGATTCTCTCTCTATTTCCTTATTCTGAGCTTCAATTTTGGTTCTGCCTCATTCTCCTTTTTGGTTTCCAGACCCTCTCTAGATGGACCAGGTGGACGTCGATGCTATTATTGAGGAGACCACCAAGGATGCCGAAGCTGAGGCCGCCAAAATCGCTGCCGAGGAAGCCGCCAAGGCTGCTGCCGAGGAAACTGTCAAGGCCGCTACCGAGGAGGCTGCCGAGGGGTCTGCAGAGGAGGCCGCCAAGGGGTCTGCCGGGGAGGCTGGCAAGGAAACCGGTGACCGTATTGACGACAACTTTGCCGTAGGAGCACCTAGCACTGCACCGGTCCCGGAGCCCTCAGTTACCGGGGAGGAGGTGGTCCACAACCAACCCTCATCCTCTACAGCCCCCACCACGAGCAAGTACTTGAAGGTGGGTGATGATCTGTTCGTCAGCATCCCAGGGACGGCAAGTGCCAGAGTGCCAACCGAAGGGGAGGTGTTTGACGACGAGGTCCTCGCTGCTGTCGAGCTCCAAGTTGTCGATGAACCGAGCACCAGCAGCAGTGGTTCCAAAGAAGACCAGCTCCTTCAGGCCATGAGCACCAATTTCCAGAAGCTTCAGGCGCTCTACCTCGCCTGCAAGGATAAAGCGGACTCCAGGATGGCGGCCGTGGACAAGGCAGAAGTAGACTTCCAGGAGCGCGTCACTCAGATGCAAGTCTGGTTCGCCGAGGCCCAACAGGATCTGAGGGCCGCCCAGGACCAGCTGGGCGAGTGCTAGCAAGAGCTCCTGCTGAAGCAGGCTGACATCAAGAAAGCCCAAGAGATGGCGACTGCACAGGCCGCCAAGGATGAAGCTGACCAGAGGTAGCGCCGCGTTCTGCTTGATGCCCAGGAAGAAGATCTTGTCGCTCGTTAAGAGGCACTTGCTGCCAAGCTCCGTGGCAAGGATGAAGACGTCGAAAAGCTTGTCGCGCAGCAGACCCAGGAGCTGAAGTAGGAGCACAAAGATGCACTTGATGCTCTAGCCCTGGACCATGACGTCAAGCTGAAGGAGGCCATTGATGGTGCTGAGGCCACAGAGGCCGCCAAGAACGAGCGAGCCGGCAAGGTGGAGAAGCTGGAGCTAGAACTAGAGGAGCTGAACAAGGAGATCTTGACACTGAAGCAGAACAAGGACAAGACTGTCTGCACCTTGGCAGATTTGCAGGTCACCATCTCCGACAAGACAAAGCTACTCTCCGAGGCCAATGATTCCATTGCCGATCTTAAACTGAAGCAGGAGACCTTGGAGGGGACACTCTGGCCTGTGAAAAGATCCTGATCAAGGACCTCGCGGATGAGAATCAGCTGCTGTAGAGTGCCGCCACCCACAACGACTTTGTGGACGGCACTAAGCTTTGGACCATGCAGCTTTCTATCCTGGGCATGCCAAACTTCAAGTTCTCCCAGGAAGAGAGGGTGAGCCAGAGTGCCAGGCTGACCCTATTCTTCAAGGGCGTCCTTGACGCCCTGGAGCTGTTCCACTCCAACTGAGCGACTCATCTGGCCAACGTGGCCCGGAAGCTTTGCCGGGGCGCCCTTCTCAAGGTGCTCACCAAGGTGGCATACTGGAACCCCGGCGTCAGCTTCGCCAACGCGCTTCAGAGCTTACCGGAGGATGCGTACCTCAAGGCGCTCGAAGAGCATGTCGAGCCCATCATCAGCTGCGTTGACGGAGTCAAGAGGTTCGAAGGCCAGTGCCAGGACTAGCCACTCCATTTCTCATTGCCGCCGTGAATCTGTACCCAAGATGATTTCATCTTTAAGTTAGAACCATGGTAACCACTGATGTAATATGACTTGTTGTGCTTTGACCTGAATGCAGGTTATCTTCCTGTTTGATCTTTCTTTGTATGTACTACACCCTACGCTTAGTTGGATAGGCTTGCCGGCGTGTGCACCCTTGTCGCGAGCACTCTGAGGAATGGATCCTTAGCAGCCTGCTGGGGGTGTCACTGCCGGCAAGACACCTTGCCATTCTTAGTGCAGCCACCTGAACAGCTGAGCAGACTCGAAACAGAGCAAGGGCGCTACCAATTGTAGCAGGGTTCCTTCGCATGTTAGTTTTCCATACAAGAACCGAAACCATTCAAGGAAAATAACCTTACAAAAATAGAAAGACTCGAGGTTTGGCGTGACTTAGCTTTTCGTTGCTATGCGGATCGTCGTCGAGGCTGCAGACGACACCGCTCGCCTGGCTGCTGATACCAGAATGGTGTGGAAGATCTTGATCTCCTCCACCACTAGTGCCTGACCCGTCGCCTATTCACACCGGGGCAGGCAAACTGGCTCCAGACGAACCGATCACCATGATCGTCTTCTTCTTCAGAGCCATGGCGATGACGAAACTGATGCACTAACTACTGGACCAAATTTGCACAACTTCTTCTCCCCCTACCTGGCACGCCAACGATGTTGGGGAAACAGCACCTATGGGATCACAAGGATCCCTTCTATAGTTGGTGGGGAGAGAGTTGCACAAAGAGCACGTCTGGTGATCAGCACGAGGGATTTTTACCCAGGTTCGGGCAGCTAAGGAGCGTAAAACCCTAGTCCGGCTTTGGGTGTATATTTAGTGTTCTTTAGTTCTTAGACTAGCTGATATGCATGCCCAGTCCAAAAAGTCAGAAATCATTTCCCGGTACGCCTCGGGCCTCCTTTTATATGTCAAAGGGGTCACCACAGTGGCACACAGGAGGTATAAAGTAGCTACATTGTACAAGCTTATCGCTGACAATGTAGGATTAACGCATTAAATGGGCTGGTTACATGCCCTCCAACTTTATCGGGGACAGTAATAGAGCCTGTCGGCGTTCTGGGAATGGGGGTCCCCAGACATGCCTGCCTACGGCTTGCAGTGTGGCTCAACCAGTGGTCCAGTACGGCCCGTCTTCATCAACCAAAGCTCAAGACCCCCGCGAGGGGCCAAGCCTCGCATGGCGGACGACACAAGGCCTCCTCAGGAGTGGCCTCGCCAGGCAGGCTCGTGAGGAGGCGGAGAGATCAAGGCAAGGGGTACCTCGTGAGGTGCATGTGACGCAAGCCATGACGAACAAGACCAGGCGGGCGCCAGCCTGCGCAGTGTCCTCGTTTCCTCTTTGGTGCAAAGGGAGCAAGCGCAGGCGCGGAGTACCGAGGCATCAGGCAAAGGTTTCCTTATCGATGCACCGAGACCAAGACCAGCAGGACGGTAGGACAGAGGTCACCATGGAGCCCAAGACGGCGTTACCACTAGCGCCTTTGGCAGACAAAGATCACCTTTAGTCAGGATAGCTTGTACTAGCTGTCCCCTTTCAAAATGGCCGTTGTTGGCTCCCTTCCCACTCAATATTTGGGAAGAGGACCAGGGCCTCTATAAATAGGGCTAGCCACCACAGTAGAAAGCATCTCATCTAGAGCCAACAGAGACGGATCGAGTCCTCGCCAAACACCACCAAGCACAAGAACACATCTCCTCGCGAGGCTGTTCTTCCTCTGTACTGTTCATCATCAGCCCAAGAGGCAATCCACCACACCACACACTGGATTAGGGTATTACACCACAACGGTGGCCCGAACCAGTATAAACCTCCTATCTCTTGTGTTGTTCGTCATGCTAGCTTAGAAACCGCGGCGAGGCTAAGGGCGTGTTTCGTTAGGGAGAGATCTTCGTGCGCACCCGAGAGTTCGAACCTTAAGGGTTTTGCCGGAACCCAATATCCGACATTTGGTGCGCCAGGTAAGGGTGCGCTGGAGTCTTCCTTCCGTCGATCTGTGTTCCACTACTTCGTTGCATCCATGTCCGGTGACCCGACGGCCAACGCCGACCGCTGGGCGGCATGGCCAGCCCATGCCATGCTGCCTGCTCAAGGTGAACTCATCCCCGCACCTCAGGCAGCCCGCGTGCCGCAGAATGCTGTGGGGCATGGGCGACATGGTCAAGCACTACCTGCCCTCACTCTAAGGCAGGTGTGATTAGCCGCAAGGGCCTCAAGCCACACCGCGGCCACGGCACCGCACACCCGCCGGGAACAAGCGAACATGAGGGCCACGCTCAATTTGGCTCGGGAGCTGCTGCGGTGTAGGTTGCAGGAGAGTGGCCGACACGTGCTGCTAGAGCGTGTTGCCGAGCTCCTGGATGCCGCAGCTCCCGGGGCGCCTCCGTTCTGTGTCCAGCTTCCACCATAGGCCCTTGTCGGATCACGCGGCGGGCCCATCCGTGCCCGTGCGGCCTCAGGCGCGTCCCAAGGCTTCATCGACACCAGCTCAACCATCGGCGTCGGGCGACAGGCTACACCAGCACCACCCCCGGGGAGCGAGGGCATGTGCATTGCCGCCTACGGCACGGGCGCGCCGCCACCCTACCATCCCCAAGATGGCGCGTTAGGCCAGGCCACATGGAGCATGGGGCACTACGGCGAAGTCTTCGGGGTGGCGACCTCGGAGGCTTACGTACCCCACATGGTGGATCGGGAGTACGTGCTGGAAGACGACCCTGGCTCGTTTCTCGGGTCAGGCTGGGAGAAAGAGATGCCAAAAGCTGAGCCTTTTCAGGAGCCCCAAGGAAGCCTCACCAACCGCGCTGGTAGCAGCAACTATCGGGTACCGCAAATTCCTCAGGAGCAAGCTTATGCTAACCATGGGTCGCAGGAAGTTCAGGTCACTGAAGTGGAAGGCTGCCCCAGCTCAGTAGCCTCCCTTCTGCCAGGAGGAGCGCACTGGGGGCTGCAGGAGAGGGGTCGGGAGCTAGGCCCCTCCCCACGGTGCATGGAGCAAGGCATTTCCCGGAGGTAGGCCCTCTGCTGGGGAGGTGCTGCAAAGCCTGCCCCCGGTAGAGGGCCCGTGATCACCGAGGGAACCGCTGGCATCCCCTTTGCCACATTGGCGTCGTCCTTGGTCTCCGGCCGCCGTCAATGGTGGTGGAGGGTGACGTAAGGCGGGGCCCTCGTCTGGCGATTTGAAGTAAGGCCCGGTGCCTATGAAGAAGGCCCAGTGCATGTGAAGCTCGCCGCCCGTGACACTCTCACGTAATAATGAGTTGGGGCTGTACACGCCCCGGAGTCTCCGGAGAGCCGTCCTTGGGCCTTGGGGGCTCCCTCCCATGCCTAGTGGCAGCACTTAGCTCCACATTGGTGAGAAGACGTTGAAGACTAGACTAGGTGTCGGACGCAGCCTTTTGATTTTTGCCTCCCTTTATGTGGTCGAGCTTCCTTGCTTCGGATTTAAGTTGAAATTGAATTTGCATTTGCGTATGCGGGAGGTGTCTTGTCTTGTTCGTGTGATTTCTCGTGTTCTAGTTTCTGCCCTATTTTGGAATTTGCACTAGCTACCTCCCCCTCGCGAGCCTCTCACGGGTGGGGTTGGGCCAAGCGCACGCGCGCATGTCGTGCCGCGGCCGGCACTCGCTCTCGCGAGGCCCTCACCACTTGGTCAGCAGGTCCCTCAAAGGACCCTCGTAGGCTCACGGCCTCGCAGGCCTATTCAGGACTTGTCTGGGCTAAAGGTAAACTACAGCAACTAACTCATCGTAGGGCCCATGATATCATGTAGGCGCACATTCAGCATTGTTACTAAAAGCATGTGGACGGCAATCTTTTTACATGAGGGGCTTCCCCTCCCAAAATGCTATTACAACCTTCAGGGCCGCGCCCGAGCTTTTGTGTGCAGGATAAATAGCAGGGGAATTCGGGATCAGTCAGACATATCGCTCACCGTGCCCTCCTGGTTGCTCCCCGAAGCATCGCTGGCGCTGCTGTCGTTGTCGCTGGCGTCACCATCACCATCATTGGCGCCGCCGTCGCCGCCATTGACCATGTCGCCACCATCCGCCGCGACTATCACCCTGTCGTTGTCAGAAGCAAAGGCCCTAACAAGCACATCCACATTGTCCTCCACCCACCGTGCCAGGTCGCCCCGGATGGCCTCCGGCACTGGGGCGATGACGGCGTGGAAGTCGAAGTGGGGATCGGTGTTCTGAAGGTGGCCGAAGACATGGGAGAATGCACGCCCGAGCAGGCTGCGGCTCCTCTCCTCAACAAGTTGGCGAGCTCTCATGGAGCGGTTCTCTAGGCGCGTCACCACATCAGTGAACAAGCGGAGATGACCGGCATAGTTGGTCACGTGAGGATGTGGGGCGTCCTCATCACAGATATTGCCCAGGGCCGTGTTGGCCCTGTTCCTGATCTGCTGGAGCATGGGGTCGTGCATGTGCTCCAGCGTCTATCGTTGAAGAATTTCTTCTCTGTTCTGCTGCGCAATGGACTCGGCATCGGCGACCCGCTGCTGAAGAGGAAGCAGCTCGGGACGGGTGGAGGCCAACTCAGTCTGTGCCGAGACTAGGGCAGCTGCGGTGGCCTCCGTGTGCTGCTCTGTTTCAGTCAACTTGGACCTGAGAACGGCAGTCCTGCCCGCAGCCTCGGCTTCAATCAGCTCCAGCCTCTGGTCATACCTGCGTGCAAGATCTGCATGAGCTTCCGCCACGTGGCGGTCGACCTCCTCCTCGATTCGAGCCTCGCGCGTGCCAACCTCGTCCTCCGCCTGGGTAACCTGGCGCTCCCTCGTCTCCAACCGCTCAAGGTCAAGATTGCGCTCGGCGGCCTCTAGCGTCAGCACTTCCTCGCGCCACCGGAGCTCCTCCTCCTCGACAGGCATCCCCTTCAGCGATGCAAGGGCGGCCTGATGCAGCTCCACTTGCTGCTCCAGGGAAGCGCTCCAGGCTTGGAGCTCCCACGCGCATTTCTCTGCGATCTTGTGACGATGATCTGCTTCTCGAGCCTCCTCCAGAGCTCAGGAGCAGGCCTTTCGCGAGGCCTCAAGGGATGCCTCGGCCTTCGCATTGTCAAGCCCGCACTGGTAGCGTGCGAGGTTTACTGCCACCTTCAACTTGCGTCACTCCTCAATCAGCCGCAGGCCCTCAGCTTCAGGACACGCATCCACTTCCGCAAGCTCTAAACCAAGCTGGCCCATCGCGTCCATCGCCTTCCAGAGGAACTCTTGGCGAATGACGCTTCACTCTCGCGCACGCTTGAGCACGCTTTCGATGTCGTCCTCCGCCGCCGGCGCTGTCAGCGGGCCCTGAAGCGGTTCGCCCCCTCTCGGCAGGGCGCTGGGGGCTGGCGCCCCCACGATCGTCGGCCGGGCTCCGCAAGGGACCCGGACCAGCGCAGGTCCATCCCCTGAAGAAGAGCCAAGGACCGACGCCAACCACTCACCGTCCACGATCAGAGGAGGAGCCCTGGGCAGGCTGGTCACGCCCCAGGCGAGGTTGCGAAGGAAATGTGGCAAGGGCACATGCTCAAGACACCCTGCGGGCAGACTTGCTTCTCCGGCTGACCCCGCATCAGGGGCAGCATACAGGCTCGGGATGCTCAAGGCCAGCGATGAAGGCGAGGCCGGAGGAAGTTTCTTCTTGGGAGACTCCGCAGGCTTGGCAGGAAGGATCCTGAAAAGCCACAGTCAAGAAGGGGAGCAGCGATTGAGGAATTACAAGAATGAGGTACTTACTCATCTATGGCGAAGTACTTCCTATGCTTCAATGGTCAGAAGGGGCGTCCACTGCAACTCGAAGACTCCTTCCTCTTGCAGAGGGCGGCGAAGTCCACACCGAACTGACCCAGGCGCTCAACGTGAAGACCAGCGCATGGCGCGGATGGAGAAGCACCTAGGCGGCCAACCTGAGGGGCACCGGGCTGGAAGGAACGATCAGGCACCACCTCCTGATGGCCTACCGAGGCCTCGGGGGCTCCGTCCATTGGAGCCGCGGGTTGCGTCCCCCCATCGACGACCGCCGCAGGGCGGGCTTCACAAGCTCCGGAGGATGACGCTTCGGGAACCCCGTGCAGTGTCAGCGCCATGACACCCGAGCCTCCAGCCTCAAGCGATGCTTGCCTCCCTGCACCCGCTCCTGGGACAAGATCGGTGCTGGCGGCGAGGAAGGGAGCCACGGCGACAGGATTCTCGCGAGGCCCCGCAAGGCCAGCCGGACGCAACCCCCATTCATCGAAAAGAGGCATCTGTCCCGCGAACTCAGCCCTGTTCAAGCAGAGATACAGGAGGCTACCCCCATGCCGTATATCACCCGACGAGGGGTCGCCAGTCAAGACCTCAAGCACCGTCTTTAGCATTTTGGGCGCCAGTTCCGTCTCCTGAAGCCTCATGCGGTCCTGGTCGCCCGCCAGGGCCCACATTGGCCTGGAGTGGCGCTGAAGAGGAGCAATGTGACACTGGAGGAACTCCTTCACCACCCGGGGCACAGTCACGCTGAGGTATCTCAACCTCCTCAGTCGGTACCAGACGAAGGAGAGCCGGGGGCTCACGAGTCTCTCATGGCCCTAGCCGGGATTGGGGACAGCAAGCAACGACAGAGGCGAAAGCGGAGGGCTGAGCACTCCGACATCCACATACAGCTACCGCGTCCGGAACCCACTCATGGAAGGTGGGAGGTCAAAATTGATCCCCGAGGCGGCCATCTCTGCCACGGCCTGGAAGCTCACGCACCATGAGCACTGCAAGGGGTCAGTCAGTCGCAACGATAAGAAGTGGAGCAAGAGGGCGACGGAAGGAGCAATGCCTGCCATGGCTTCGCAAAGAAAGGCGAAGACGGCAAGAAGGGTAACGGATTGAGGATCAAGATGCATCATATGGATCTGATAGTGGGATAGCACTGCATTGAAGAAGGCGGAGAAAGGGGGAACTAGGCCAGCCCACAGGGCATCGATGAAGAATTGAACCTTTGTGACTGTCCTGTCAATGGGGGCGTGGGACGCAGGCTAAGCCATCGTCCTTCCGCACTCATTGAAGCTGGAGGCGAGCGTAGGGCAGACCTTGCCCAGGGCCTCCAGGTTGAGCACTAGCAACCGACCGACGACGGGCTCGATAGGGGATGAACTAGTTGAGGATAGGGGCTTCTTCCCTTTCTTCTTGCTAGTTGGCGCCATGGCAACACTACAAAAAAATACACTTCCATGATGATATGTGTTTGTCACAGTACGTCGCGTTTTTTGTCATGCATGTACATCCATGACAAATTTATCACAGAACCAAGATAGTCATACCTATGCTGTCGTAGAAGTGTTCCATGACATCACCAAAATTATCATCACGGAAGTGTCCACTTCCATGACGATAAATCCCGCGTCACAGAACTGCTTTCATCAAGGGTGACCGACACGTGGCATCCAACGTAACGGAACGCTCTTAAGCTATCGGGTTGGGTTTTGGATCCGATAACCTGTTAACAGCCCTGACCAATGGGGATTTTCCATGTGTAAAATCATCATTGGCTGGAGGAAACACGTGTCGGCTCACCGTTGGGACAGATGTCATCCGCTCATTGGACCGAAGGCACCTATGATACGGTGACACGTGGCACGGCCCAACAAAGGCCCATTCCTGTGAAAAGGCCGACCCGTTTGACTTGGTCAAAAGGTGGCGGGCCGGCCCACGGAAAGCCTGTTAACGGCATGTTCGCATATAGCCCATTTACAGCCCGCTAACCAAGGGCCCGTTATGCCCTATCCGAATTAGGCCCAGTAGTGTCATCTGGGCCGTCCAATATGATTTAGCCTGTTTTAACTTCCGGCCCGTGTGTGGCCCATGACTTCTTTCGGCCCAAATGAGGACCTTTGTAACTCTTGGCCCATGAACGGCCCGTGGTGAAACTGGCCTGTAATGAACAGTGTATCACTTTATACCCATTAACGGCCCGTTATTCCATTGGGCCATTTCCAGCCCAAGTTATCTTTCGGCTTTCTCAGGGCCCATTAATTCTTGGGCTCATTTGCAGCATTCGGTTAGATACGGCCCTTTACTGTCATTTTCTGCTTGTGGGCTAAATTCAGCCCGTCGTTACAGTCGGCCTGTTTGCGTTCCGTTAATACGTTGGGCCGTTTTCATGTCAAAAAAACCCGTTGGGCTGTTTTCATAGAGTTATCAAATACGGCCTATTAACGGCCCGTTATGGTCCACGAATAGTACGGCCCATGATTGGCGAAATGATGATACGCCCCGTAGAAGGCCCATGGATCCTACGGCCCGTGTGAGGCCCATGGATAGTACAGCCCGTAGAAGGCCCATGGATCCTATGGCCCGTAGAAGGCCCGTTGATCCCTAAGGCCCGTATAGAAGGCCGATGGATCCTATGGCCCGTATAGAAGGCCAATGCTCCTACGGCCGAACGAAGGCCCATGGATCATACGGCCTGCAGGAGACCCATGGTTACAACAGTCCGTGTGTTGTCATGATTATTTTGGCCTAGTTACCAAAAATAGGCTATTGTGGCCACTAGAAAAACACAGAAAAAGAACTGCAGTGACTACAAGCAAACAACTAAACAAGACAATAAGGAAATAAATAAGCAAGGAATTAAGGCTAGCCTATTACCACTATTACACATATTACATCCACTAGGCATCAAAGTTCGCCACCAGTGCAAATATAGGGAACAAAGCTGCATATTACATACACTTGGCCGTCAAAATTGGCCACCAGTCTAAATAAACACGGCAGCAAAACAAGAGCATAACTGAAACAACTTCAGAAGAGCTCAAGAAACATTATCATGGGTATCCACCATGCTGGCAATAAGCTTAGCAAGCTGATTAGCTTTGTCCTGTTTGGCGCTAAAATCCTCCAACGCTTGCTGTTGCACCAGAAAGTATGCATCTGAATGCTCCAGGGACTTCCGCAGTCCTTCCACTTCTTGTTGCAGCACAGCTGATCAATGTCTTTCAGCTTGTAGTTGAGACTCAAGAAACCGAACTCATTCAGACAGTGAGTTTGAATAGCTTGTGCAAGCGGTAGTGGCTAGTAACTCGAACACTAAACCAAGACATGACTTTGGGGTTGTCTCGCTGTCTTCAAGATAGTCTTCCTTAGCTGTTTTATCAGCTTTGTTGGAGACCAACAAGGATGTGTCACTATCCTAAACCTTATCTGCATTACTTCCTTTACCATTGCTTAATAAGGCACTCTTCCCCAATAATCTTTCAACATTCTAAAAGAAGAAACAAGCAGACACATAACAAGTTTAGCATGTACTAGTATTTGCAACTCATTTCGGTGAACCAGTTCATTAGTAAGGTGGACAGGATTAAACTACCAAGTCTTCTATTGCCAAGTACTAGTACATAATAAAAGCATCAAACAAACATATATCTATGTCCTATGGTCACTGCATTGTCTTGCCAAATCAAAATAGAGACACAGTTCAAATCATATCAGTTCAAGACAAAGTAGTAGTGAAAGAATACAAAGCGTGGGAAACTACACGGCACAACAAGATTTCAGATGGGTACCACGGGTCTACATGTACAACAACACTATTGGCTCTGTTGTAATGCTAGTAATGTGCATGATATGAAAGTCAACTGCATACACAATTGAAATTGAAATCAAAAGAGCTATTGATAAGAGCAAACCTGTTAAAGAAACATGCGTGAACATACCTGCCGTGCCATTGGAGTTTCAATTGGATCCTTCAATTTAAAAATAAGTTTGTATGAGTAAATACAATGATACAAGAGCAAAGCAATCATAGTTAAAAAAAGGCGCGCCTAAGAGAGCGCTTAAGCGCGCCTAGGCTCTAGGCGTTGGCAAAACGCATTGCGCATAACTATGCTTAATCTGTGCATAACTGCGCATAAGCATGCGCTTTGGTTAGTAAAGTGCAAGGCGGTGGCAAAACGCACAATTAACGCCTAGCGCTTTTTTGAACAATGATAGCAATGGAATCTTAAATTAGAACAGTTGTTCTTCAGATTTGGGCACTTGTTCTACATGAACAGAGTACAGTAAGACGCAAGAATATAATACTAAAAAATAGAAAATGAGCTCATAGACCTTACCACATTCTTGGTTCGGGACTAGCACAGAACAAGGCGTTCCCAGTCATCGTCCAGTAAATGTGTCTCAGGAGAACTTAAGGGAATTTGATGAGTTTCTTTGCCGGTGAAGTACGTTTTCTTCAGGTAATTCCGATATTGCCACCAAGTATTCTTGAAGATAGAAGAGGTATTAGCACAGGTTACCTCATCCTGAGTTTCCAAATCGGTCCTTCTCTATAGAGAAAAATGGGAAAATTTGATGTATTATAACCATCATGGAGGTAGGATGTATGGGACGAAGCAAAGTAATTGCCATGAATAACATTACTTACACATAACTCCTGGACAAACACCTGCAACTGGCATTTTCCTTCATCTTCAGTATAATATTTCCAAGATGGGAAGATACGCTCATACGATTTAACAACATCAAATGCGATAGATGCTAAACTACGACTGGCTGGTTGTGTTTCCTCCACGGGAATAGGCGTACTAACGGGAATAGGGTTCGCCGTGATAGTACTGGCCCTTTGGGCACTGGAGCTGCCTTACTAACTGCTCTTGTTTGGGAGATCTATGGTGGAGATGGTGCTGTGTCAACAGGAACTGGGTTACTATCGGCTGGGGTTGGGGTTAGATTGGGTGACGCTGGTTCTCTGTCCATCGTAGTAGGGGTACAATCTGCGAGAGTTTGGGTTATGTGTGGTAGGGCTGGTTCTTGTGCATGTACAACCGGGGTGCTATCTCCACCAATAGGTAGCACTATTTTATTTGAAGACCGTGTTTTTATTCCGCTAGATACTGGCATCACCCACTCCAATTCAAATGGCTGATAAACAGGAAACATAGTTGAATGTACAGACATTGTATGAGAGATAGATGCAATAGATAGTGTGGAAAAAAGAGGGCATGAAATAGTTGACATGTATATTGTTTAACTAAAATGGATAGCATGACATAATTTCACATATATGATGTCTATCTAAACTGGATAGCATAGCAAAACATAATTCAAAGATATGATGAATAACAAAATAGGATCGCATGACATAATTCACCTACATGTTATCTAAGTAATCAGGATCGCATCATTTAATTCACATATGTGATTTATATGGTAAATAGAGGGCATTCGATATGATGTCTGAACTAAGAACATGGTGTTGAATATTGTGTATATGATGTCTCAACTATGCAATGCAAGACATCATATGCATGATATGAGCAGTATAACCGTGCCAAGTTAGAGCATACACCTCATTAGGGGAATAGGACTGGTCATCTGTCTCTGAATCCATCTCTGAGGAGCTATCGGGACCCAATAAGAGATCTGCTTCGACAGGTAGCACTGTCTACTCTGAAGGCCTTGTTTTCACTCCAGATTTTTCCATCTCCCACCCAAATGGCTGATTCACAGGAAGAGTAGTTTAATGTACAAACATTGTCGACAAATGGAAATGTAATGAAGAAAAGGATGGGCAAGATATCATTCAAATATATGATGCCTGGTTAAACATGATGGCATTACACATTTCACATATATTATGGCTGGCTAAAAGACATGAAACTACATAATTCCCACATATGATATAGAAACTAAACAGGTGGCATTACAGAACATGTCAAACTAAGCAGATGACATATATGATGTCAAAAGTAGGCACTACAAGGCAACATATGCATGATATGACTAACATCATCATGCCAAGGTAGAGCAAACACCTTGGGGGGTAAATAGGAGTGGTCAGCGGCGTCTGAATCCGCCTCAGAACAGATATCTTCCTTTGGATTACAATCTGGAGAGGGGTGGGGAGGGTTTGCCATTGAACCCACCATGGAGCGATGTCTGCATGACATTGTATTGCCACACAAAACTCTTCTCTGTTTCTCTACATGTTCAGCATGACTGTGTACAATATCTGACATGCATACGAAAAAATATGGTGAGATTATGTAAGGAGAGCATGCAAAAATTTAGAGTGATGGTAACAACCAGTGGATGGATCCAAAAATAATGATAGCAGGCTGATGATTGCTTTAAATTAATAAAAAGACAGATGATGATTGCTTTACTATTTGTTTCCCACCCAAGATGAACAACATAGACATACCCTAGGTGAACCAGATATTAGACAGACATACTATTCATTGTTGCCTCGATATGTGCCCCACAACTAATTTAGAACTCAAGTTTGAACATGAATTTGGACCTGAGTTGGGAGTCCAAGAGCTGAACAGGACGATAAAGTAGTAGGTAAGTTTAAGCAATGCATAACATAAGCAGAAACAAAAGAGTGCGACCTCTCTTGTGGACCCGTGTACTCCTTAGGTTCATATGCTGAGTCGATGATGGTGATGCCGTTGCGGCGCATGCCGGCGGCAGGGAAGGAGATCTGAGGCGGCGAAAGACGGTCAGGAGTCGTGATGTCTGGTTTGGTGGGTGCTTCTGTTGATGGAGCAGCTCAGGTGAGGTGGACGACGTCGCGGCAGGAGTAGGACAAACCACACAAAGTTCCCTTCGACACGTACCTGTAACTGAAATAATTCTGTAAGGGCTCATTTGGCTTGCATGATTCTTAAAACGCAGGGATAGGAAAAACATAGGAATAGGATAGGAAAATGCACATAGTAAATAGAGCATTTGTAAACACAGGATTTCTATCAAGTTGGGTGTTTGGTTTACAGGAATTGGAAGAGCAGAGGAATGCAAAGAAACATGGCCAAAATAAAGAGAAACCATATGAAAGCGTGTACAGTTAGAATGTTATTCTGGCACTAATGCACTTGGTCTTGTTTTCATGCATAGGATTTTGAAAAGTAGGTCCATATGGATGTTTTGCTTCATTCCTTTCAACAAAATGCATGAATAATTGAATAGTAGAGTGCCATTGGAAAATTCCCTATTGCTATGTTTTTCCGTTGAACCAAAATAGCCCTAATGGATCGTCGTGAATGTATAGTAATAAGTGACGCAACTAGTGTACAACCTCTTTGCCGTAGCCGTGTCGACCTCAGCATCATTGGGTTGGTCGCTGAAGCAGTTGAGGCAGAGGTGGCTGTCGGAGGTGTGGAGGAAGATCTGAGGAATCTGTAGACGGCGTCCAGGGCACTGCTCTGTTGTGATGGATCGTTCTGTCGTTGGAGCAGCTCCGGTGAGCTGTAAGACGTCAAGGCTAAAGCAGCACAAGACAAACATCGTCAATCTCAAGTGGGATTATAATAGCATCTCCAATAGATGATGAAAAATGGATGTAAAATTAACATCACCAAAAACCACCTGACTACAACAGATGAGTTAAAAACGGTTGACTCTGAACTTAACTATCGAAACTGAAATTAACTGTGGAATTTGAATGCTACTGTCGAAACTGAACGCAATGGTAGTAGAGAGACACTTGACATGTAGTTTAGGGAGGGCCTGTAGTTCATCTTTAACCTACACACCCCTGAGCCGCCTGCCACCACCGGCCGAACCGCCGGCCCCAGCGCCGCCTCGCCGCCCCGGCCAGCCCTCTAGCCCCACCCCCACCCTGAACCCTAAGATAGATAGTGGGGTACCTCTCTGGCGAGCCCCTGTCCCCCCCTGC